>NC_086098.1:1891601-2204726 GCF_963921235.1 Mobula hypostoma
GTACAGCTTTCCCTAGAGCAGGGGTTCCGAACCTGAAGTCCACAGACCCCTTGCTTAATGGTATTGGTCTGTAGAATAAAAAAAGTGGGGAATTTCTGCCCTAAAGGATACCTTGTAGCATGAGTCGGTGGTAGAGTCATAGAAATGTACAGCTCAGAAACAGGCATTTTGTCCCATCTTCACCATGCCAAACCATTAATCTACCGAGTCCTGTCGACCTGCACCCAAATCATAGCCCATGATACCCCTCCCATCCATTTCCCTACCCAAATTTCAAAAAGCAAAACCACATCCACCACTTCTAAGGCAGCTGATTCCACACACTCACCATACCCTGAGTGAAGAAGTTTCCCCTCATGTTCCCCTTAAACATTTCACCTTTAACCCATGACCTCTAATTGTAGACTCATCCAACTTCAGTGGAAAAGAATGCTTGTATTTAACTTTTCTATACTGCTCATAATTTTGTACACCTCTATCAAATCGCTTATCAATTTTCGACATGCTAGGGAATAAAGTACTAACCTGTTCAACCTTTCCCGAGAACTTAGGTCCTCAATCAATAGAAAATAGACAATGGACAATAGGTGCAGGAGTAGGCCATTTGGCCCTTCGAGCCAGCACCACCATTCACTGTGATCATGGCTGATCATCCACAATCAGTACCCCGTTCCTGCCTTCTCCCCATATCCTTCGACTCCGCTATCATTAAGAGCTCTATCTAACTCTTTCTTGAAAGCATCCAGAGAATTGGCCTCCACTGCCTTCTGAGGCAGAGCATTCCACAGATCCACAACTTCCCAACAACATCCTTGTACATTTTCTCTGCACTCTTTCAATCTTACTTAAATCTTCCCTGTAGGTAGGTGACTAAAAGTGCACACAATATGCCAAATTAGGCCTCACCAACGTCTTGTACAACTTCAACATAACATCCCAGCTCCTGTACTCAATGCATTGCCTTATGAAGGCCAATGTGCTAGTGCTTTCTTAATGACCCTATCTACCTGTGCCACCACTTTCAATTAATTATGGATCTGCATTCCCAGATCACTCTATTCTACCATACTCCTCATTTTCCTACCACTCACTGTGTAAGTCCTACAATGGTGGGTTCTCCCAAAGTGCAACACCTCACACTTACGTGCATTAAGTTCCATCTGCCACTTTTCAGCCTATTTTTTCAGCTGGTCCAGAACCCACTGCAAGTCATGATAGTCTTCCTTGCTGTCCAGTTCGACCCCAATCACAAATGAGAGAAAATCTGCAGATGCTGGAAATCCAAGCAGCACACACAAAATGCTGGAGGAACTCAGCAGGCCAGGCAGCATCTATGGAAAAAAGTACAGTCGATGTTTCGGGCTGAGATCCTTCGGCAGGTACTGCCAAAGAGTCTTGGCTCAAATCATCGACGGAATTGAATTGACTTTATTACTTACATCCTTCATATACATGAGGAGTAAAAATCTTTCCCTCTCCATCTCAATGTGCAATGTGCAATTTATAGTAATTTATAATAAATATTATGTACAATGGGATAGTCAATACAACATAGATGTACAGTTGTGTCGGAATGAATTAAACAGTCTGATGGTCTCATGGAAGAGGCTGTCCCAGAACCTGTTTTATGCTGTGGTACCATTTCCCTAATGGTAGCAACTGAAACAGTTTGTGGTTGGGGTGACTTGGGTCCCCAATGAACCTTCGGGCCCTTTTTACACTCCTGTCTTTGTAAATGTGCTGAATAGTGGGAAGTTCACATCCACAGATGCACTGGGCTGTCCGCACCACTCTCTGCAGAGTCCTGCGATTGAGGGAGATTCAGTTCCCATACCAGGCAGTGATGCAGCCTGACAGGATGCTCTCAATTGTGCCACAGTAGAAAGTTCATAGAATTTGGAGCCATACCAAACTTCCTCAACCGTCTGAGGTGAAAGAGGTGCTGTTGTGCTTTTTTCACCACACAGCTGGTACGTACAGACAACGCGAGATCCTTGGTGATGTGTATGCCAAGGAGCTTAAAGCTGTTCATCCTCTCTCAAACCCAGATCCACTGATGTCTCAATTCTTCCTGTAGTCCACAACCAGCTCCTTTGTTTTTGCAACATTGAAGGAGAGATTGTTTTTTTGACACACTGTGTCAGGGTGATGACATCTTCTCTGTAGGCAGCCTCATTATTATTTGAGATTAGATCAATCGTAGTATCGTCAGCAAATTTAATTAGCAGATTGGAGCTGTGGGTGGTGACACAGTCCTGGGTATACAGAGAGTAAAGGAGGGGGCTTAGTACACAGCCCTGAGAGGCACTTGTGTTGAAGGCCAAAGAGGCAGAGGTGAGGGAGCCCACTCTTACCACCTACCAGCAATCTGACAGGAAGTCCAGGATCCAGCTGCACAAGGCAGGGTGAAGGCTGACGTCTCTGAGCTTCTTGTCGAGCCCGGAGGGAATTATGGTGCTGAATGCTGAACTGTAGTCAAAGGACAGCATTCTCACATAAGCATCCCACTTCTCCAAATGTGTAAGAACAGTGTGCAGAGCTGTGGCTATTGCGTCATCTGTCAATCGGTTGTGTTGGGAGGCAACTGTACTCTTTTCCATAGATGTTGCCTGCCTGCTGAGTTCCTCTAGCATTTTGTGCGCAGAACAACCCCAATCCTGGTGTCATATGCAAACGTGCTGATCCCGTTTATCACATTATCATCCAAATCATTGATTTGATATAGATGACAAACACCAATGGACCCAGTACTGATCTTTACGGCACTCCACTGGTCACAGACCTCCTGTCAGAGAAGCAACCATCTACTACCACTCTCTGGCTTCTCCCACAAAGCCAATGTCCAGTCCAATATATTCATACTATTCCATGTAGCTCAAAACATACAGCAAAATACATCGTTAGCATTAATGACCAACACATCCAAGAATACGCTGGGGTCAGTCTGCAGTTCTCACCACACATTCCAGCACCAAGGTCACATGTCCACAGTGTTCAGCAGAACAACTCAGAACACAACAAAGCAACAAAACAATAGTAAAACAAGCCCTGTTCCCAACCCTCCACTCACCTACTCACACACTCAGACAGACCTCCTCTTTGTACCTGGATTCTTGGACTTGCAGAGGAAAGGCCTCGAACTTCACCCAGGACTTGCTGATCATGGCTTTGACATTAGGGTCTCGACTTCTTGTCTCGCATGGACCTCCGACCTTGGTGACCCAGGCCTTTACCTCCAGAATTTGATCTTCAGCTTTGACCTCTGGTCTTCACCAGTTTGACCTTCGGGCCACTACTTCTGGACTTGCATGGACCTCAACATCTGGACTCGCACAACCTCCATCCCTAGTGTCCTTGAGCGGGGGGTTGGGGGGGGGTCACTGGACCTCGTGACTCTTTGCTACCTGAATGGACTTTGACCGGGTACCGGTCCCTGACCTGGGGGATTTGCTGATTTCCTCAGCTCCTGTAACACGACTTCTGGCATCACTGACATTCAACGGCAGAGCACTTCGAGCTGGACTCTTTTTCTTTCTTTCTTTATTAATCTTTTTATTGATTTAAAAAGAGCATAAATACAATCAAAAGGAGAATTATCTCAGATATATATATCAGTGACAATATAAACCGAGATTAAGATAGACACTATCAAAATCATATTGTTAAACTAGTATAAAATATATAATGAAAAAAATGGAAAATAGCAATTCTTTTACCAGTTTATGAAGAGAAAAGAAAAAACATTGAGTTTTAAATGAAAAGGAAAAAAACCCACTACAATATAGAGAAAAAACAAAAAAACAGGGACTGGGCAGTCCATTTTGAGGATACGACCAAAAAAAAAGAGCTGGACTCATCAAGAGGTCACATTTTTGGACCCAAACTCTATTCCCACCAATGTCCCCTTTGCTCTTCCTTCAGTTAGTCCTGACGAATGGTCTCGGCCCAAAACATCGACTATACCTCTTCCTAGAGATGCTGCCTGGCCTGCTGCATTCACCAGCAACTTTTATGTGTGTTGCTTGAAATTCCAGCATCTTCAGATTTTCTCATGTCCCCCTTGCTGACTTCAACCCAAACCTATTCTACATTTCTATACCTCTACACTTATTGCTATTCTTCTATACATCCCTATATCCATTATCTAAATCACTGACAAACAATGTGAAAAGTAACGGACCCGATACTGATCCCTGAGGAACACCCCTAGAAAAGGGCCAACCAGAAAAGGCCTCTTTCATTCCCGCTCTCTACCTGCTACATCTCAGCCATTCCTCTATCCATGCCAGCATCTTCCCTGTTATGCCATAGAAATTTATCTTGTTAAGTAGCCTCATGTGTCACCTTATCAAATGCCTTCTGAAAACCCAAGTAAATAATATTCACTGCCTCTCCCTTGTCCAGCTTGCTTGTTACTACCTTAAAGAACTCCAATGGATTGGTCGGACAAGATGTATGGATCGATTACTTTTAGAGAAATGACCATTTCCTGTTAGCACTACGTATTTATTTGTTGTCTATGCATGCACTGTGGCTTTGGATTTGCATTGTTCTCTCTCTCGCTGCAATGTGAATACACCAGAAAAAAACTATCTCCTGCATGCAAACACGAGGAAACCTGCAGGTGCTGGAAAAATCTCTGACTAGCTCTTCTTTCAGTTAGACCTGATGAAGGGTCTCGGCCCAAAATGTCGACTGTACCTCTTCCTAGAGATGCTGCCTGGCCTGCTGTGTTCACCATCTCCTGCATGTATGCTTTTGTTTAATTGATATGTAGTTATGCACCAACACAACAGACTGGTTTAACTGTAATGGGCCTTATTATTTTTTAATCCTTTCTCTTTTCTACTAACTGTTCAATAGAGCTGTAATTTGTAAATAATTTTATGTGGTGTATGATCTGTTCTTTCTTACTGACAATTGTGTAAAGACAGTATTTACACAACATTTGCTCATATCAAGGTTTCTTTAATTGGAACATCATGGCGTTCTTGTTTGGTTGATCCCCAAATCATACTAACCCTAGATGTACAATGTCTATGAAAGGTGGTTTTCTCACTGTTGAGTCCAATGGCTGTTAGCAGAGCTGACTAACGAGCCACGTTTGCATACCAGCACGGTGAGGGTTCACAGTGCAATTACCATCACTGTCTACAGAGAGTTTGTAAATTCTCTCCATGACAAAGGTAATATAGCAGTAAGTGTGATGGCATTACGGTGTTAGTGACTTGAGATCAATTCCTGTCATTGTCTGTAAGAGTTTGTACATTCTCCCCATGACTGCATGGATATCTTTCAGGTGCTCCAATTTCCTCTCATACTCCATAGACATACATTTTAGAAGGTCAATTGGTCCGATGGATGTAACTGGCCAGTGTGGGCTCATTGGGCTAAAAGGGCCTGTTACCATGAGGTATCTGTAAATAAAGTAGTGGTGTTTGGGGGTGTGGAAGGGAGGTGTTGATCAGCCTTACTGCTGTGGGAAAGTTACTGTTTCTGATCTGGTGCTCCTGGTGTGGATGCTACGTAGCTTCTTCCCTGATGGGAGTGGACATGAGCAGGGTGGGTGGGATCCTTCACGGTCTTACTGACACACCTTCTTGTATGTACGTCCCTGATGACAGGTAGGCTGGTACAGGCCTTTAACCTTCCAAACAGAAAGTTAAATTTCAAAATACATTGAGTTCCACAGTCAAGAAGGCGAAGTTGAGGACTGTGGTAAACTGAATTTCAGAAACGAAACGTGTTAAGGACTGGAGTTAAAGGGCACCAGATGGTGCAAGATGTATCTTTGCCATTATGTGTCATGGAGTGACAGGAGGTGCATTGACGCCCACAGCTCACCACATGGAGAGGTGTTGTTCCCAGGTAGACGGAACGATAAAGGTGCTGAGCTGAGGTGAGGTATTTGAAACACAAGTTTCAAAAGAGATCAAGGCACGAGAGAGAGGGTTGGGAAGGGGATCAAAGCAAGTTTGATTAATCTAGATTGTAAAGGGGCTCAGTGTCATGCATAGCTAGCTCCAGTGAATGTAATCTCGAAACCTGGGAGATGTACGTGAGATGATAACTGACTCAAGTTGACTAGAGCGCAGAGTGTCAGAATATAAGGATGTCACTCCTCACAGAGATGAGGAGAAGTTTCTTTAGGTACAAGGTAATGAATCTGTGGAATTCATTGGCACAGATGGCGGTAAAAGCTAAGTCATTGGATATATTTAAAGTGAAGGTTGATTTGTCAGGATGTGTCAAAGGTTATGGGGAGAAGGCTGGAGAGTGGGGTTGAGAGGGGTAATAAATTAGCCATGATAGAATGGCAAGCAGACCCAATGGTTTAAATGGCCTAATTCTGCCCCTTTAGCTTCTGGTTTTATAATTGGGGCAATCTATGCAGTAACCAAGGTACACAGCCAGACTAATAAATGGAAATAGCAGATTTCTCTAATATATTCTTCTTCATACTTTCATTTTTCTTCTTCTCTTGGGACATAGGTGAGAGCAGGTGAGCTCAATGCCTTCTATACTCACTTTGACCATCAAAGCATGGAGGAATCATAATAAACTCCCACATTCCTCGATGCCCTGTTATGTCAGTCTCTAAAGCCAGCGTGCAGACACCCTTCAGGAGGGTGAGCTCACAACAGACATCTGGCCCAAATGGAGTACTTGGCCAAATACCAAAGACCTGTGCTGATCAATTGGCTGGAGTGTTCACTGAGATCTTACTCTCTTCGACAGGCTTTTGTTATACCAGTGCCCAAGAAGAGTGTGGTGACCTGCTTCAATGACTATTGACCAAGTGTTATGAACAGCTGTTGAAACGTATCAACTCCTGCCTGAAAACCTCCAATTTACCCACTGGATTTACAGGCCCACAGCAGACGCCATCTCAATGGCTCTTCACTCAACCCTGGAACATCTGCACAGCTACATACATCAGAATGGTCTTTATTGACTACTGCTCGGCATTCAATACCATCATTCCTCAGAACTAACCAATAAGCTCCAAGACCCTGGCCTCCCATACCACCTTATGCAACTGGATCTTGGATTTCTTCACTTGCAGACCCCAGTCAGTTTGGATTGGCAACAACATCTCCTCCACAGTCTCAATCAGCACAGATTCACCACAAGGCTGTGTGCTTTGCCCTTGCTCTGCTCACTTTATGCTTATGACTGTGTGGCTAAACACAGCTTTAATGCCATATTGAAGTTTGTTGATGACACTAGTGTTGTAGGCCAAATCAAAGGTGGCAATGAATCAGCAGGAAGGAGCAGGAAAATCTGGCTGAGTGGTGTGATAACAACCGTCTCTCACTCGATGTCAGGAAGACCAGGAATGGATTGTAGATGCTGGAGAGGGAAAGCAGAGCTCCATGAGCCAGTACTCATTGGTAGACAGGGTCAGCAACTTTAAATTCTGAGGTGTTTTATTTTGGGCCCAGCATATAAATTACGAAGAACACACAGCGGTGACTCTACTTCTGTAGGAGTTTGCAGAGATTTAGTATAATATCTAAAACTTTGATAAACTACCGTAGAGATGTAGTGGAGAGTATGTTGACTCACAATCTGGTATGGAAACACCAGTGCCCTTGAATGAAAAATCCTACAAGAAATAGTGGTTAGGGCCCAGTCCATCATAGGTAAAGGCCTTTCACCATTCAGCACATCTGCACAAAATGCTTTCGCAGGAAAGCAGCATCCAACATCAGGGGCCCCACCATCCAGGCTACGCTCCCTTCTCCCTGCTGCCCTTAGGAAGAAGGTACTAAGGTCTCAGGTCCGACACCAAGTTCAGGAACAGTTGTTATCCCTCAGCCATCAGGCTCTTGAACCAAAATGGATAACTTCACTTGCCCCATCACTGAAATGTTCCCAGCAAAGAAAATATATCTCAGGGTAGGATATGGTGATATGCATAGGAGTTACTTTGATGATAAATTTACTTTGACTTTAAATGGGATGAATCAAACAGGCCTGGTTCCCTTTTTTCATTTACAGACAATTCTGTTGATCAGATTATTGACTGTTTATACTCGCATGCACTATAAATCTGTAACTAGTTTCTGTGTAAAGTAATTTCACAGCCAAATACAGGTACAATCATTTATGCAGTACTTGGCAGTCTATGCATGGAGCAGCCTTGGCAGACTGACTTCTAGTGAAATTTCCTTCCAGGAGGTAAACAAACTGAAGAATTTCCAAATGAAAATAGAAAAATCAGACATAATTTTGGAACTCGGATGACAGATGTTGACAGTGGACTCTTTATAGCCTCTTTCAGTTTCCATAGAAAGTCTAACATCTCAGAATGAACCATAGAACCATAGAACACTACAGCACATTCGGCCCTTCCAGTCTGTGCTGAAATTTTATTCCGCTAGTCCCATTGACCTGCACCCAGTCCATAACCCTCCAGACCTCTCCCATCCATGTATCTATCCAATTTATTCTTAAAACTTAAGAGTGAGCCCGCACTTACCACATCAGATGGCAGCTCGTTCCACACTCCCACCACTCTCCGAGTGAAGAAGTTCCCCCTAATGCTCCCACTAAACCTTTCCCCTTTCACCTTAAAGCCATGGTCTATAATTTTATATACAAAGTCAAATAAATTAGGCTGTGTGATAAATTTGTAAACTGAACCATTTATTTATTAGGGTAGGGTTTAAAATTGTTAGTTTTCTTGTCCTTTAACTTTCCTTTCTTTGCTTGTATTTTTATATTATCACTTACATACATACACATAATTGTTCAGTGGTTTTTCCAGTAATTACAGTGCAGTTGCTTCTGCACTTTTCTAGAAATGTCCTACTTTCCTGAGGCAGGTGTCGTGCTACTTGAATCTAGGTATTTTTTAGGCAAATCATTATTAGTGGAATAGTTGGTTCCCTCTATCTGAGTATGAGAAGACTTTAACTGCTTTTATCTTTGACTTTCTGTGGTCAGTCTTTGTTCATATAACACAATAAAATAGACTGCAATAAGATTTATTCATCATTCATCAGTGGGTACTGCAAGGCTCAGTGCTGGGACCCCAGTTGTTTACAATATATAATCTGTGGAATTCTCTGCCACAGGAAACAGTTGAGGCCAGTTCATTGGCTATATTTAAGAGGGAGTTAGATATGGCCCTTGTGGCTAAAGGGATCGGGGGGTATGGAGGGAAGGCTGGTGCAGGGTTCTGAGTTGGATGATCAGCCATGATCATACTGAATGGCGATGCAGGCTCAAAGGGCCGAATGGCCTACTCCTGCACCTATTTTCTATGTTTCTATCATTCTTTATTTCCCAAGAATGTCTGGATCACAGAAGCATTGGGAACCAACATTCTGATTTCCTTGGTTTCATTGTTTCTGCATTCAATAAAACATGCCGCAATAGCCAGAGATACATTCAGTAAACATGCAGCAATGGTCCGAGATGCATTCAGTAAAACACGCCGCAATGGTCCGAGATGCATTCAGTAAAACACGCAGCAATAGCCAGAGATACATTCAGTAAACATGCAGCAATGGTCCGAGATGCATTCAGTAAAACATGCAGCAATGGTCCGAGATGCATTCAGTAAAACACGCAGCAATGGTCCGAGATGCATTCAGTAAAACATGCAGCAATGGTCCGAGATGCATTCAGTAAAACACGCAGCAATAGCCAGAGATACATTCAGTAAACATGCAGCAATGGTCCGAGATGCATTCAGTAAAACATGCTATACTCTTCAGGGAGCATCATGTGTGGTACCTTATCAAATGCCTTCTGAAAATCCAAGTAAGTCTAAGTACATCGAAACCTCATCCTTAATAATGGACTCCAACATTTTCACTGAGGTTAGCCTAACTGGCTTATAATTTCCTTTCTTTTGCCTTCCTCCTTTCTTAACAAGTGGAGTGACATTTGCAATCTTGCAGTCCTGTGGAACCATGCCAGAATCAAGTGATTCTTGAAAGATCATGACCAATGCATCCATTATCTCTTCAGCAACCTCCTTCAGGACTCTGGGATGTGGTCCATCTGGCCCGGGTGACTTATCCACCTTTGCAATTTTTGTAATTTATTTTTTATTGAAGTTCCTCATCAAACAAAACTTTCCATAAGATGTATTTCAGATACTGTACATATATGTCATATAGTCATATTTGTAACAAATCTCCACATAATATTTATCAGAGGTATACACTTATAGAAAGGAGAGGAAAGAAAGAACAATCAAAAGAAGAAAACTATGTGCAAAGTCGGGAGTGATCTTTTTTTTACAACATATTCATTGACTTGTGAGAATAAAATCAGGCCTATGAGGTGTTACGTAGTTAAACCTTTTTTCTGTTTACATTGTTTATATTTACATTTACATTTATATCATTTATTATTATATCGTAATTTGTCCTTTACTGTGCCTATTGTATTGTTTATTAATTATTGTACCGTCTTGCACTGTTTTGTGCACTTTATGTAGTCCCGTGTAGGTCTGAAGTCCAGTGTAGTTTTGTGTTGTTTCATGTTGCACCAGGGTCTTGGAGGGACGTTGTTTCGTTTTCACTGTGTACTGTACCAGCAGTTATGGTTGAAATGACAATAAAAGCGACTTGACTTGAGTTGACTTAAGGCCTTTGAGTTTGCCTAGCACTCTTCCTCTGTAATTATTACAGAGTACATTATTATTGTGTATATTATCGTTCTGTACTTTTTATTAGTTAAGTCTGCACACTGCTAAGTGTGGTTTTAAATGTTGCTGCTGTAACAAAAGAATTTCCCACTCAGGATCAGTAAAATATTTATTATTATTATTAGAAATGGCACTCACTCCTGCTCTCTGCCACTCATGGACCACTGGCATACTGCTGGTGTCCTGCACAGTGAAGATTGATGCAAAGTACCCATTAAGTTCTACTGCCATTTCTTTGTTTCCCAATACTATTTCACCAGCATCATTTTCCAGTGGACCAATATCAACTCTCACCTCTCTTTTACTCTTTATATATCTGAAAAAAATATTTTGGTATCCTCTTTATATTATTGGCTAGTTTGCCCTCATATTTCATCTTTTCCCTTCTTAATAGCTTTTTTTAGGTGCCTTTTGTCGGATTTTAAGAGCTTCTCAATCATCGAATATCACACTCACTTTTGCTACTTTATATGCTCTTTCTTTGGCTCTTATGCTGTCTTTAACTTCCCTTGCCAGCTAGGGTTGCCTACCCCCGCTAATTGAGAACTTCTTTTCTGAGAGACATATCTATCCTGCACCTTGTGAACTATTCCCAGAATCTCTACGCTGTGGTCATCCCGCCAGTATCCTCTTCCAATCCACCTGGGCAAGCTCCTCACTCATTCCCTTTAATCCCCTCCTTACGGGGCAATCTGTAATATCATCCTGCTCCCTCTGGGAGAGTCTCCTCTGATGTCGTTTTACTTAAGCTGCTGAAATGGACTGAAAAATAAAATGGTTTACTGATGTTTAATTACCTACATGTAGAAAGCGTCTCAGAAAATAACTTTATAAAGATGAATTGAGCCATATAATAGTATTAATGGTGTATATTAGTCAGTTTCTAATGACTGCTTTCACTTTTGATAAAAATTAAACTTCCTCCTCCTCATCTCTGTACGCTAAAGATATAAGAGCGCAAGACCATAAGGCAAAAGGCAGAATTAGGCCATTCAGCACATCAGGTCTGCACTGCCAGTGCATCATGGCTGCTTCTGGATTGCACTCAACCCCATACCCCTGCCTTCTCACTATATCCTTTGATACCCTGACAGATCAGGAAACTCTCAACATCTGCCTTAAATATACCCACGGTCTTGGCCTCCATTGCAGTCTGTCATAGAGCATTCCACAGACTCACTACTCTCTGGCTAATAAAAAAAATCCTCCTTACCTCTGTTCTAAGGGTTGCCCCTTAATTTTGAGGCTGTGTCCTCTAGCTCTGGATACCCCCACCATAGGAAACAACCTCTTCACATCCATGCTTTCTAGTCCTTTCAACATTCGGTAGGTTTCAATGCAATCCCCACGTATTTTTCTAAATTCTAGTGACTACAGGCCAAAAGCTGCCAAATGCTCTTCATAGGTTAATTCAGTTTTTCCCAGAATCATCCTCGTGAATGGTATTGGTCCATGGCATAAGAAGGTTGTGAACCCCTGAAGTAACTGGTTCAATTCTGCTCAATCTGTTCCACACACTCTCCACAAGACTCAAATTTAGTGGTCAGGCTGCAGCCTGAAGAATATTTTCTCAACATTTAGAATGGCTTTATTATTTCAACTTCTACCATAAAAAGCTAAATATTTATTCATTTTGAGATTCAGCATGGTTCAGGCCCTTGTGGCCCAACAAGGCGCATCACCCAGCAACCCACCTATTTAACTCTAGCCTAATCAGAGGACAATTTGCAATGACCAATTAACCTGCTAACTGGTTCATCTTTGGACTGTAGAGGTAACTCACACGTTCACAGGAAGAAACTTACAGAGGACACCAGAACTGAACTTTGAACCATGATACCCCGAGCTGTAATAGCATCATGGAAACATTACACTACTTTCTTTAAGTTCGATATTTTCCATGTCTTTCAACAACCTTCTTTTAGGGCTCAGTACAGGCCCTTCAGCAAAAGATGTGATGGTCTTCTAATCTACTCTAAGACCACTCTTGTGCAATATTAAATTTAATATCGAAGTAGTAAGTCTTGGCCTCTAAAATGACATGAAACTACCAAATCAAATGATGTCTGGTCAGTAAGGATACATTGATCGCGGTGGCCAATAAGGAAACAGTTCTCATGTCATCATTGAGAAAATTCAGGATTACTAGGATGTACTACTAGTAGGATTAGTAGGATTAATAAAAGTTGTGAGCACCCAGAGGTAGTTCAGGTCTGAAATGAAACAAGAAAAGGAAAAGGTATATCAAAAGGCGCCACAGTCACGTAGCAGTTAGTCTGTTGCTATTAATGCTCAGGGCATCTGAGTTTACAGTTACAGTTTGGCTGTGAAAGCAGACACTTTATCTGTGGACTTGAAGACAGTTGTTATTCTCCCCTGAAGTGACAAATTGAGTTCATTGAGCAGGTTGAAGATGTCACACAGATAAGCGAGTTTTGCTATCCACTCCTCATCACTGAAGTGTGCAGCCAGAGGTGACTTTTTTCCTGAAAGAAATTTCTGCAGCTGCTCTCTTAACTCAAAAACCCTGGCCAGGGCTCTCCCCCTTGATAGCCACCTGACTTCAGTGTGTAAGAGAAGGCATTTGTGCTCTGCATCCATTTCCTCGCAAAGCTGCTCAAACAGACGTGAGTTAAGGGCTAACACAAGGAAATCTGCAGATGCTGGAAATTCAAGCAACACACAACAAAGTTGCTGGTGAACGCAGCAGGCCAGGCAGCATCTCTAGGAAGAGGTACAGTCAACGTTTCGAGGCGAGACCCTTCGTCAGGACTAACCGAAAGAAGAGCTGGTAAGAGATTTGAAAGTGGGAGGGGGAGGGGGAGATCCGAAATAATAGGAGAAGACAGGAGGGGGAGGGATGGAGCCAAGAGCTGGACAGGTGATTGGCAAAAGGGATACGAGAGGATCATGGGACAGGAGGCCCAGGGAGAAAGAAAAGGGGGAGGGGGGAAAAGCCCAGAGGATGGGCAAGGGTATAGTGAGAGGGACAGAGGGAGAAAAAGGAGAGAGAGAAAAAGAATGTGTGTGTATAAAGAAATAATGGATGGGGTACGAGGGGGGAGGTGGGGCATTAGCGGAAGTTTGAGAAGTCAATGTTCATGCCATCAGGTTGGAAGCTACCCAGACAGAATATAAGGTGTTGTTCCTCCAGCCTGAATGTGGCTTCATCTGTACGGTAGAGGAGACCGTGGATAGACATGTCAGAATGGGAATGGGACGTGGCATTAAAATGTGTGGCCACTGGGAGATCCTGCTTTCTCTGGCGGACAGAGCGTAGGTGTTCAGCAAAGCGGTCTCCCAGTCTGCGTCGGGTCTCACCAATATATAAAAGGCCACATTGGGAGCACCGGACGCAGTATATCACCCCAGTCGACTCACAGGTGAAGTGTCGCCTCACCTGGAAGGACTGTCTGGGGCCCTGAATGGTGGTAAGGGAGGAAGTGTAAGGGCATGTGTAGCACTTGTTCCGCTTACAAGGATAAGTGCCAGGCGGGAGACCAGTGGGGAGGGATGGGGGGACGAATGGACAAGGGAGTTGCGTAGGGAGCGATCCCTGCGGAAAGCAGAGGGGGGGGGAGGGAAAGATGTGCTTAGTGGTGGGATCCCGTTGGAGGTGGTGGAAGTTACGGAGAATTATATGTTGGACCCGGAGGCTGGTGGGGTGGTAGGTGAGGACCAGGGGAACCTTATTCCTAGTGGGGTGGCGGGAGGATGGAGTGAGAGCAAATGTACGTGAAATGGGGGAGATGCGTTTGAGAGCAGAGTTGATAGTGGAGGAAGGGAAGCCCCTTTCTTTAAAAAAGGAGGGCATCTCCCTCGTCCTGGAATGAAAAGCCTCATCCTGAGAGCAGATGCGGCGGAGACAGAGGAGCTTTTTCTTGAGTTAAGGGCTTTTGCTTTGATGTGATTGATAACTTCAACAATGTCACTCAATACGCTGTTAAGATCAGGTGACAGTTTTCGTCTAGCCAGCTTTTCCCTGTGTATGACACAGTGTACAGACTGGCATTCAGAAGCATCCTCTTTGACTCGGGTAGTGAAACCAGCCAGCCGTCCAGTCATAGCTGCAGCCCCGTCTGTGCATATTCCAACACAGAATGACCAGTCCAGTTTGCCTGACATAGTCATTCAAAGACTTGAATAGTTCTGCCCCAGTTGTGTTAGTTGGCAGTGGCAGTGCACACAACATATCCTCATGCACATCGTCTTGAAATATATATCACACATAAACCAGCACTATTGCCTTGTTGTCAACATCGGTAGACTCGTCGACCTGGATAGCATACCATGGTGACTCGTTAAGCCATTCCAGCAGCTGTGCTTCGATGTCCTCCACTACGTCATTGATTCTCCTTGAAACTGTGGTAGCTGAAAGAGAAACCTGTGCCATCTTGTTAGCTACAGCTTCTCCCAACAGTTCATGGCACACGTCCTTGGCAGCAGGCAGAATCAATTCTTCACCAACAGTGAAAGGCTTCTTAGCCTTAGCAATACGGCTAGTCACTAAGTACGACGCTCTCAGAGCAGCAGCATTTGTGGAGCTGGTGACTCTCAGCACTTGCTTCTGTTCCGCTTGCTCACGTTTTTTCCACTCAAAAAACTCAACGGGTTTGTCTTTAAGTGCAGGGTGCTTGGACTCAAGGTGCCGAAACAGTTTTGAGGGCTTCATTGCCTCATTAGACAGCTTGTCTCCACATATCACACACAGGGGGCTTGGAGCGTGTGAGCCACTGGTCACAATAAAGCCATATTTTATGTACGACCGTCGTATTTTCTGTTCAAGGAAGCTGTCTTTTTTTTTGCAGTCTCAGCCTCAGCTGTCTCTGCGTTATCATCGTCGTGAGGCCTTTTATGTCCTCTTCCACCTCTTCCAAAGAAACTCTCAAGCGACGTTTGTTTTTTACTCATCGAGTAGTTGTAGGTTAATGACCGACTGATGACCTCCTGTGGGTAATGACCTCGCGTGTGTAATGACCTCTGTACATTCAAGTTCAACAGTGAGCGTGACAGGGAATGAGGAAAGTGCAGCTGACTCATATCGTTTCATATCGCCAACCTCGCGGCCTGGTACCAGTCCGTGGCCAAGTGGTTGGGTACCCCTGCTGTACACTATTCACAATACACCCAACCTTTATGTCATCAGCAAACTTACTAACCCATCCCTCTACTTCCTCATCCAGGTCATTTATAAAAATCACGAAGAGAAGGAGTCCCAGACAGATCCCTGAGGCAAACCACTGGTCACCAACCTCCATGCAGAATATGACCTGTCTACAACCACTCTTTGCCTTCTGTGTGCAAGCCAGTTCTGGATCCACAAAGCAAGGTCTCCTTGGATCCCATGCCTCCTTACTTTCTCAGTAAGCTTTGCACAGGGTACCTTAAATTCCTTGCTGCAATCCATATACACTACATCTACTGCTCTACCTTCATCAATATGTTTAGTCACATCATCAAAAAATTTCAATCAGGCTCGTAAGGCACAACCTGGCCTTGACAAAGCCATGCTGACTATTCCTAATCATATTATGCCTCTCCAAATGTTCATAAATCCTGCTTCTCAGCATCTTCTCCATCAACTTACCAACCACTGAGGTAAGACTCACTGGTCTGTAATTTGCTAAGGTTATTGGGGAGAGTTTAAACCCGAATTGCTGTGGAGTGGGAACTGAACTGAAGAGGCAGAGGAAGGAGCATTTGGCTCACAAATAGAGAAAGCTTGTAGGCAGTGTGAGAGGGAGGATAGGCAGGTGATAGAGAAGTGATGCGCTTAGACTGATGGTTTGAGATGTGTCTATTTTAATGCAAGAAGCATCATGAACAAAGCGGTTGAGCTTAGAGAGTTTATCAGTACTTGGAGCTATGATTTTGTGGCCATTACAGAGTTTTGGATGGCACAGAGGCAGGAATGGCTACTTCAAGTGCCAGGCTTTAGATGTTTCAGAAAGGATAGGGAGGGAGGCAAAAGAGGTGGGGGCATGGCACTGTTGATCAGAGATAGTGTCATGGCTGCAGAAAAGGAGGAAGTCATGGAGGGATTGTCTACGGAGTCTCACTGGGTGGAAGTTAGAAACAGGAAGTTGTCAATAACTCTACTGGGTGATTTTTATAGACCACCCAATAGTAACAGGGATATTGAGGAGCAGATAGGGAAACAGATACTGAAACGGTGCAATAATAACAGGGTCATGGTGGTGGGAGATTTTAATTTCCCCAATATTGATTGGCATCTCCCTAGAGGAAGGGGTTTAGATGGGGTGGAGTTTGTTAGGTGTGTTCAGGAAGGTTTCCTGACACAATATGTAGACAAGCCTACAAGAGGAGAGGCTGTACTTGATCTGGTATTGGGAAATGAACCTAGTCAGCTGTCAGGTCTCTCAGTGGGAGAGCATTTTGGAGATAGTGATCATAATTCCATCTCCTTTATTATAACATTGGAGAGAGATAGGAACAGACAAGTTAGGAAAGCGTTTAATTGGAGTAAGGGGAAATATGAAGCTATCAGGCAGGAGTTTGGAAGTATAAAATGGGAACAGATGTTCTCAGGGAAATGTACGGCACAAATGTGACAAATTTTCAGAGGATATTAGCATGGTGATCTGCATAGGTATGTTTCAATGGGACAGGAGTGGACTGAAAAGCTTGAGCATACAGACATTAAGAAAGATAATGTGCTGGAGCTTATGAAAAGCATTAAGTTGGAGAAGTCATTGGGACCAGACGAGATATACCCCTAGTGTTCTATGGGCAGGTTGCTGGACGGTGTGGCTCATGGCACCGGAACGGCCTATTCCATTCGTCTCTGTAAATGAAAGAAAGCAGTACTGCTGATGGGATGAGGAAACTTAAAGGGTACATAACTGAGATTTAGTGGAATGGGAATTTGTCCCACACAGCTGATGAACAACTGAAACTAGGAATTGTGATGATAGTTAAATCTACCCGCCTCATGTTCCCAATTAAAACGGGCCACTCTGTGAGGACAGAAAATCATCTCTCTGACTGTACAGCGTTTTGGAAAAAATAACTATTGAAGGATACAGAAAGAATATAACCAATTTGTAAAGTCGAGTGAACTGAGACACTCAAATTGTAGACCTCATGAAGGGGGAATTTAAAATCATGACCTGCCCTCATCATTTGTAAAATGAGTTTGGATCTTTATATGATGTTCTCGCTCGAGTCCTGCTTGATGCTGTAACAACAGATTGAGTTTTAATTTGTTAGCAGTCATCAGATACCCTCAGTGAGAATTACAGGATGAGGTGGCTGTGATTTCTGTATTGTTCATGTTTCAGTCTGATTGAAAGACCCAAGCAAAGTCCATATGTGTGCAGTAACACCCACCTCTGACACAATGAAATTTAACAGAGGACAAATCAGCAGTCAACTGTAGCACCACCACCCCACCCCACAACACAGGTAGGAAAGTTCTTGCCAACTGATGTAATTACAGAAAGTAGAGAAATCCTATATACCTGTGACACCACTTTCATTGAATCATGTACCTGTATTCCCAGATCCCTTTGTTCTACTACAGACCCCTGTGTAAGTCCTACCCTGGTTGGTTCTATCAAATGCAAAACCTCCCACTTGTCTGCATTAAATTCCATCTGCCATTTTTCAGCCCATTTTTCCAAATGGCTGAAATCCCACTGTAAGATTTGATTGTCCTTCCTTGAAGCTCATCAGTGACCAAAATGATTTTTATAACAATCCAAACATATTTGTGTGCACTATTACTAATGAATTAATTTGTATTTTTGATCAGTGATACCGCGGGGAACAGGCCCTTTTGCCCCACTGAGCCGCGCTGCCCAGCCACCCACCTATTTAACCCCAGGCAAGTCATAGGACAATTTACAATGATCAATTATCCAGCACATCAGAGTATCCAGTGGAAACCCACAAGCTCACAGAAAGCAGCTTACTTACAAAGGACGCCAGTCACTAGCCTAATACTTTAACTGGCACAGATATGACTTATTGGAAAATTTATTATAAAGCTTCTTTGTCATCAAACCATGAGAAGTTCAAAGAACTATGCAATTACATGTTTAACATTCACAACTGGACCTGATGCCCTAATTTGCCTATTTCTTGCTCTGGTATTCATGATAGGATATGAAATTGTTTTGTCAATTGATGTAAGTAACAGATATGGTCCAGCTGCATTTCCTGAAGAGTAAAGCAAGTTTGGTCTCGCAAAGGCATCCTTGTGAAATGGATTCAGTATCATCCCTCAGAATAGGTCTGACTGGTAAGGCACCAGGTGTTCTCAGAGAACTTCTACTGTAGGGAACTGATTTTATGCTCCTGGGGTAGATTCACAAGAAACCATCAAATCTCCTCTCTGGTTTAATTATAAACCTACAAGAAAAGTATTGTCATTTAAAATCATTTTTAAGAATGAATTTGCTGATTATCATTATTTGAAGTCATTCTGCAGTAGTAGCTGCAGGAAGACTCATCATGGGCACTCGGCATCCAGGACATAATTAGTTAAATGGAGATCACATGTGTGCAGTCAAGGTGTTTCAATTGATTGTAGTAAAAATGATATCAGGAAGGTCCAACTGCTGGTGAGTCAGTATCCTGGCAAAAACTATACCATGAAGACAAAAGAACACTCCAAGCAGCTTTGCAAAAAGATTATTGAAAAGCGCAAGTCAGGAGACGGATACAGGTTTCCCCCGCCATCCGAAGGTAGAGCATTCCTATGAAACAGTTCGTAAGCTGGAATGTCATAAAGCGAAGAAGCAATTACCATTTATTTATATGGGAAAATTTTGTGAGCGTTCGCAGACCCAGAAATAACCTACCAAATCATGCCAAATAACACATAAAACCTAAAATAACAATAACATATAGTAAAAGCAGGAATGACCTGGATGTGGGGGTAGAAGGGTGGGTTGGCAAGTTTGCAGATGACACAAAGGTTGGTGGTGTTGTAGATAGTGCAGAGGATTGTCAAAGATTGCAGAGAGACATTGATAGGATGCAGAAGTGGGCTGAGAAGTGGCAGATGGAGTTCAACCCGGAGAAGTGTGAGGTGGTACACTTTGGAAGGACAAACTCCAAGGCAGAGTACAAAGTAAATGGCAGGATACTTGGTAGTGTGGAGGAGCAGAGGGATCTCGGGGTACATGTCCACAGATCCCTGAAAGTTGCCTCACAGATGGATAGGGTAGTTAAGAAAGCTTATGGGGTGTTAGCTTTCATAAGTCGAGGGATAGAGTTTAAGAGTCGCGATGTAATGATGCAGCTCTATAAAACTCTGGTTAGGCCACACTTGGAGTACTGTGTCCAGTTCTGGTCACCTCACTATAGGAAGGATGTGGAAGCATTGGAAAGGGTACAGAGGAGATTTACCAGGATGCTGCCTGGTTTAGAAAGTGTCAATTATGATCAGAGATTAAGGGAGCTAGGGCTTTACTCTTAGGAGAGAAGGAGGATGAGAGGAGACATGATAGAGGTGTACAAGATAATAAGAGGAATAGATAGAGTGGATAGCCAGCGCCTCTTCCCCAGGGCACCACCGCTCAATACAAGAGGACATGGCTTTAAGGTAAGGGGTGGGAAGTTCAAGGGGGATATTAGAGGAAGGTTTTTTACTCAGAGAGTAGTTGGTGCGTGGAATGCACTGCCTGAGTCAGTGGTGGAGGCAGATACACTAGTGAAGTTTAAGAGACTACTAGACAGGTATATGGAGGAATCTAAGGTGGGGGCTTATATGGGAGGCAGGGTTTGAGGGTCGGCACAACATTGTGGGCAGAAGGGCCTGTACTGTGCTGTACTATTCTTAAAGTCATTTTTTCTTAAAGATGTGCTGTGTGCCTCCCGGCTACCACTGCATTCTCCGCGAATTGGTATCTGTCCGCGGCCTGGGGGTGGGGGTTGGGGTTGTGGGACACTGGGGTGTCATCTCATCGTTGTCTGTTTCCATGAGGGCAGGCAGCTCATCTTCTATGACTGCCCTCCTCGATGTCAAAGGTCGAGGTTCGTCATCTGCTGTGGCTGATGTGGAAGGCTTGCTTGACTGCTGAGCCTCGCGCATTTTTCTATCATACAGTTCTTTGTAAGCACTCAAACCATCTTGCAAATATGCCCTAAACCAACGTACCCTTTCAAAATTAAAGTCGTGCTTTATCATTGCAGCAAAAATCTCACGCAGGTTCTTCACGTTCAGTTCCTGGATGACTTCACCTTCGGTCCATTTGCTACTGTATTCAGTTTCGATTGTTATCCTTTCCTCTTGCAATTGCATCAGCTCTTCATCTATCAGTTCTTGGTCATGGGATGCCAAAACCTCTTCAACATCATCTTCGTCAACTTCCACAAGCCAAACTCACCTTGTCCTTACTTCATTCACCATGATCGAAATGCTTAATTATGTCTAATTTTACACTAAGTGTAACACCCTTACGAGCTCTTTCAGGCTTTTCTGATACCTTAGAACTCATCTTGCTAACAGCTGCTCACAGGTTTAAGCAATGCCGGCGAGAATGCCGTTCCGAATCTGGGGGAGGGCGGCTGCTCGGGGCGTGCGCTGCCTTTTATCGCGCGTTGATTTTTTTTTCGTGTGCAGCCTTTTTTTTGTAACAGTGAAAACACCTTCTGTTAGCGAAAACAGGTAACTAATGTAGGTCTTTCGTAACAGTGAGGTTTCGTAAAGCGAACGTTCAAAAAGCGGGGGACACTTGTACAAGAAAATCACTGAATCTCCCTTGGAGTACAGTTAAGTCGATTAAGAAATGGAAAGAACATGCCACAGCTGTAAATCTGCCTAGAGCAGGCTGTCCTCAAAAACTGAGCAACTGTGTAAGAAGAGGACTAGTGATAGTGAGGGAGGCTCCAAGAGACCAATGACAACTCTGGAAGAGTTACAAGCTTCAGTGGCGGAGATGGGAGAGACTGTGCGTACAATGACTGTTGCCCGGGTGCTTCATCACTCGCAGCTTTATGGGAGACTGGCAAACAGAAAGCCCCTGTTGGGAAAAAAACTCACGTGAAATCTCATCTAGAGTTTTCCAGAAGGAATGTTGGAGACTCTGAAGTTAGCTGGGAGAAGATTCCAGCTGACCAAGCCAAAACTGGTCTGGTGAAACCAAAACTGAGCTTTTTGGACATCGGACTAAACACTATGTTCGGCATAAGCCAAACATGGCATATCATCAAAAGCACAGCATCCCTATCATGAAGCATGGTGGTGGCTGCTTCACTGCAACAGGTCCTGGAAGGCGTGTAAAAGTAGAGGGTAAAATGAATCAGCAAAATACAAGGAAATCATGGAGGAAAACCTGATGCAGTTTGCAAGAGAACTGCGACTATAAAGAAGATTTCTTTTCTAGCAAGACAATGACCTACACAGGAATGTCTCACAAACAACAAAGTTGAAAACCTGGAATGGCCAAATCAGAGTCCAGACCTCAATCCAATTGAACATTTTTGGCTGGGCTTGAAAAGAGCTGATAGAGACCTATCACAGGGCTACCTGTAAGAAGATGAATCTCAAGGTTGTATATGGTATATATACTTTGACAATAAATGTACCTTGAACTTTGATCTGTACTGCTGCCACAAAACAGCAAATTTTATATCATGTAAGACGGTGATAATAAATCTGAGGATCTGGTCCTGGGCCCAGCATATAAGTGTCATTATGAAGAAAGCATGACAGTGCCTCTACTTCCTTGGAAGGTTATGAAGATTCAGAATGTCATCTAAAATTTTGACAAACTTCTATAAATGTGTGGTGGAGAGAATATTGACTGAATCACGGCCTGGTATGGAAACATCAATGCCCTTGAACTGAAAAATCATACAAAAAGTAGTGGATACAGCCCAGTCCATCACAGATAAAATGCTCCCCACCATTGAGCACACCTACACAGAACATTGTTGAAGGAAAGCAGCATCCATCATCAAGGACCCCCACCACCCAGGCCATGCTCCCTTTTGCTGTTTCCATAAGACCATAGACCATAAGACATAGGAGCAGAAGTAGGCCATTCGGCCCATCGAGTTTCCTTCAGGAAAAAGGCACAAGACCCTCAGAAACCACACCATCAGGTTCAGGAACAGTTATTACCCCTCAACCATCAATCAGGCTTTTGAACCAAAGGGGATAATTTCACTCAACTTCACTGAACTGTTCCCACAACCTATGGACTCTGATGAGGGAGGAAAGAAGCTGTGTCTGAAACCTTGAGTGTGTATCTTTAGGCTCCTGTCCCTCCTTCCTGATGGTAGCAATAAGGAAAGGCCATGTCCTGGTGATAGAGGCCCTCAATGATGGATGCCGGCTTTCTGTTTACTTGTTTTTTTATTTATGGGTTGTCCTCTTTTGTGCATTGGGATGTTTGTTGTCTTCGTTGAGAGTGGTTTTTCATGGATTCTATCCTGTTTCTTTGCTTTGTGACTGCCTGCAAGAAAATTAATCTCAAGGTTGTATATGGTATATTGTATATACTTTGATAAGGAATGTAATTTAAACTTTGAAAAACTTTATTCTGGAAGCTTGTAGAGTGTGCATGTTGGAAGTGAATAGTCATTTTGTTTGGAGTTATATGAATATAATCACAATTATTTAATGGAAAAATAAGTATGTTTTTGTATTGATGATCTCCAGAATAACTCATTAATTTGGCAGAAGAATCTTTAAATGTTAAGCATTTTTAACAGATTGTTACTCTAAAGCATTACATCATCCACTATGTCCATTAATCAAGCAGTCTGCTTTGCCTGTATGGAGGCACGATCATTAAACAATGTTAACTGTGAACCAACAATGGAGAATATCAGAGTGACACCATCAGTTTAAAAATATTTATAATGTCAAAATAGCTGTCATTTTTCTTACAGTGCATAAATATATCTTGACAGGATTGTTTAATAGGATTCTTGTAAAACCAGAGAGGGAGATTAATACTTCTACATTAATAATGGTATTAAATCAACATCATAAAGTCACATGATTAATTTGAAGAATAAAGAGAGCTGAGCAACATTAGTGATTTTATACTTTACTCATTTCCCCTCTTACTGCTCACAAAGTTTACCCGGAACTGTCCAAGAATAAACCATAAGATCATAAGATATAGGAACAGAATTCGACCAATTAGCCAATCGAGGCTGCTCTGCCATTTCATCATGGCTGATCAATTTTCCCTCTCAGCTCCCGTGTCCTGCTTTCTCCCCATACCCCTTCATGCCCAGGACAATAAAGAATCTATCAATCTCTGCCTTAAATAAATTTAAAAACTTGGCTTCCAAAGCTGTCTGTCTGTCTGTATCTTGTTTTACGGCGGTTGGCATCCAGCTTAATGGTGCATTACCGCCACCCTCTGCTCCAGAATGTGCACTAGACATACATTCTAAATCCCTTCACCTAATCACTCACACACACACATATAATACAAACCTACACTTCACCCTCCCATCTTTGACCATCCTAGTATCCTATTCCTGTTTATTCGTCATATTCTATAAAAAACCCCTGTACCCCTTAAAAACGCTAAAAATACCCGGACTTGTGCTCTCTCACCCATGCCCAGCAACCCTTTTAATGTGAATTCCTGCATCCCCAACTCCCTTAATTTATTTCTCATCATCTTTCTCTGTATCCCATACTTCCTGCAACTCAGAACTACATGTTCTACTGACTCCTCTTCCTGACATTCCTCACACAATCCTGTCTGGTGTTTCCCTATCATTTTCAATGTTTTGTTTAATGCACAATGCCCCAGCCTTAACCTAGTCCACACAATTTCCTCTCTTCTGTTTCCATTACCTACCCTAGTAACTGCAACACTCTTTTGTATTTGATATAAATGCCTCCCTTTCCCCTCCCTGTTCCATCTTTCTTGCCACATTTGGTTGACTTTTTCCCAGATTACACACTTAACCTGTGCTTTACTGATACTAATGTGCATTTCCACATTTTCTTTCTTTAACGCCCTCTTTGCCAACTCATCCACCATCTCATTCCCCTTCACCCCTACATGTGCTGGAACCCATAGAAATTTTACCTGACCTCCCTGATTTGCAATTCTTGTAACTAACTGAAGGACTTCATAAAGTACATCTTGCCGACTGTTTGTGTGAAAAGACCTTAAACTTGCTAGAACTGAGATGAATCTGAACATATCAATGCTTTGGCTTGTCTGGCTTTCTGCACCCATTGCAATGCAACCAACACTGCCAGCATCTCCACTGTAAACACCCCTAACTTATTAGATGTTCTCCTGCTGATTCCAATTTCTTTTGCTGGTATTACCACCCCAAACCCTGTCACTCCTGTTTCAGGTTCCTTCGCACCATCCGTATAAATGTGAGTATAATCACTACACTTTTCCATCACATGACAGTTAAATGCATTTACCAAATCTGTTTTATATCTTTCTTTCCTTTTTACCTCTAACAAATGCCAGTCTATGTCAGGCCATACAAGCTTCCATGGAGCTACAACCGGATAAACTACTGAAGGACTTATCCTCAGATCAAATACTCCACGTTCTTTCGCGATATCATTCCCTACCCAACTAAAGGTATCCCTCTGAAACCTCCCATTTTCCCAGCACTCCTGCAACACTCCTTTAGTAGGGTGAGAATCATTGTGCCCCTGCAAGTTAGCCCAGTAGTTTGCCATCAGTTGCATCCTTCTTAGTTCCAAAGGCATTATTCCCATTTCTACCTGTAGGGCTGACACTGGTGACGTTTTAAAAGCCCCACTGCACACTCTCAAGGCCTGAGTCTGAATCACATCCAGTTTCCTTATAAGAGACCTAGCTGCTGATGCATATACTATATTTCCATAATCCAATACAGATCTTACTAAAGCCACATACATTCTCTTCAAAGCTGAACAACTTGCTCCCCATTCCCTACCAGTCAAACATCTCATCACATTTATTACTTTTTCACATTTCTCCTCAACTTTCCTGATATGGTCTGCCCATGTTAATCGTGAATCAAGTATAACTCCCAGAAATTTAAATGATGCAACCCTTTCTAATTCAACCCCATACATCCTTAACTTCTTCCCTACCTCAACCCTTTTCCTGGTAAAAAAATACAGTTTGAGTTTTATCTACTGAAAATCTACATCCCCAATCATAACCCCACTCCATCACTTCATCAATTGCTTCTTGTAGTTTCCTGATTATATAGTCCATGTTCCTGCCTCTTTTCCACAAGGCCCCATTATCCGCAAACAGTGACCTACCTATATCCACTGGTACCTTTATGAAGACATCATTGATCATAATGATGAAAAGTAACGGGCTAATCACACTACCTTGAGGTGTGCCATTTTCCACTAGGTATTGTTTTGATAATTCTGATCCAATCCGAACTTGAATTTTTCTACCAAACAAAAAATCTTTAATCCAATTAAAAACTCTCCCACCAACCCCCATCTTGTGCAGTTTAATTAATAATCCTTCCTTCCACATCATATCATAGGCTTTTTCAATGTCAAAGAACACTGCCACTACTGACTCTCTGTTTGCCTGGGCCTTCCTTATTTCAGTCTCTAACATAATCACTGAGTCCATGGAATTCCTTCCCTTTCTAAAACCACTCTGATAACTTGCCAGCATTCCCCTTTTCTCAAGCTCATATGATAACCTTTCTGTTATCATCCTTTCCATTATCTTACATATACTTGATGTTAATGCAATTGGTCTGTAGCTAGTGGGTTTTGACAGATCCTTGCCAGGCTTCCTTATTGGAATTACTACTGCTTCTTTCCATGCACTTGGTAATCTTCGCTCCTCCCACACTCTGTTATAAAAATGCAGCAACTTCAAGAGCGCTCCTTCTCCTAGATGTTTTAGCATCACAGAGCACATCAGATCTTTCCCTGGGGAGGTTGGTCTCGATCTCTTTATTGCTCTCACCATTTCTGCTAATGTAAATGGATCATCAATTAGATCATCTGTTCCTTCCCTCCTGCTTAACACACCTGGGTGTTGGCTCATTATTCTTTCCCTTCTTCTTCTCCCTTCTTCAGACAAATTTTCTGAACTGTGTATCAGTACAAATGACTTGGCCATGACCTCAGCCTTATCCCTACTGGAGACTGCAGTTTCCTCCTCAGATATCATTACTGGATATTCCCACTCCCTTCTATCTCCTCCCATCCTCTTAATCATTCCCCATATCTCTCCCACAGGTGTTGTTCTTCCTACCTTGTCGCAAAAACTCCTCCAACTTGCCCTTTCAGCTTGACGTATAGTGCTTCTCACCACTGCCTGTGCTTTCTTATACTGAACCAAATGCTGCATATTATGGGTTCTTTTAACTAGCCTGAATGCTCTATTTCTGTTTTTTACAGCCTGACAACATTCCTCTGTCCACCATGGTACCAGTTTTCTACTCATCCTATTTTTACTCCTAGGTATAGATCCTTCTGCTGCCATGATAATTGCTGAAGTCACCTGACTGTTTAATTCATCTACATTTCCAGAAATATCAATCTTTGTCAACCCTTCTTCACTCAATTTCTGGAACTTACCCCAATCAGCTTTTTCAAACACCCACTTTGGGGTTCCGCCACCTGGTCTTACTTCAACTCTTTCACCCACTGAACACAAAACTGGGTAGTGATCACTGCCTACTGTTGAAGCAGTCCAAACTCCCCAGTTACTAATGCCAGCCAAGGTATTAGACACTAACGTAATATCTAACACTGACTCAGTTCCTGTTGTTATATCTATCCTTGTGCCGCTACCATCATTCATACACACCAAATACCTTTCTTCCATCAAATCTTCAATTACCTTTCCATTTGGATCTGTAATCTGATCCCCCAATATTGTGCTATGAGCATTGAAATCTGCACACCACACTACTTTATGTCTGTTTTGTCCTTGTATCTTTAATAGGCTGTCCAAATCCAACCTTTTACATGGATTGTAGTAGTTATTTATAACCACTCCCTCCCCTCTCTCCCACACTTCCACCACTATGTATTCCTGATCATCTCCTTTTTCCAGCACCCTAAATGGTATACCTTGCTTGATTAACATAGCACAACCCCCTCCTCCCCCTAGATTTCTATCTTTCCTTATCATTGTATACCCATATACCACAAAGTCTAAAGTTGGTTTCAACCAAGTTTCCTGAATACACACTACATCCAGTTTTACAACCATTTCTTTAATAAAGTGCTTGAATTCCTGGCTATTGGCCAGTAAGCTCCTTGCATTCCATTGTAAAAGAATCACCATAATTAGTATTAACCAACACATGACACTTTCTGGCTTGACTGATTACTGAGGTTCTCCCTCACTTCCTCCCATGTCAGTCCTACTAACCCTAAATGGTTTACTGCTGCTTTTACCACCAGCTGAATTTTGTCACTTTTTGACTTTACCTCAGCTGTACTATTAATCACTCCTGCAATGAATGTTACTAGAGCCTTTTTGTCTACATAAATCCTGTCATTTGTTCTTTGTTGCATCTCTCGTATCCCTGTTGCTCCCTGTTCATTAGGGGCATTATTCTGTTCTCTTGACATTCTTACAGCTTCTGCATAAGTGATCTTTCTTTTCACTCTTTGGTGGCAAAAATAGGAAAACAGATTATTATCTGAATGGTGGCCGATTAGGAAAAGGGGAGGTGCAACGAGACCTGGGTGTCATTATACACCAGTCATTGAAAGTGGGCATGCAGGTACAGCAGGCGGTGAAAAAGGCGAACGGTATGCTGGCATTTATAGCGAGAGGATTCGAGTACAGGAGCAGGGAGGTACTACTGCAGTTGTACAAGGCCTTGGTGAGACCACACCTGGAGTATTGTGTGCAGTTTTGGTCTCCTAATCTGAGGAAAGACATCTTTGCCATAGAGGGAGTACAAAGAAGGTTCACCAGATTGATTCCTGGGATGGCAGGTCTTTCATATGAAGAAAGACTGGATGAACTGGGCTTGTACTCGTTGGAATTTAGAAGATTGAGGGGGGATCTGATTGAAACGTATAAGATCCTAAAGGGATTGGACAGGCTAGATGCGGGAAGATTGTTCCCGATGTTGGGGAGGTCCAGAACGAGGGGTCACAGTTTGAGGATAGAGGGGAAGCCTTTTAGGACCGAGATTAGGAAAAACTTCTTCACACAGAGAGTGGTGAATCTGTGGAATTCTCTGCCACAGCAAACTGTTGAGGCCAGTTCATTAGCTATGTTTAAAAGGAAGTTAGATATGGCCCTTGTGGCTACAGGGGTCAGGGGATATGGAGGGAAGGCTGGGTTCTGAGTTGGATGATCAGCCATGATCATAATAAATGGCGGTGCAGGCTCGAAGGGCCGAATGGCCTACTCCTGCACCTATTTTCTATGTTTCTATGTTTCTATTATGAGCTCCTCCACAATTGCAGCATTTTGGTTGAACTCCTGTTCCGCACTTTCCATATTCATGATCACCCCCACATCTGGCACATCTCCTCTGCCTTTTACAGCTTTTAGCCACGTGTCCAAACCTTTGACAATTATAGCACCTCAGTGGTTTTGACACATACACCCTTACTGGGTAACTCATGAAACCCAGGAACACCTTCCTTGGCACTCTTTCTTCTTCAAATTCAATCAATACAGATTCACTTTCCTTTTTCACTCCCTCCTTTGTTGTTTTCAGTCTTTGAACATTCATTACTTTCCCTCCTTTGATATTCCTCTTTATCTCCTCCATATTTATACTCATTGGTATTCCCGTGATCACTTCTTTACAACCACTGTTTTGTGCTCCCACCCTCCCAGTGTATTCCACCTTGCATTTTCCTATCTCTTTTAGCTTGAGTGCTTTCTTAAGTTGTTCCTCATTCGCACATCTTACCAATAAATTGCCATCATTAAGGACTTTTGCAAATTCTATTTCCCCTATCTTATTTGTCAGAGTTGTTGTTAGCACAAACGGGTTAATTTTCTTCATATGTCCCTGAGCCTTCTCATTAAACCTAATTATGACAACACCTCCTCTCTGAGCTTGTCATCTTCCTCACTTTCAGAGCTTTCTCCACTATCATTTCTTATTCTTTTATTCCCTTTGTCTTGGTTTTTATTCATCCGACCCCTCACTACCTCCTCATTCCCTTTATTTCTCCCTTCACAATAATCCACCTCTCCCCAGCTGCCTACCTCTGGTCCCAAGTCTCTATCCCTCTCCTTCTCCACTTTCTTTCCCTCAACCCCACCTCTTATCTTGTCCGCCATTACCGGACCCACACGACCCCCTCCCAGCAATTTCCGTTCCTTCCCCACTCTCTTTCCCTCAACAGGTTCCAAACCACATTCACGCATCAAGCAAAACACAGCCAGCTTCCATTCCAGCAGCCTTCAGCTCCTATTCACTGCCCACACCGGCTTCCAAAGCTGCCTGTGGCAAAGAATTCCACAGATTCGCCACTCTTTGGCTTAGGAAATTCCTCCTTATCTCCATTCTAAAAGGACTCCTTTCTATTCTGAGGCTGTGCTCCTCCGGTCCAAGACTCCCTCACCATAGGAAACATCCTCTCCACATCCACTCTATCAAGGCCTTTCACCTTTCACCATTTGATAGGTCTCAGACCATAAGACCATAAGTCATAAGAGCAGAAACAGGCCATTCAGCCCATTGAGTCTGCTCCACCATTCCACCATGGCTGATTCATTATCCCTCTCAACCACATTCTTCTGCCTTCTCCCTGTAACATTTGACTCTCTGACTAATCAAGAACCTATCACCCTCTGTTTTAAATATACTCAATGACTTGTTCTCCACAGCTGCCTGGAGCAATGAATTCCACAGATTAACCATTCTCTGGCTAAAGAAATTCCTCCTCATCTTTGTTCTAAAGGGATGTCCTTACATCCTGAGGCTGTGTCCTCTGGTCCATTTCATTGTATCTGTGCATCTCATTGTTAGAGAAATTATGTCAGTTCTTTCCTCTCACCTTAAATTGTGTTCACAAGTTAATTGTCAGGGCATGGGTATCTTTCTGGGTAATATGGGAAGCCTTTATCTTGTACCACTGGAAACCATATCACTACATGGGAGCATAATTATGCTTTTCAACCCATTGCGTCTGCTCCACCAATCAATGGTAGCTGATCTATTATTCCTCTCAACACCATTCTCTCAAACACTTTAGTGCTTGCAATGATGTCTCCTCTTCAGTGATGTAACCAAATGGAGACAAGGTGATCATTTTGCAGAGTATCTGTGCTCTGTAAGCAGCGGCCATCTCAAGCTTCCAGCTGCTGGTCATTTGAAATCTCATACCTACTCCTACACTGAACTGTCGGTCCCCTGGCTGTCAACATTGCTTAACCACTCAGTAAAGGCGCTGAGCTTCCTACAGATTGTCAGCTTGTTCCTTTATATTTACCTCCTAGCATTGCTTGTTGCAGCAGTCTCCCCCCTTGCCTTAACTTGCACAGGTGGCCTTCTGGTCCTGCAGAAGGAGGTAGTCTCTCCTGCATGAGAACATTGTTCATTCAGTGTTACCTCAAACATATTCATTTCATTAATCAAGATAATGAGGGTTTAAACGTGGAAGAGTTTTGAGGTTTTGATCGAGGCGCGACTGTGCAAGCACGTGGACTTCAGCGAGTTAGACTAGTGGGAAGAATGTAAAAGGCTAGCGTTTTTCTTTCAGCGGTTTGATCGAGGCACAACTGTGCAAGCACATGGACGTCACTGAGTTAGACCGAAGGGAAGAATTTATAAAGAAGACAGCTTCATAGACTGGGTGCTAAAGGGAGTCAGGGTGGGAGAAGTTTGGCTCAATGAGGCTTTGGTGATAACAGATCGAGGCGAGGTCAGTTACTTGTGAAGAATAGGAACAGGAAGTATGTCTGTGAGGCTGGTGTTCTGTACTGGGTGGCAGATGTGGGAAGTCCAGGAGACTTTCAGCCTCCCGGATGGCCACATCTGCACCATGTGCGTCGAGCTGCAGCTCCTTAGGGACCGCATTAGGGAATTGGAGCTGCAACTTGATGGCTTTCGGCTGGTCAGGGAGAGTGAGGAGGTGATAGAGAGGAGCTACAGGCAGGTAGTCACACCGGGGCCTCAGGAGACAGATAAGTGGTTAACAGTCAGGGGAGGGAAGGGAAAGAGTCAGGTACTAGAGAGTACCCCTTTTAACAATAAGTACTCTTGTTTGAGTACAGTTAGGGGGTGTTGACCTACCTGGAAGAAGTAACAGAGGTCACGCCTCTGGCACAGAGTCCAGCCCTGTGGCTCAGAAGGGTAGGGAAAGGAAGAGGATGGTAGCAGTGACAGCGGAGGGGGTCGTTAGTTAGGGGGTCGGATAGGTGATTCTGTGGACGCAGAAAAGAAACCTGGATGGTAGTTTGCCTCCCAGATGCCAGGATTCAGATGTTTCTGATCGTGTCCATGATACACTGAAGTGGGAAGGAGAACAGCCAGAGGTCGTGCTATACATTGGTATCAACAACATAGGTAGGAAAAGGGAGGAGGTCCTGAAAACAGACTATCGGGAAGGAAATTGAGAAGCAGGACCTCAAAGCTAGTAATCTTAGGATTACTGCCTGTGCCATGTAATAGTGAGTATAGGAATAGAATACATGGCTGAGAGATTGGAGCAGAGGGCAGGAATTCAGATTTCTGGATCATTGGGACCTCTCCTGGGGCAGGTGTGACCTGTGAAAAAAGGATGGGTTGCACTTGAATCCCAGGGGGACCAATATCCTGGCGGAGAAGTTTGCTAAGGCTATTGGGGAGAGTTTAAACTAGAATTGCTGGGGAGTGGGAACCGAAATGAAGAGACGGAGGAAGGAGCTGTTGGCTCACAAATAGAGAAAGCTTGTAGGCAGTGTGAGAGGGAGGATAGTCAGGTGTTAGAGAAACGATGTGCTCAGACTGATGGTTTGAGATGAGTCTATTTTAATGGAAGAAGCATCATGAAAAAAAAGCGGTGGAGCCTAGAGCGTGGATCAATACTTGGAGCTATGATTTTGTGGCCATTGCAGAGACTTGGATGGCTCAGGGGCAGGAATGGCTACTTAGAGTGCCAGGCTTTAGATGTTTCAGAAACGACAGAGAGGGAGGCAAAACAGGTGGAGGTGTGCCACTGTTGATCAGAGATAGTGTCATGGCTACAGAAAAGAAACGAAAAGGAGGAAGTCATGGAGAGATTGTCTAATGAATTTCTGTGCATGGAAGTTAGAAACAGGAAGGGATCAATAACTCTACTGGATGGTTTTTATAGACCACACAATAGTAACAGGGACATCGAGGGGCAGATACGGAGACAGATTCTGGAGTGGTGCAGTAATGGGTGACTTCAATCTACATGTAGACTGGGTGAACCAAATTGGTAAAGGTGCTGAGGAAGAGGATTTCTTGGAATGTATGCGGGATGGTTTTTTGAACCAACATGTCGAGGAACCAACTAGAGAGCAGGCTATTCTGGACTTGGTTTTGAGCAATGAGGAAGGGTTAATTAGCGATCTTGTCGTGAGAGGCCCCTTGGGTAAGAGTGACCATAATATGGTGGAATTCTTCATTAAGATGGAGAGTGACATAGTTAATTCAGAAACAAAGGTTCTGAACTTAAAGAGGGGTAACTTTGAAGGTATGAGACGTGAATTAGCTAAGATAGACTGGCAAATGACACTTAAAGGATTGACGGTGGATATGCAATGGCAAGCATTTAAAGGTTGCATGGATGAATTACAACAATTGTTCACCCAGTTTGGCAAAAGAATAAATCAAGGAAGGTAGTGCACCCGTGGCTGACAAGAGAAATTAGGGATAGTATCAATTCCAAAGAAGTAGCATACAAATTAGCCAGAGAAAGTGGCTCACCTGAGGACTGGGAGAAATTCAGAGTTCAGCAGAGGAGGACAAAGGGCTTAATTAGGAAGGGGAAAAAAGATTATGAGAGAAAACTGGCAGAGAACATAAAAACGGACTGTAAAAGCTTTTATAGATATGTAAAAAGGAAAAGACTGATAAAGACAAATGTAGGTCCCCTGCAGACAGAAACAGGTGAATTGATTATGGGGAGCAAGGACATGGCAGACCAATTGAATAATTACTTTGGTTCTGTCTTCACTAAGGAGGACATAAATAATCTTCCAGAAATAGTAAGGGACAGAGGGTCCAGTGAGATGGAGGAACTGAGTGAAATACATGTTAGTAGGGAAGTGGTGTTAGGTAAATTGAAGGAATTGAAGGCAGATAAATCCCCAGAGCCAGATGGTCTGCATCCCAGAGTGCTTAAGGAAGTAGCCCAAGAAATAGTGGATGCATTAGTGATAATTTTTCAAAATTCGTTAGATTCTGGACTAGTTCCTGAGGATTGGAGGGTGGCTAATGTAACCCCACTTTTTTAAAAAGGAGGGAGAGAGAAACCGGGGAATTATAGGCCGGTTAGCCTAACGTCGGTGGTGGGGAAACTGCTGGAGTCAGTTATCAAGGATGTGATAACAGCACATTTGGAAAGCGGTGAAATGATCGGACAAAGTCAGCATGGATTTGTGAAAGGAAAATCATGTCTGACGAATCTCATAGAATTTTTTGAGGATGTAACTGGTAGAGTGGATAGGGGAGAACCAGTGGATGTGGTATATTTGGATTTTCAAAAGGCTTTTGACAAGGTCCCACACAGGAGATTAGTGTGCAAACTTAAAGCACACGGTATTGAGGGTAAGGCATTGGTGTGGGTGGAGAATTGGTTAGCAGACAGGAAGCAAAGAGTGGGAATAAACGAGACCTTTTCAGAATGGCAGGCGGTGACTAGTGGGGTACCGCAAGGCTCAGTGCTGGGACCCCAGTTGTTTACAATATATATTAATGACTTGGATGAGGGAATTAAATGCAGCATCTCCAAGTTTGCGGATGACACGAAGCTGGGTGGCAGTGTTAGCAGTGAGGAGGATGCTAAGAGGATGCAGGGTGACTTGGATAGGTTGGGTGAGTGGGCAAACTCATGGCAGATGCAATTTAATGTGGATAAATGTGAAGTTATCCACTTTGGTGGCAAAAATAGGAAAACAGATTATTATCTGAATGGTGGCCGATTAGGAAAAGGGGAGGTGCAACGAGACCTGGGTGTCATTATACACCAGTCATTGAAAGTGGGCATGCAGGTACAGCAGGCGGTGAAAAAGGCGAACGGTATGCTGGCATTTATAGCGAGAGGATTCGAGTACAGGAGCAGGGAGGTACTACTGCAGTTGTACAAGGCCTTGGTGAGACCACACCAGGAGTATTGTGTGCAGTTTTGGTCTCCTAATCTGAGGAAAGACATCTTTGCCATAGAGGGAGTACAAAGAAGGTTCACCAGATTGATTCCTGGGATGGCAGGTCTTTCATATGAAGAAAGACTGGATGAACTGGGCTTGTACTCGTTGGAATTTAGAAGATTGAGGGGGGATCTGATTGAAACGTATAAGATCCTAAAGGGATTGAACAGGCTAGATGCGGGAAGATTGTTCCCGATGTTGGGGAGGTCCAGAACGAGGGGTCACAGTTTGAGGATAGAGGGGAAGCCTTTTGGGACCGAGATTAGGAAAAACTTCTTCACACAGAGAGTGGTGAATCTGTGGAATTCTCTGCCACAGCAAACTGTTGAGGCCAGTTCATTGGCTATGTTTAAGAGGGAGTTAGATATGGCCCTTGTGGCTACAGGGGTCAGGGGGTATGGAGGGAAGGCTGGGTTCTGAGTTGGATGATCAGCCATGATCATAATAAATGGCGGTGCAGGCCCGAAGGGCCGAATGGCCTACTCCTGCACCTATTTTCTATTTTCTATGTTCTATGTTCTATGTTCTATAACAGGGTTGTCATAATGGGTGATTTTAATTTGCCCAGTATTGACTGGAATCCCTGTATAGCAAGGGGTTTAGATGGGGTGGAGTTTGTTAGGCGTGTTCAGGAATGTTTCCTGACACAATATGTAGATAAGCCCACAAGAGGAGAGACTGTACTTGATCTGGTATTGGGAAATGAACCTGGTCAAGTGTCAGATCTCTCAGTGGGAGAGCATTTTGGAGATAGTGATCACAATTCTATCTCCTTTACCATAGCATTGGAGAGGGATAGGAACAGACATAAGTTAGGAAAGTGTTTAATTGGAGTAAGGGGAAATATGGAACTACCAGTCAGGACCTTGGAAGCATAAATTGGGAACAGATGTTCTCAGGGAAATGTATGGCAGAAATTGGCAAATATTCAGGGGATATTTGAGTGGCGTTCTGCATAGGTACGTTCAAATGAGACAGGGAAAGGATGATAGGGTACAGGAACTGTGGTGCACAAAGGCAGTTGAAAATCTAGTCGAGAAGAAAAGAAAAACTTATGAAAGGTTCAAAAAACTAGGTAATGATAAAGATCTAGAAAATTATAAGGCTAGCAGGAAGGAGCTTAAGAATGAAATAAGGAGAGCGAGAAGGGGCCATGAGAAGGTATTTGTGAGCAGGATTAAGGAAAACCCCAAGGCATTCTACAAGTATGTGAAGTGCAAGAGGATAAGATATGAGAGAATAGGACCAATCAAGTGTGACAGTGGAAAAGTGTTGATGGAACCGGAGGAGATAGCAGAGGTACTTAATAAATGCTTTAGTATCCACTATGGAAAAAGACCTTGGTGATTGTAGGGATTACTAACAGTGGACTAAAAAGCTTGAGCACATAGACATTAAGAAAGGGGATGTGCTGGAGCTTTTGGAAAGCATCAAGTTGGATAAGTCACCGAGACTGGATGTGATATACGCCAGGCTACTCTGGGAAGTGAGAGAGGAGATTGTTGAGCCTCTGGCAATGATCTTTGCATCATCAATGGGGACAGGAGAGGTTCCGGAGGATTGGAGGGTTGCAGATGTTGTTCCCTTATTGAAGAAAGGGAGTACAGATAGCCCAGGAAATTATAGACCAGTGAGTCTTACTTCAGTGGTTGGTAAGCTGATGGAATACATTTAGAGAGGCATAATATGATTAGGAATAGTCAGCATAGCTTAGTCAAAGGCAGGTCATGCCTTACAAGCCTGATTGAATAATTTGAGGATGTGACTAAACTCATTGATAAAGGTAGAGCAGTAGATGTAGTGCCTATGGATTTCAGTAAGGCATTTGATAAGGTACCCCATGCAAGGTTTATTGAGAAAATAAGGAGATATGGGATCCAAGGGGATATTGCTTTATGGATCCAGAACCGGCTTGCCCACAGAAGGCAAAGAGTGGCTGTAGACTGGTCATATTCTGTATGAAGTCGGTGACCAGTGGTGTGCCTCAGGGATCTGTTCTGGGATCCCTTCTTTTCGTGATTTCTATAAATAACCTGAATGAGGAAGTGGAGGGATGGGTAAATAAATTTGGTGATGACACAAAGGTTGGGGGTGTTGTGGATAGTGTGGAGGGTTGTCAGAGGTTACAGCAGGACATCGATAGGATGGAAAACTGGGCTATGGAGATTCAGAGGGATCTTGGGGTTCATGTCCATAGGACACTCAAAGCATCTGCGCAGGTTGACTCTGTGGTTAAGAAGGCATACAGTGCATTGGCCTTCATCAATGTGGGATTGATGTCAAGAACCAAGAGATATTGTTACAGCTATATAAAACCCTGGTCAGACCCCACTTGGAGTATTGGGCTCAGTTCTGGTCGCCTCACTACAGGAAGGATGTGGAAACTATAGAAAGGGTGTAGAGGAGATTTACAAGGATGTTGCCTGGATTGGGGAGCATGCCTTATGAGAATAGGTTGAGTGAACTTGGCCTTTTCTCCTTAGAGCGACAGAGGATGAGAGGTGACCTGATAGAAGTGTATAAGATGTTGAGAGGCATTGATCTTGTGGATCGTCAGAGGCTTTTTCACAGGGTGAAATGGCTAACCCGAGAGTGCGCAGTTTTAAGGTGCTTGGAAGTAGGTACAGAGGAGATGTCAGGGGTAAGTTTTTTACACAGAGAGTGGTGAGTGTGTGCTATGAGCTGCTGGCAGCCGTGGTGGAGGCAGATATGATAGGGTCTTTTAAGAGACTCCTGGGTAGGTGAATGGAGCTTAGAAAAATAGAGGGCGTTGGGTAACCCGAGATAATTTGTAAAGTAAGTACACGTTCGCCGCAACATTGTGGGCTGAAGGGCCTGTATTGTGCTGTAGGCTTTCTATGTTTCTACTTGAAACTCTTGCCAAGTTGGTGCTCAGGTTTGGTTGTTTTTAAATTCCGTATCATTAATACTGGGGATAGAGAGGGGAATTAGGGGTCAGGTTGGGGCTTACAGTGAGGAATATGGGGAGAATTCGAGGTCAGATTCAGATTTAGGGACAGGATGTGGAGGAGTTACATACTCACGCGACTGTGAGTATAGGAATAGAATGAGGTGGAGGATAAATGTGTGGCTGAGGGATTGGAGCAGGGGGCAGGGATTCAGATTTCTGGATCATTAGGACCTCTTTTGGGGCAAGTGTGCCCTGCCCCAAAAAGGACAGGTTGCATTTGAATTCCGGGGGACCAATATCCTGGCGGGGAGGTTTGCTAAGGCTACTGGGGAGAGTTTAAACTAGAATTGTTCGGGGTGGGAACCAAACTGAAGAGACTGGGGAAGAGGCGGTTGGCTCACAAATAGAGAAAGATTGGAGACAGTGTGTGAGGGAGGATAGGCAGGTGATAGAGAAGGGACGCGCTCAGCCTGACGGTTTGAGATCCTGAGAGGCAGGATTTATGAACATTTGGAGAGGTATAGTATGATTAAGAATAGTCAGCATGGCTTTGTCAAAGGCAGGTCGTGCTTTATGAGCCTGATTGAATTTTTTGAGGATGTGACTTAACACAATGATGAAGGAAGAGCGGTAAATGTAGTGTATATGGATTTCAGCAAGGCATTTGATAAGGTATCCCATGCAAGGCTTATTGAGAAAGTAAGGAGACATGGAATCCAAGGGGACATTACTTTGTGGATTCGGAACTGGCTTGCCCACAGAAGGCAAAGAGTGGTTGTAGATGGGTCATTTTCTGCATGGAGGTCAGTGACCAGTGGTGTGCCTCAGGGATCTGTTCTGGGACCCTTACTCTTCGTGATTTTTATAAATGACCTGGATGGGGAAGTGGAGGGATGGGTTAGTAAGTTTGCTGATGACACAAAGGTTGGAGGTGTTGTGGATAGTGTGGAGGGCTGTCAGAGGTTACAGGGAGACATTGATCGGATGCAAAACTGGGCTGAGAAGTGGCAGATGGAGTTCAACCCAAATAAGTGTGAAGTGGCTCAGTTTGGTAGGTCAAATATGATGGCAGAATATAGTATTAATGGTAAGACTCTTGTCTGTGTAGAGGATCAGAGGGATCTTGGGGTCCGAGTCCATAGGACACTCAAAGCAGCTGTGCAGATTGACTCTGTGGTTAAGAAGGCATACAGTGTATTGGCTTTCATTAATCGTGGAATTGAACTTAGGAGCCGAGAGGTAATGTTACAGCTGTTAGGACCCTGGTTAGACCCCACATGGAGTACTGTGCTCAGTTCTGGTTGCCTCACTACAGGAAGGATATGGAAGGCATAGAAAGGGTGCAGAGGAGATTTACAAGGATGTTGCCTGGACTGGGGAGCATGCCTTATGGGAATAGATTGAGTGAACTCGGCCTTTTCTCCTTGGAGCGATGGAGGATGAGAGGTGACCTGATAGAGGAGTATAAGATGATGAGAGGCATTGATCGTGTGGATAGTCAGAGGCTTTTTCCGAGGGCTGAGATGGTTGCCACAAGAGGACACAGGTTTAAGGTGCTGGGGAGTAGGTACAGAGGTGATGTCAGAGGTAAGTTTTTTACTCAGGGAGTGGTGAGTGTGTGGAATGAGCTGCCGGCAATGGTGGTGGAGGCAGATACGATAGAGTCTTTTAAGAGATTTTGGACAGGTACATGGAACTTAGAAAAGTAGAGGGCTATGGGGAAGTCTAATAATTTCTAAGTTAGGGACACGTTCGACACAAATTTGTGGGCTGAAGGTCCTGTATTGTGCTGTAGGTTTTCTATTTTTCTATGAGTTAGCGGTTAGGCCAGAATCTAGGCTGCTGCTCTGCACTCCATGTTTGAAGGCTCGTGAAGAGGTCAAATGACGAAGGACTTCCAGAGCCTAAGCCTTCACTTCACACTCAAAGACCAGTGATGTAGACATCCATGGTGTCTGCTGTCCTAGGTCAGTGGGTCACAAGAGCAGACGTTCATTAGAGCAGGTAGCAGAAGGGCGTGCCCAGAGTTCAGAGTCCTGTTATTGGCTGGTCTGGAAGTGGAGCCCGCTGTATGTTTCAATGTAGATGTGATAAGTAAGTGAATTTGAATCTGAGGAAAGTGTGGAAGTGCTGACTTCAAATCCAAGTTCAGAGGAATGAAATGACAATACGGAAGCTCGGGTGGTCAAGTTAAATGGTATTAGATTTAGTGACTATGATTTAATATCATGCTACAGTGGGGTTTTAAGTCATGACTTTCGAGTTACTAGACTAGTATCATAAGCAGTAGTGGACTGTTTTCCATTACTTCGTCTCTCATTAGTCAACATCTCATTTTTAATTACCCATGCCTTGCAAGATTCTTTCTAAAACTCCACACAAGATCTACTTCAGTTTCTAAATTTTTCAATAAATTTAAAATTTTGTCAAACACAATTTGCTTTTCTTCGTCTCTTTTCAATTCACCGGTAAATTCAAAATGCACATCACTTTTATCTTGACATTAATTATATGTTGTGTAGCTCCTTGATTTATTCTTCATTTTATTCCCGAGTAATTAAATTACGATGCTGCAGTTCATTGCCACAAAACAGCTTGTACTTACCCAGCACCTTTGATTTAGCCCTGATGTCGGGGCTCAGCCCGAAAGTTGACTGTTTCTTCATTTCCATTGATGATGCCTGACCTGCTGAGCTCCAGCATCTATGTGTGTTCCCTTTGAGTTAGTGGAATACAGGCACCCAGTGAACGGAAGTGATAAAGTTTAAAGACTGGCTTGATTTGTCATGTGTACATTGAAACATACAGTAAAATGCATCATTTTGTGTTGATGATCAACACTGTCTGAGGCTGTGCTGGGGGCAGCCCAAAGGTGTCACCATGTTTCTGGCGCCACACAGCACATTAACTCCTTACAGACTCTGGCAGGAATTCAGCCATAAGACCATAAGGTGCAGGAGCAGAATTAGGCCATTCAGCCCATTCCGCACCATTCCGCTGCACCATTCCGTTATGGCTGATTTATCTCCCTCTCAACCCCAATCCCTGCTTTCTCTGCAGAACATTTGACATCCTTACATCCTTACCTTAAAGATCTCTGTTCTAAAGGGACATCCTTATATTCTGAAGATGCTCCTTCTGGTCCTAGACACCCCCAGTATAGGAAGTGTCCTCTCTACATCCACTCTATCAGTATTTGATCGGTTTCAATGAGATCCCACCTCATTCTTCCAAACTCCAGGGAGTACAGGCTCAGAGCCGATAGTCAAAGAAAATAAAAATGGATCTGGATCAAACTATCTTCCCTTGGAATCTTGCAGATCAGTAGTGGTATTCGTCAAATTCAGCTGTATAGAGTACAAGCAGTAATATACTGTTCTAATGGACATAGGTGTCTGAGTCCAAAGGATAAGTAGATAGATTAACACAATAGAAACTTAAAAGGAAGACATCATAAAATAACATTGAAGGTTAATGATGTGGAATATTGAAAGGGAAATTGAGAGAAATAAAGAACAAGAACAAAAACCATGAGCGGATAGTACAAAAGGAAACACAAACTGCTTTTATAAGCAGAATACAAGTAGATGGTCTTGAACTTCACAGCGATGAATGAAAGAATCTAATTTTAGAAGATGAAGCTTTGTGGGATTTGATATCATTTCACACTGTGCAATTGCACCATGCAAGGTTGAAGTATTGCATGCTGGGTGCCATGGTAGCACAGTGGTTAGCACGACACAATTCCAGCTCGGGGCGTCAGAGTTTGGAGTTGAATCCCAGTATCCTCTGTAGGGAGTCTATACGCCCTCCCTGTGGAATGCATGGATGTTTTTCAAGGTGATAGCGTTTTCTCCCACAGTCCAAAAGATGTATCAGTTAGTAGTTTAGTTGTCCGGTGATTAGGCTAGGGTTAAATCGGGGGTTGCTGGCTGACTTGTTGGACCAAAGGGCCCGGAAGGGACCGGTCCATGCTGTATCTCAATATAAAATATAATAACCAAATAATATATCTCCTACTACAAAGACACTGTGTCCTTCCTCATGCAATTCAAAACCTCTCTGGAGCAGCTTCAATCACCCAGTGCTCAATTTGAAATTATTTTATTTTTTTAGAGATCAGTGTGGAACAGGCCACTCTGGATGAACGATCCGACCACCCACCATCTGCCTATTTAACCCTAGCCTATTCAGAGGACCATTTACAATAACTCAATTCATCTACGAGCCGGTATGTCTTTAGTCTGTGGGAGGAACCCGGAACACCCGGAGAAAACCCACGTGGTCACAGGGAGAACGTACAAAAGTTTTTTACAGACAGAGTCGGAATTAAACTTCGAGCTCCAACACCACGAGCTACAGTTAAGCCATACTAATCGCCACACTACCAAGGCACCTCAACATTCACCCTCCCAGATGGGACTGAAACCCACAATATCTGGTTTAGAAGGCCACTGAGGCCAAATGTAAATTACTAGAATGTTTTTCCTTAAAAATTGCATCCTATTTCAAGGACTCTTGTCCCATTTGGGTTGTGATTCCTTAACTCTAATTTGCTTTTAGATTTAAAAATGCACTGAATATGTTTTCTATATTATCCAAAAATATTGACAAAAACCACCTAGCTATGTGGAAGGTCTATTTGTCAAAAAACGAATTTAATTGCCAAGGTGAACTTGGAAGAAATATGTTTTATTAAGTTTATACATCCATAAATTCAAGATTACTGCAAGCTGCACATTGAATAGAACAAACATCCTTATCTTGGTTCCCAATTATTTATAACCAAGGAAATACCTACTGCAATATTAAAAAATTAACATCTTGTAAAGGTTTAAAACTTCCATTAAAATAGCAAGCAAATAGGAATTCAGGCAGATGTGCAAAGTTTTCATCAACTTATATTACATAGTAATTTCTCAGCTTATATGCAGTCTCAAAGCAATCAAACAAATCTTAAGGTATTGAAATAGTCTTCCATAGGGTAAGATATTAACTCAGTGGCCTCTCTGTTATGTACAGGAACAGAACCAGTATGGTCTTCCTCTTTAGAAGCCCATCCACTTCAAGGTTAAACATGTGCATTCAGAGATGCTCTTCTGCACACCACTGTTTTAACAGATGGTTACTTCAGTTGCTCTTACCTTCCCGTCAGCTTGAACCATTCTGGTCATTCTCCTTTGACATCTCACTGGATTTTTTTTCTGTTTTTCACACCATTCTCTGTAACTCTAGAGACTGTTGTGTGTGAAAATCCCAGATCAGCAGTTTCTTAACTACTCAAACCACCCTGTCTGGTACTAATAATCATTCCACCGTCACGGTCACTTGGAACACATTCCATAGAACCATAGAAACGACAGCACAGAAACAGGCCCTTTGGCCCTTCTTGGCTGTGCCGAACCATTTTCTGCCTAGTCCCACTGACCTGCACACGGACCATATCCCTCCATACACCTCCCATCCATGTATCTGTCCAATTTATTCTTAAATGTTAAAAAAGAACCCACATTTACCACCTCGTCTGGCAGCTCATTCCATACTCCCACCACTCTCTGTCTGAAGAAGCCCCCACTAATGTTCCCATTAAACTTTCCCCCTTCACCCTTAACCCATGTCCTCTGGTTTTTTTCTCCCCTTGCCTCAGCCGAAAAAGCCTGCTTGCATTCACTCTATCTATACCCATCATAATTTTATATACCTCTATCAAATCTCCCCTCATTCTTCGACACTCCAGGGAATAAAGTCCTAACCTATTCAACCTTTCTCTGTAACTGAGTTTCTCAAGTCCCGGCAACATCCTTGTAAACCTTCTCTGCACCCTTTCAAGTGTATTTATATCCTTCCTGTAATTTGGTGACCAAAACTGAACACAATACTCCAGATTCGGCCTCACCAATGCCTTATACAACCTCATCATAACATTCCAGCTCTTATACTCAATACTTTGATTAATAAAGGCCAATGTACCAAAAGCTCTCTTTACGACCCTATCTACCTGTGACGACACTTTTAGGGAATTTTGTATCTGCATTCCCAGATCCCTCTGTTCTACTGCACTCCTCAGTGCCTTACCATTAACCCTGTATGTTCTACCTTGGTTTGTCCTTCCAACGTGCAATACCTCACACTTGTCAGTATTAAACTCTATCTGCCATTTTTCAGCCCATTTTTCCAGCTGGTCCAAGTCCCTCTGCAGGCTCTGAAAACCTTCCTCACTGTCTACTACACCTCCAATCTTTGTATCATCAGCAAACTTGCTGATCCAATTTACCACATTATCATCCAGATCATTGATATAGATGACAAATAACAATGGACCCAGCACTGATCCCTGTGGCACACCACTAGTCACAGGCCTCCACTCAGAGAAGCAATTTTCTACCACCACCCTCTGGCTTCTTCCATCGAGCCAACATCTAATCCAATTTACCACCTCTCCATGTATACCTAGCGACTGAATTTTCCTAACTAACCTCCCATGCGGGACCTTGTCAAAGGCCTTACTGAAGTCCATGTAGACAATATCCACTGCCTTCCCTTCATCCACTTTCCTGGTAACCTCCTCGAAAAACTCCAACAGATTGGTCAAACATGACCTACCATGCACAAAGCCATGTTGACTCTCCCTAATAAGCCCCTGTCTATCCAAATGCTTGTAGATTCTATCTCTTAGTACTCCCTCCAATAACTTACTTACTACTGACATTAAACTCACCGGCCTATAATTTCCCGGATTACTTTTCGATCCTTCTTTAAACAACGAAACAACATGAGCCACTCTCCAATTCTCCGGCACTTCACCCGTAGACAGCGACATTTTAATAATTTCTGCCAGGGCCCCCGCAATTTAAACACTAGTCTCCTTCAAGGTCCGAGGGAACACCCTGCCAGGTCCTGGGGATTTATCCACTTTAATTTTCCTCTAGACAGCAAGCACCTCCTCCTTTTCAATCTGTACAGTTTCCATGGTCTCACTACTTGATTCCCTCAGTTCCATAGATTTCATGCCAGCTTCCTTAGTAAATACAGACTCAAAAAACCTATTTAAGATCTCCCCCATTTCCTTTGGTTCCGCACAAAGCAGACCACTCTTTCCCCTTTCTGCGGTTTGGTCTGAACAATAACTGAACTTCATCATGTCTGTATGATTTTATGCATTGAGTTGCTGCCACATGATTGGCAGGTTAGATATTTGCATTAATGAGCAGGAATACAGCCGTCCCTAATAAACTGTCCTCTGAGCGTATGTTAGCAATTGAGAGTAATTGTGGCAAAGAGCAAATGGAGCGCTGCCTCATCTCATCAGACTTTCCCCAAATCAAACCATAGTCTGTCAGTATCCTAACTGCAATGAATTCCAGTTAATTGGGACACATTGGGACCAGTACATTTTGGCCCATTTAAGTAGATGCCCCAATTAGCCAAAGTCTCATGGAAACAGTTGAGAAGCTAAAAACAGCTTCTCAAATACAGAACAAATTAGAAATTTATTCACTCTGTAACCTGATAAGGAGAAGCTAAAGTCGAATGTATCAGTATTACAGTGGAGTAAAGGGAATTACAGAGGCATGAGAGAGGAATTGACCAGAATTGATTGGAAAAGAATACTGGCAGGGATGATGGCAGAACAGAAATGGTTGGAATTTCTGGAAGCAATTTGGAAGGCACAGGATATATATACTTCCCAAAGAGGAAGAAACATTCTAAAGAAAAGATAACATAACTGTAGCTAACAAGAGGATCAAAGCCAACATAAAAGCCAAAACGAGGGCATATAACAGAGCACAAATTAGTGGGAAGTTCGAGGATTGGGAAACCTTCAAAAACCACCAGAAGGCAACTAAAAAAGTAGTTAAAAAGGTATAGATGGAATATGAAAGTAAGCTAGCCAATAAGATTAAAGAAGATACCAAAAGTTTCTTCAGATACATAAGGTATAAAAGAGAGGTGACAGTGGCTTTCAGTCCGCTGAAAAATGATGCTGGAGAGTTAGTAATGGGGGACAATGAAATGGTGGGTGAACTGAATAAGGAATTTGCATCAGTCCTCACTGTGGAAGACACCAGCAGTTTGGTGGAAGTTCCAAGTGTCGGGGGAATGAAGTGTGTGAAGTTACCATAATAGACAGAAGGCTCTTGGAAATCTGAAAGGTCTGAAGGTAGATAAGTTACCTGGACCAGATAGTGTACAGTTCAGCTGGAGGTGGCTGAGGAGATTGTGGAGGCATTAGTAATGACCTTTCAAAAATCACTAGCTTCTGGCATAGTTGTGGAAGACTGGAAAATTGCAAATGTCTCTCTACTCTTCAAGAAGGGAGAGAGGCACAAGAGAGGAAACTATAGGCCAGTTAGTCTGACTTCAGTTGTTGCAGGATGTTGGAGTTGATTATTTAGGATGAAGTCTGTGGGTAATCAGAGGCACATGATAAATAGGTTGTAGTCTGCATGATTTCCTCAAGGGAAAATCTTTTTAGACAAATTTCTCAGAATTCTTTGAAGAAATAACAAGCAAGATAGACAAAGGAGAATCAGTTGATGTTGTGTACTTGGACTTTCTGAAGGCCTTTGACAAGGTGCTACAAATGGGACTGCATAACAAGTTACGAGCCCGTGGTATTACAGGGAATATTTCAACAAGGATAAAGCAGTGGCTGATTGGCCGGAGGCAAAGAGTGGAAATAATGGAGCCTTTTCTGACTGGCTGCTGGTGACTAGTGCTGTTCCACAGGGGTGTGTGTGGGACCTATTTTTTTACATTATATGTCAATGATTTGGATGATGGAATTGATGGTTTTGTTGCAAAGTTTGCAGATGATATGAAGATAGGTGGAGGGACAGGTAGCTTTGAGGAAGTAGAGAAGCTACAGAAGGACAGACAGGTTAGGAAAGTGGGCAAAGAAATGGCAGATGGAATACTGTTGGGAAGTGTATGGTCATGAATTTTGGTAGAGGAAATAAAAGGATTTTCTATTTTCTAAATGGAGAGAAAATGCAAAAAAAAACTGAGGTACAAAGAGTGTTGGGAGACCTTGTGCAGGATTCCCTAAAGGTTAATTTGCAGGTTGAGTCTGTGGTGAGGAAGGCAAATGCAATGTTAGCATTCATTTCAAGAGGACTAGAATATAAAAGCAATGACGTAATGTTGAGGCTTTATAAAGCACTGGTGAAGCCTCAATTGGAGTATTGTAAATTGGTTTGGAGCCCTACCAGTATCTTAGAAAGGATGTGCTGAAACTGGAGGGGATTCAAAGAGGTTCAGGAAAATGATTCCAGGATTGAATGGCTTATCATCTGAAGTGCATCTGATGGTTCAGAGCCTGTATTCACTAGAAGTCAGAAGAATAAGGGGTAACTTCATTGAAACCAATTGAATGGTGAAAGGCATCGATAGAGTGGATGTGAAGAGGATGTTTCCTATGGTGGGAAAGTCTAGGACCAAAGTATACAGCCCCAGAATAAGAGGCATCCTTTTAGAACAAAGCTGAGGAGGAATTTCTTTAACCAGATAGTGTTGAATCTGTGGAATTCTTTGCAATAGGTAGCTGTGGAGGCCAAGTCTTTATTTAAATTTAAGGTAGAAACTGATAGGTTCTTGATTGGTCAGAGCATGAAGGAATACGGTCAGAAAGCAGGAGAATGGGTCTACGAGGGAAATTGTATCAGCCAGGATTAAATGAAGGAACAGTTATGATGGGTCAGATGGCCTAATTCTGCTCCTATATCTGATATAGTATATATATATCTATATATGGTTTTATTACCAATATTACTACAGTACTGTAAGATTGTGCATTAGTTTATGGTGTTGTCTTCTTTTGGTTGACTGTAAATGAAGAAAATCAGCACAGACAGCTCATACAGATAATTGACTACCACCATACAATGCTTTCAATGATTGTATCTTCTAAATCTTCATTTTCATTGTAACATTCAAGATGATTTTCAATAACTTCAAATTCTTCACAGTCCCTAACTTGTTGAGAAATTGTTTTCTTTTCACTGTTGCATTTCTGGCATCTCCAAGCCCCAATGCTTGAAACCACAGTGAGAAAAACAGTTCTGAATGAATGGTCTTACTGCTTATTTATCACCAACTATCAGTGACAAAACACTTTTCAAACACAAACACATGCAGCTGATGCTATTTAAAAACTGTTCAAACTAAGCACGGTGTAGTGTCTAACAGCCACACAAGTGCATACAACTGACACTAGCTGGAAACTGTTCAACAGTCTCTTGTCCCAATTATGACCATCCCAGCTATTTTCTCCAGTAGATTTTATTCTTTAAGAGTCGTCCCAAATAAGCAGCTGTCCTGATTAATGGATGACCCGATTAACCAGAGTCTACTGTATTTAGCTTTCATTAGACCATAGACCATAGACCATAGAAACTACAGCACAGAAACATGCCTTTTGGCCCTTCTTGGCTGTGCCGAACCATTTTCTGCCTAGTCCCACTGACCTGCACACAGACTATATCCCTCCATACACCTCCCATCCATGTATCTGTCCAATTTATTCTTAAATGTTAAAAAAGAACCCGCATTTACCACCTCGTCTGGCAGCTCATTCCACACTCCCACCACTCTCTGTCTGAAGAAGCCCCCCCTAATGTTCCCTTTAAACTTTTCCCCCCTCACCCTTAACCCATGTCCTATGGTTTTTTTCTCCCCTTGCCTCAGTGGAAAAAGCCTGCTTGCATTCACTCTATCTATACCCATCATAATTTTATATACCTCTATCAAATCTCCCCTCATTCTTCTACGCTCCAGGGAATAAAGTCCTAACCTATTCAACCTTTCTCTGTAACTGAGTTTCTCAAGTCCCGGCAACATCCTTGTAAACCTTCTCTGCACTCTTTCAACCTTATTTATATCCTTCCTGTAATTTGGTGACCAAAACTGAACACAATACTCCAGATTCGGCCTCATCAATGCCTTATACAACCTCATCATAACATTCCATTGTTTCTGAAGTGTACTGTTTAAAGAGTACGTCTTAGCTAAGGGCTTTATAATCAGGAAGGGAATATTACCTACTTGAGAAAATCAAATGCAAAGTATTATTGAGAGATTGCTGTCATAATCCTACCTTCAGTGTCCAGGTACCGACTGGATTCTCCCCCCACGAATGCACTGACATAAAGGTCCATTTACTCAAGCCAGCTTGAGACAAATCAAACATCCGTGTGCTCAGAAGCTGTGACTTTGTTCCAAAGGGAGAGATCAGGTCAACGCTGAGGTCACCCCTGCAGATGCTGGTAATGCTAACAACAGCCTGGCAGAAGATTCAATAAAAACATTCATTCAATTATGGCAAACAGATTGTGTGTCCCAAAAGCTTTGAGTAAAATGAATTTCTGCATAATTCCACTATTGCCTGCCCTCTGGACGTTAACCTTTAACTCTTACTACCCCATCCCCCACCCAGCTATCCTGTCCATTCTCTCTTCTCACTGCTGCGATCAGGGAGGAGTTGCAGGAGCCTCAGGACTCACACCACCAGGTTCAGGAACAGTTATTACCTCTCAACTATCAGGCTCCTGGACCAGTGTGGATAACTTCACTATTCTCAACACTGGACTCACTTTCAAGGTCTCTACTACTTGTTCTCAATATGCCTCAAGGGAAAATCTTGCCTTCTACGAATAGGTTGAGTGAACTCAGCCTTTTTTCCTTGGAGCGACGGAGGATGAGAGGTGACCTGATTGAAGTGTATAAGATAATGAGAGGCATTGATCATGTGGATAGTCAGAGACTTTTTCCCAGGGCTGAAATGGCTAGCATGAGAGGGCACAGTTTTAAGGTGCTTGGAAGTAGGTACAGAGGGGATTTCAGGGGTAAGTTTTTTCACGCAGAGAGTGGTGAGTGCGTGGAATGGGCTGCCAGTGATGGTGGTAGAGGTGGATACGATAGGGTGGATAGTGGATAGGGATACGATAAGAGACTCCTGGATAGGTACATGGAGCTCAGAAAAATAGAGGGTTATGGGAACCCTAGGTAGTTCTAAGGTAAGACATGTTCGGCACAGCTTTGTGGGCTAAAGGACCTGTATTGTGCTGTAGGTTTTTTTATGTTTCTAAATTTATTCCCTAGAATGTAGAAGGGTGAGAAGAAATTTGTTAGAGTTATACAGAATTATGAGGGGTATGGTGAGGATAACTTGTTCACTCAAGGGGGTGGGGGTAGTGTGGAATGAGCTGCCAGTGGATGTGGGTTTGATTTGAATATATAAGAGAAATTTGGATAAGCACTTGGATGGAAGGGGTACGGAGGGCTATTGTCGAGGTGCTGGTCAATGGAACCAGTCAGAATAAGAGTTTGGTATGAACTAGATGGGTTGAAGCTGCTGATTCTGTTCTATAGTGCTCTATGGTTCCACACCTAATCATAAAAATAAAAGGGATTTCAATAGAACAAAAACAAACCAAAATCATCTTTTAAATGAATATTAACATGCTGCATTGGAATACAGCTGGGAGATTGGCATCATATTGCAAGAACTGAGTTTCAACTTGACAGGGAGTTGTTGAGAAGGTACTGAGGTGGGATGCTTAGTGTTCAAATCTTTCAAAAAACACTTGTGTTAGTTGGAAAGGGTGAGCAATTTCACTTCCTAGTGTTAATGTCTCTGAGGATCTATCCTGGGTTCAACATATTGATGCAGTCACAACAAGGCATGACAGCGGCTACCTTTCATTAAGGGCTTAAGGGATTTGATATGACACCAAAGACTCTCAAATTTCGACAGATGTACTGTGGAGAACATTTTAACATCACTGTCTGGTATGGAGGGACCACAGCACGGGATCAGAAAATGATGCAGAAAATAGTGAACTCATTCTGCTCCATCATGGGCACTAGCGTCCCCAGCATTCCGGACATCTTTGTCAAAAAGGTAACATCACCATCACCCAGGACAAACCCTCTTCTCATTGCTACCATCAAGGAGGAGGTACAGGAGCCAAAAGGCACACACTCAAAGATTTCGGGATAGCTTCTTCCCCTCCACCATCAGATTTCTGAATGGAGATTGCAATTCATTTAACTATATATATATATATATACTTTATATAATTTACAGATTTTAATACCGTGTACCATGTCACACAACAAATTTCACACTAGTGATATTAAACCTGATTGTTCATCAGTTCCTATCGAAACTCAATTCCCAGTTAATACTCAGTTGTTTCCAATCACACAGAATGTTCAGGAAAACACAGATGAAATTTTCTGTAGAACAGTGAGATTAATGTAATTTTAGTGACTACTGAAGTTCCAGACCTTCCCCCTACCACCACTACTTTATCACTTCCTGTTGGATTCACTTTATGCACAGGTGTTCTTGTACCTAGCATCCCCTTATGTACAGATATATTTACAGAAGCTATCTTATGTATTTATATTTATTGTGTTTTTTTATTTTTGTACTCTTTATCTTATCGTGTGTGTTTTTTGTGCTGTATCTGATCTGGAGTAACAATTATATTGTTCCCCTTTACTCTTGACATTAAACAAACTTGAATCTTGAGCTATCTTGAATCTATTGGTACCATTTCAATATCTTTTTTCCTGGTGGCTGTACGAGACTTCTTTTGTTATTTTTCACACTCTCCCTATCTCAGGTTCCCTGCATTATCCATTGATTCAGCCTTGATAGATTGAGAAAGCAACAAGCTCTCAAGCTTCTTAAAATTCTCTTTTAAAGATCAGTTAGGAAGAATGTCTGAGAAATGACCTGAGTTGCTATTTCTCCTGCCTACTCTTCAGAATTGTCCTTTCCTGAGTATTTACCTAGGAGTATCTCTAAAATCAGAAGGTTATCCTGTTGAGAATTAGGAAATCAAATTTTCCATCTTCCTGAGAAGCTAGTTTATTGTATGACCACAGTTTTATTTCCTCTTCATATCATTGATTGTTTCCTCTTGTTTCATATCTTTCTACACAATTTTCATCTTCACAGTGAAGTCTCAGATGTGAAGGCCCACTTGAATATAACAATGATCATTTATCTGCAGATGTTAACTTTTGGTTTGCTAGTAATTCCCACAACTCATAAATAAATAAAAGACTGGAATGAAAACTAGGATTTAGTCATAATTTAATGGAGATACTTCATAGTGAATAGTTCTGAGGTTGCAATCAACACCAATCTCAAAGAAGTATCCTAGTGGTGCTGCAATAGTTCTGCTGCTTCACACCCTCCATGCTAGTCAGACCAGGAAATGATTGTGCATTTCATGAAGGGGATGTCAGTGGAAGATACACTAGTCCTCCTCAACGGGTCTGCATCAGTGGAAGATACACTAGTCCTCCTCAACGGGTCTGCAATGGAAGTGGTGAGCAGTTCCAAGTTCCTGGGTGTCAACGCTTCTGAACATATGGATGTAATTGCAAAGAAGGCACACCAGTGGCTATACTTCATTAGGAGTTCGATCAGATTTGGTACGCTACCAAAGATTCTAGCAAATTTTTGCAGATGTACCATGGAAAGCATTCTAACTGATTGTATTACCACTTGGTATGGAGGGACGACTGCACAGGATTACAACAGACTGCAGAGGTTTGTAAACTTAGCCAGCTCCATCATCAGCATTAGCCTCCGCAGCATCGAGGTCACCTTCAAAAGGCAACGTCTCAAGATGGACACATGCATCAGTAAGGACATCCATACACCAACCTTCTCATTACTACCATCAGGAGACTGAAGACACACAATCAACTTTTTAGGAACAGCTTCTTCCCCTCTGCCATCAGATTTCTGAACGGTCCATGAAACCATGGACACTACCTGATTATTTTTACTCTTTTTGCACTACTTGTTTATATATTTCTTACTGAAATTTGTAGCATATTGTATGTACTGTACTGTACTGTTGCTGGAAAACCACAAGTTTCATGATCTATGCCAGTGATGATAAACCTAATTCAGATTCTCATTCTACACTCCAACGATCCAGGCTGACCTTGCCCACCAGTGCTCTCTGTGTGGAGTCTGCCTATTCCATAAGTGACCCTTGAGTTCTCTGGCCCTTCTGTCAGTCACCCTTGGGTGATCACTGGACTAAAGGTGCTGTATTTTAATGGACCAATTGGCCTAATTCTGCCCCTATATCTTATGGTCTTATGGTTTTATGGTAACTGTGACATATCCTTCGTTTACTGTCTCAGTGTACTCATGATGGCATCATCTGCCAGGATGGAACACAGTCCAAAGTTTTTCACTGTACAAGTGACAAATCTAATCCAGTTACAAGTTACCAAAAAAAAACAAATCAATTTTAACTGATGAGGAGGGTGAATATTCACTTAAAATCTCAGTTAACAATTAACCTTCAATAGCTGCCATTGTTGACCATTTAATTGAGTAGTTTTTCTTCAGAAATGATAATGCTCTAAGCATGACCGGGACAATGGAAGTCAGAGCTCTGTGGCGTATCATCATCTGAATGCAAACTTGCTGAAGTCTGCAAATACTGATACTCTGCAAAACTGGTTTGTCAGGACTGGAGAGCTTTAGCAATGGGCAGTGTAATTCACACTGTTGAACTGTAGAGAGCTACACATAATTTTCTTTAAACTCATTTTGCCTTTCTATCAGTAAATCCTTTCCATTATCATGAGTAGAATTGTTGCCTATTGAAACGGAAGAAGTATTGGAAGAATTACGAGCACCAGTAATGCGTCCATGCTGTGGTCTTGTCATCGGAAGTCAGCAGGTGACTGCTCAAATCTGACGATATCAGCACATCCTTGGAGTTTGCTGAAGAACAGCTTACTTGCAGATGGTACTGCGCCAGGCAGCTGCTGTAAGCCCCAATGACAAGCTGTACGTTGCTAACTCAGGGTCCCAATACCACGCTTGGTCAAGGCAGCCAGGGTTACAGCTGTCACAAACTTCTTTGGCAGTGGTTCATTCCAGGTTGCTTTACTGTGCATCAGTTTTGAATACGTTTTTCAAATCAAATTGGCAGCTAGTCTCTCCTCCAAGGACTCTGTCTATCCTTCTCAGGTAAAGCAGCCAGCATAATCAAAGACAGTGCACGTGCACACTGCACGTCCTCTCTTCTCCCTCTCCAACAAAAGCCTGAAAGCACATACTACCAAGCTCAAGGACAGATTCTGTCTGGTGTTACCAGTCTCTTGAATGGATGTCTTGTATGAAAATGGTGGACTCTTGACCTCACAATCTACCCCATTATGATCTTGCTTCTTCAGCATGATGCTCGAAAGGGCCACAGAAGACCTTGATAACGAGGACGGTGTCTACATCTGATACCGCACCGATGGCAGCCTGTTTAAACTGAGGCGACTACAGTCCCACACCAAGACATTGGAGCAACTCATCTGAGAGCTACACTTCGCTGCCGATGCTGCCCTTGTTGCCCACACAGAGACAGCCCTGCAGCGTATAACATCCTGCTTCACAGAGGCTGCTGCGCTCTTCAGACTAGAAGTTAGCTTGAAGAAAACAGAAGATCTCCATTAGCCCACACCCCAGGAAGATTACCACCCTCCCTCTTTTCCTTCTCCCTGGGCCTTCTGTCCCATGATCCTCTCATATCCCTTTTGCCTATCACCTGTCCAGCTCTTGGCTCCATCCCTCCCCCTCCTGTCTTCTCCTATCATTTTGGATCTCCCCCTCCCCCTCCAAATTTCAAATCTCTTACTAACTCTTCCTTCAGTTAGTCCTGAGGAAGGGTCTCAGCCCGAAACGTTGACTGTACCTCTTCCTAGAGATGCTGCCTGGCCTGCTGTGTTCACCAGCAACTTTGTTGTGTGTCACGTAATAGCTAACTGTTTCTGACTGAAGAAGAACGATAAGGAGGCAGTCCCAGATGCCTGTGTGCAACATATTGAAACACTTGTAAATCCACAGGGTTTGAGAAATTCAAATAAAGCTTTGTCAGGGTCTGACCAAGTTAAGAGGAGATATGATCATTTTATAACTGAGGGATTTGTATCCTTGAAAGAGGAGTCCACTCCAGTGCCAATAAAAATTCTTAGGGATACTGGAGTTTCTCAGTCACTTATGTTAGACAGTGTTCTAGGATTTCGTGATGAGTCTGACATTGGTGAGGTAAACTATATACAAGGTATTGGGAGTGCCCTTATGCCTGTACATCTGCATAAAGTAAATTTAACATCAGAGTTAGTTTCAGGACTGTTAAAGTAGGACTACAACCCAGTTTACCCATGAATGATGTTTCTCTGTTGTTCGGGAATGACCTAGCAGATGAACAAGTTTTTCCTGAAGTGCATTTGATAATTAAGCCCATCTCTGATGAACCAAAGATGGATTCTAACATGGATTCCTCCTGTGTTGTAACCCCAGCTATGGCCAAAAAGATTGCTGGTGCAGATGGGTCTGCTACCCATAATCGTTCAATTCAGGACTCAAATTTTGATGATTTGTCAGGAACTTTCTTACCTTCATTATTTGATCAAGATTCTTGTAGTAAGCCTGACCATGAAGATTTGTTTCTGTCTCAGAAGGAAATTATAGCAGAGCAGAGTAGAGACCCTGAGACTGTCAAATTAAAAGAATAAGCTCTTCCAGATAGTGAAATTGAGAAAGTGTCAGTAGGATATTATTTTAAGAGTAGAGTGTTATTGAAGAAGTAGAGATCACATACAATTCCTTCAAGTGAGGAATGGGCATTTGTTCACCGGGTAGTAGTTCCTAAAGTTTATAAGAATGAGATTTTAACTTTGGCTCATAGTATGCCCTTGGGTGGCCATCAAGGTGTGAAGAAAACTGTGAACAAGGTTTTTAAACATTTTTACTGGCCTGGTTTAAGAAAAGATGTGGCAACATTTGTTGAACTTGTCACGCTTGTCAGGTTGTGGGTAAATATAATCAAGTTACTCCAGTGGCTCCATTGCAACCTATTCCTTCATTTGGTAAACCGTTTTCTAAAATTATTGTAGATTGTGTAGGCCCTTTGCCAAAAACTAAAGCTGGCCACCAATATTTGCTGACTATTATGTGTACCCCATCTAGGTTTCTAGAGGCAATACCTCTTAGGAATATAACGGCTAAAACTGTAATAAAGGCTCGTGTAAAACTCTTTACTTATTTTAGATTGTCTAAGGAGATCCAATCTGACCAAGGTAGTAACTTTATGTCTGGATTGTTCCAGCAGATAGTTTATAAGCTGGGAGCCAAACAGATTACATCATCTGCGTATCATCCTGAATCACAAGGGGCCTTAGTGAGGTTCCATTCTACCCTCAAAACTATGATTAGGATGTTTTGTGTTGAAAATGAGAAGGATTGGGATGAGGGCATTCATTTACTTTTGTTTACAGTAAGGGAGTCAGTGCAGGAATCCCTAGGTTTTAGTCCTTTTGAACTTGTGTTTGGGCACAGAGTTTGAGGACCTTTGGCATTATTAAAGGAACAGTGGATTAACACAGAAGTACATACTAATTTGCTGGATTATGTTGTTTTAAAATTTAAGGAAATATTACAAAAAGCTTGTAGCTTAGCAAGGGAAAATTTAAAATCTGCTCAGGAGAAAATGAAAACTTGGTATGACAAGGAAGCTAGAATGAGGTCATTTAAGTCTTGAGATAAGGTGTTGATTTTTTTCCTGATGCAAACAAACTCACTACAAGCTAAATTTCATGGTCCTTATGAGATTATATCTAAAGTTAATGATGTAGATTATGTGGTAAAAATACCAGATCGAAGAAGGCCAGTGCAGCTTTGTCATATGAAAATGATAAAACCATATTATGAGAAACAGTCCGCCACTATGACTGGTGTGGTCAATAATAATGAGTCTGATCCCACTAGGAATTTAATGGATGATTCATCTGAAACTCATTTTAAACTCAACATTATTTCTGCCAGATTACCAAATGCAACAATTCTGGAAAATATTGATGAGGAATTGGCTCATTTACAGCCAGAGCAGAGGCAGCAGATGAAGCAGTTAATTTTTAAATATAGGGATTTATTTCCAGATGTTCCTAAAAGAAACACAATAGCTTCACATGATGTAGATTTTGGAGATGTCAAACCCATAAAGCAACATCCATATCAGATGAACATGGAAAAATGTGCACTTGCTAAGCAAGAAATTAAGCACATGTCAGAGAATAATATTATTCAACCTTCCACTTCGAATTGGAGTTCACCTTTTGTCATGATACCTAAACCAGATGGTACTATTTGGTTTTGTACTGATTACAGGAAGGTGAATGCTGTAACAAAAACAGATACGTATCCAATCCCTAGGGTAGATGATTGTGTGGACAATGTTGGAAAAGCAAAGTTCCTTACAAAGATTGACTTGGTAAAAGGGTATTGGAGTGTTCCACTGACAGGTAGAGGTAGAGAGATTTCTGCATTTGTAACACCATCTGGGTTATATGAATATAATGTTCTACTGTTTGGAATGAAGAATGCACCAGGAACTTTCCAGAGAATGATTAATTCTGTGATTCATGGTTTAAAAGATACAGATGCCTATATTGATGATTTAGTTACAGGAAATGACACTTGGGAAGCACATATTACTGCAATAGAGAAACTGTTTGTTAGGCTTTCAAAAGCTAACCTAACTATTAACTTAGCTAAAAGTGAATTTGGTCATTGTGACCTACCTTAGTTATGTTGTGGGTCATGGTAGATTAGCTCCTATTCAGGCAAAAGTTCAGGCAATTTTAGAGGTACCCACTCCATCTGGTAAAAAGACTCAGAAGATTCTTGGGAATGGTAGGATATTACTGAAAATTTTGTAAGAATTTTGCTGACTTTGCCCTTCCATTAACTAACCTCTTGAAGAAAGGTGAAAAGTTTGTGTGGACAGTGCTTTGTCAGGGGGCAGTTGATAAATTGAAAACTATGCTATGTCATCAACCTGTGCTCAGGTCACCTGACTTTGAAAAGCCATTTTCATTAACTGTGGATGCCAGTGACGAGGCTGCAGGAGCAGTGTTACTCCAAAGGGATGAGATTGATGAGGTTGATCGTCCCGTAGCTTACTTTTCTAAGAAATTTAATGAGCATCAAAGAAATTATTCAACCATAGAAAAAGAATTATTATCTCTTGTTTTGGCTTTACAACATTTTGATGTGTATGTTGGTGCAACTCAGAAACCACTCATAGTTTATACCCATCATAATCCATTAATATTTTTGAGTAAAATGAAAAAAATAGAAGATTACTGAATTGGCGTTTGATGTTACAGGAGTATAATATTTTGATAACTCATATTGAACACAAAGATAATGTGATTGCCGACTGTCTACCCCGATGTTGAATTTACAATGCTTTTTTTGAGTGGAATTTTAATATTTGTAACACTCCGGCTGTATATTAGTTGTAAGGTGCTGTATGATAATTCTATGTATATGGTTTATGTTGTAGATTTTATACATTAGCATTTTTTTGTAAATAGTTGTTAAAATTTTGCTCATGATAGACCAAAATTTTCCTTTTTTGGGGGAAGGTGTTACATGCCCACAGTTTGATCACGGGACAGTGGGATGATGTAATGGTCTTGTGAGTGGGATGATGTAATTGTCTCATGACCATTGGGGTGAGGTTATGTCACGTGATGGCATGTACCTTACGGTATTTAAGGAAGCCCGCCAAAGCGTGACACAGTTTTTTACTTACTATTTTAAGGTACATTGTTGCTGGCAGTTTCGCCAATAGCTGCCAGTTTTTGTTTGTTACACATTTTTTTTATTTTTACAGTCTAATATTGGAGAGTGAAGACCTTACCAATGTACGGGAAGCCAAAGGATTGGGTAAAGTTATCGACGTTCAGTGTTTTGGAAGTGATCGATCGTTTGGAATCGTAATCATCTGGGAAATTGTGGCATGCACATTTGAGTTAAACCCCTGCAAGGTCAAGATGGTTTGTGCAGTGTCCACCCTCCCAAGAGAAAAGGTCAGTTCCTTTACTTCTTCATGATTGCTTCAACAAGGCATCACTCGACTATGATTGACAGATTCGTCATTGTCTTTGGAGGAATTGTTGCTGCAGTAAAGTCTCTCCTTAAAGACTGTAAAAATCACTTGGACTTTTGAATTTACTACTTTAAGACTGTATTGGAATTTACCACTTTAAGACCTATTTCTAAGTTCGACTGTTTGTTCGATATAGCCGCGTAACGGTTAACTTCTGGTTAAGCTAGTTTGTTTACTTTTCTATGTTTTTGAGTAGAGGTTAATAAATATTATTGTTTGTTTATAAAACCTGACTCAATTTCATATCCATTGCTGCTGGACACGTGACAGTGACAAGAGGGTATACAGGAGTGAGATATGCCAACTAGTGGAAAGGTGCCACATCAACAACCTGGCACTCAATGTCAGTAAGATGAAACAGCTGATTGTGGACTTCAGGAAGGGTAAGACCATATAACCATATAAAAATCACAGCACAGAAACAGGCCATCTTGGCCCTTCTAGTCCATGCCAAACGCTTACTCTCACCTAGTCCCATCTACCTGCACTCAGCCCATACCCCTCCATTCCTTTCCTGTCCATATACCTATCCAATTTTTTTTTAAACGACAACATCAAACCTGCCTCAACCATTTCTACTGGAAGCTCGTTCCACACAGCTACCACTCGCTGAGTAAACAAGTTCCCCCTCGTGTTACCCCTAACCTTTTGCCCCTTAACTCTCAACTCATGTCCTCTTGTTTGAATCTCCCCTACTCTCAATGGAAAAAGCCTATCCACGTCAACTCTATCTATCCCCCTCATAATTTTAAATACCTCAGTCAAGTCCCCCCTCAACCTTCTACGCTCCAAAGACGAAGGAACACGTACCTATCCTTACAGAGGGATCAGAAATGGAGAGAGTGAGCAGCTTCAAGTTCCTGGGTGTCAAGATCTCTGAGGATCTAACCTGGTCCCAACATATTGATGTAGTTATAAAGAAGGCAAGACAGCGGCTGTACTTTATTAGGAGATTGAAGAGATTTGGCATGTTAACAAATACACTCAAAAACTTCTATAGTTGCACCGTGGAGAGCATTCTGACAGGCTGCATCACTGTCTGGTATGGAGGGGTTACTGCACAGGACTGAAAGAAGCTGCAGAAGGTTGTAAATCTAGTCAGCTCCATCTTGGGTACCAGCCTACAAAGTACCCAGGACATCTTTAGGAAGCGGTGTCTCAGAAATGGAGCGTCCATTATTAAGGACCTCCAGCACCCAGGGCATGTCCTTTTCTCACTGTTACCACCATCAGGTAGGAGGTACAGAATCCTAAAGGCACACACTCAGCGATTCAGGAACAGCTTCTTCACCTCTGCCATCCGATTCCTAAATGGACATTGAATCTTTGGACACTACCTCACTCTTTTTTTAATATACAGTATTTCTGTTTTTGCACTTTTTAAAAATCCATTCAATATACGTAATTGATTACTTGTTTGTTTATTATTTTTTATTTTATTTATTTTTTTCCTCTCTCTGTGCTAGATTATGTATTGCATTGAACTGCTGCTGCTAAGTTAACAAATTTCACGTCACAAGCCGGTGATAATAAACCTGATTCTGATTCTGCTTATGGTCTCATGGTAAACAATTATAATGTCATTGGATCATCACTGTAATCAATTAATTTCACCAACCTGCACATGTTCCAGTGTATTGATGGCTCTAGCAGTGCCCTCACAAGCATTTGTAGTGAGATGAAGGTTCACACTTTTGCCAGCTGGAATAATTCTGTTGGTGTAATACATGAAAAAAAATTGAAGGAAGAATCACTAAAATGAAAGCATTCAGCCTAAATTAAGTCCAACAAGAAGGTGGTACTTTTTTTTGCGACATTTCCATAAAACTATAAGACAGAGGAGCAGATTTAGGCTATTTAGCCCATTGGGTGTGCTCTGCTATTCCACTATGGCTTATTTTTCCGCTCTCACTTCCATTCTCCTGCCTTCTCCCTCTAACCTTGGCACCCTGACTAATCAGGAAACTATCAACCAATGCTTTAAGTATGAAGTCAAAGTCAAAGTAAATTTATCATGAGATTCATTATGAAAGTGTACATACAATATGTCACCATATACTAACTTAAGATTCATTTTTCGCTATAAATTCAATGATTTGGCAACAATTCCATAGATTCACCATTTTCGTGCTGAAGAAATTCCTCCTCATCTCTATTCTAAACTGATGTCCTGGTATTCTGAGACCTTGCACTTTAGTTCTCGATTCACCCACTATAGGAAACATTCTCTCCGTGTACACTAGGCTTTCAATATTTGGTGGGTTTCTATGACATTTTCCCCACCATCTCATTCTTCAACTGATGAGGTTAAGAGAGAGTTTAAAATCCATGTGTTCATGAGCAATTAACAAGTGGAGATCTTCAAGAAACTTGGTGAGGTAATACTGCACAAGACAACCACGAGTTTATATTCCTTTTGTTGAAATGTTTGATGTGCATTCTCCCAATCTGCATTTGCCTCTGCTATTCATTGCCCCTCTAAACCTGCCACTGCTTTTCAGAATACGAGAAAGTATGCAGTTGCAGAATATGCATAACTTCTGGCCAAGATGGCACCAGTTACAATGCTCCCTTGTTGACATCTTCCAGATAGCTCACGAAAATGTCTTTTTTACATCTTTTACATCTGTTTTTCACCTTAACTTTGTTTCTGAGACTGCTAGAGCCTGTGATTTACAGTTTGGAAACCGGGAAGCAGGTGTGTACTTGGATGGCCTCAATGTGAAGAAACTTTGAGACAGGGCACGAGCTGAAGTTTGACTTCATTTTGCTGGTTCAAGCATCCATCAATCGCCAAATAAAGCGACAAGGAAAATTGAGACATCGAGACGAATGCAAAGGCAGGCAAGTCTTCAGCACCAGCAACATTCCTTTTGATCGCAGTCGGGAAAGGAATCTGTGAGTAGTCCAGCACTACTGTGGCAGGAGGATAGGTCTTTCTGCCTATTGATGTCCCTCTCTTTTGATGAATGTTCATGATATCACAGGATGGTTTCAAGGATCGCATTCATCAATTGGACTATTACTTGGTAATGGAGCTTAGAGAAATAGAGGGCTATGGGTAACCCTAGGTAATTTCTACAGTAAGTACATGTTCGGCACTGCATTATGGGCCAAAGGGCCTGTATTGTGCTGTAGGTTTTCTATGTTTCTATCCTTTTTCAGGCTTATGGTTTATTTATTCTATGTTTTTTATTTAACTCTTACTTTTCCGTTTTGTTGTGTGAAGGGAGGGTGTTTGGGGGCTGATGCTCTGTTAAGTTTTTTTTTGTGTGCGGCAGGGTTTGTTTTATCAGGGATCAATCAGGGTTCTGTTTTGTGCAGGCGAGGGGGCTTTGGGGTTGATAATCGGGATGCTGTTCTTTTTTGTGCGAGGCAGATGGGTTTGATATTTCTCTCTGAATGACTTTCATGTTCTTTTCATGGCGATCTGGTGAAGATAAATTTTGGAGTTGTATATAGATACATGCTTTGATAATAAATTAACTTTTCAACCTTTGAACCTTTGAGATGGTGGATATCAGGGCAACACTCACACTCACAAAATGCTAGAGGAACTCAACAAGTCAGGTAGCATCCATGGAAATGCATAAGCAGTCGATGTTTCCATATGACTATAAAATATAGGAATGACTATAAAATATAGGAACAGATTAAGGCCATTAGGCCCATTGAGTCTGCTTCACCATTTCATCATGTCTCATCCAATTTTCCTCTCAGCCCCAATCCCCTGCCATCTCCCGTATCCTATCATGTCCTAACCAATCAAGACTTTATCAACCTCTGTCTTAAATATACATAAAGACTTAACCTTCACAGCTGCCTGTGGAAAAGTATTCCACAGATCCGCCACTCTCTGGCTAAAGAAGTTCCTCCTTGTCTCCAGTCTAAAAGGACACCCTTCTATTCTGAGGCTGTGTCTTCTGGTCTTGGGCTGTCACCGCATAGGACACATCCTCTTCACATCCACTCTATATCAAAGACTTTCACCCTTCGATAGGTTTCAATGAGGTTACCCCTCATTCATCTAAATTCCAGTGAATATGGGCCCAGAGCCATCAGACACTCCTCATTTCCTAAGGAAATCCTACACAAGGACTCCCAAGTCCCTTTGTACCTCAGTTTTTTTTTGTATTTTCTCTCCATTTAGAAAATAGACAACAAAAACACTTTTGTTTCCTTTACCAAATTGCATGACCACACACTTCCCGACATTCCATTCCATCTGCCATTTCTTTGCACATTCTCCTAATCTGTCTAAATTGTTCTTTCATCTCCCTACTTCCTCAAAACTACCTGCCCCTTTACTTATCTTTATATCATTTGCAAACTTTGCAACAAAGCCATCAATTCCATCCAAATCATTAACATATAATGCAAAAAGAATTTGTCCCAACAGAGATTCATGTGGAACACCACTAGTCACCAGCAGCCAACCAGAAAAGGCTCCCTTTATTCCCATTCTTTGCCTCCTGTCAATCAGTCAGTGCTTTATCCATTCTAGAATCTTTCCTGTAATACCATGGCCTCATTTGTTGTTAAGAGCCCCATGTCTTATTAATGGTAAGACTCTTGGCAGTGTAGAGGATCAGCGAGATCTTGGGGTCTGTGTCCATAGGACACTCAAAGCTGTGACACAGGTTGACAGTGTTGTTCAGAAGGTGTATGGTACGTTGGCTTTCATCAACCATGGGATTGAGTTCAAGAGCCATGAGGTAATGTTACAGCTATATAAGACCTTGGTCAGACCCCACTTGGAGTACTGTGTTCAGTTCTGGTCACCTCACTAGAGGATGTGGATACTATAGAGAGGGTGCAGAGGACATTTACAAGGATGTTGCCTGGATTGGAGGGCATGTCTTATGAGAATGGGTTGAGTGAACTTGCCCTTTTCTACTTAGAGTGACAGAGGATGAGAGGTGATCTGATAGAGGGATATAGGATGATGAGAGGTGTTGATCATGTGGATAGTCAGAGCCTTTTTCCCAGGGCTGAAATGGCTAACATGAGGGGGCATAGTTTTATTGTGCTTGGAATTAGGTACACCCCAGAGGTAAGTTTTTCACACAGAGAGTGGTGGGTGTGTGTAATGCACTGCCAGTGAAGTGGTAGAGGTGGATACAGTAGGGTCTTTTAAGAGACTCTTAGATAGGTACATAGAGCTGGGGAAAAAGAGGGCTATGTGGTAGGGAAATGCTGGAGTAGATTGTATGGTCGGCTCAACATTGTGGGCTGAAGGGCCTGTAATGTGCTGTAGGTTTCTATGTTTCTTCTATGTTTCTATGTGTGGCACCTTGTCAAAAGCCTTCTGAAAATCCAGGTACACAACATCAACCATTTCTCCTTTGTCTATCCTGCTAGTTATTTCTTCAAAGAATTCCAAAAGATTTGCCAGTCAACATTTTCCTTTGAGGAAACCATCCTGACTATGGCCTATTTTATCATGTGCCTCCAAGTACCCTGACACCTCATCCTTGATAATCGACTCCAACATCTTCCTAAGCACTGAAGTCCGATTAACTGGCCTATAGTTTCCCTTCTTCTGACTCTCTCCCTTCTGGAAGAGTGGAGTGACAATTGCAATTTTCCGGTCTTCCAGAATCATTCCAGGATCTAGTGATTCTTGAAGGATCATTATCAATGCCTCCACAATCTCTTCAGCCATCTCTTTCAGAACCCTGGGGCCAAAATTTCCTTGGTCAGCAGAGCAGCCATTGAACCAAGTGTTTACCTGAATGTGTTTCCAAGCAAGCAGCAGAGGCTGCCTTCCTTTCTTTTCTCTCTTTCCTTCCCCTTCCCCTGTAATTCACAGCTGTTTCTATTAATGATAATAGTGTTTTATGTATCAGATTTACATTTCAAAAATGCCACATCACTATTATTGATCAATAATTAATCATTCATCACACACTTCTGTAGAATTACTTCAATTTTGATTAGGCTGCTCTTCTCTAAAAGGCTTTAATCAAAATACACTTGTATTTGCTTCCCCACTCCCCCCCCCCATACATTTTACTATTTTTGGTCATACATTTTGTAAAATCCACCGTAATAAAAATGGCTGGGTATTGAACATTTCGATTTCAGCATTCGAACTTTACAAAGCTGAATTCAAAAGGAATCTCGGGGTACTCACATCACAGGGTCAAGTGGCAGTTCGACTGAGCACATCCGCTGAGGGTTTACGGGAGTCCAGAGAAGGGCTTGCTGGACCATTAACCCAGCATCCATCAGTCCAAACCCATAACTGTGATTAAAACCAAACCAAACACATTTTAATTCACTCTGTAAAAGAATCACATGTACGTGTACATAAAAGCATTAAATGGATTTCTTTTTTCAGATATTACAGTTCAGTTGCATTAGGGCACAAACAGCAGTAAATACCTTTTGTCAGGCATTGAACTTTATTTATTTTATATAGAGATACAGTGCAGAACAGGCCCTTCCGACCCTTTCAGTCTCACCGCCAGAAACCCCTGATTTACCCTAGCCTAATCACGGAGCAATGTAAATGACTAATTAATCTATGAACTGGTTTGTCTTTGGACTGTGGGAGGAAACCAGAGCAACCCAGAGGAAACTGACACATTCCATGAGGAGAGCATGGAAACTCCTTACAGAGGACACGGGGACTGAGCTCAAACTCCAGAACCCCTGATGAAAGAGCGTCACGCTAACTGCTATGCTGCCATAGCACCCACTCTGTTTGCTATTCAGAAGTATCAAGATACGCAGAGTGCACTTAATGTAATTCAGTAAGTAGAATCAAATACAATTTTTACAATGTTCACCACTTCCATGCTGACAATCTGTGATGCACTCCCTCAGCACCCTCCACATCCCAGACCCCTTCCTCTCCCAATCGCATAACAAATCCTAAATAGATACATTAAAAAAATGTAAGAGTGGGGATAGTCTCTGGTCCACAGAGAGAGAAAAAACTGTGGTTGACAGGAGCAGGAACAGGAAAACCTGATAACATAACTAAAAATGAAAAAAATGGAGAAAGATAAAGATTACCTTTATTTGTCACATGCACATCGAAACATTAAAGCATCCAGTGAAATGTGTTGTTTGCGTCAACGACCAACATATAATTATTAAATATGTTATTATACAGAATATAAATGAATATTAACATCATGCAGATCACAAATAGGAAACAAATTTAACCTTTTTTGTTGTGTGACTGAGCGACAAGTAAGGTAGGTATGAGAAATCTGTGCAGATAAATTGTAGGCAAATAATTTTCTTTCTAAAAATCGCAGGTATAATTCATTCACTGCATTTAAGATGAGTTTTTTTGATTTAAGACTGAAAAACGAAAGGCAAAGAGAATTTTTAATTCTAGTCGGGGGGTGTGTGACTAATTATGAAAAAATATATAGTATCAAACAGAGACAGTCGTGTTTAAATGATGACAGTTGTGGTTAATAAGCGCAGTAAAGTGAAAGGAAAAATAATTATGCCACCATTTTAGCATTGCGCCAAATAGGTACGCAGCTATAATATATTATGAGATAAAGAAAATGGTAATGAAATTTGTTGTAAAGAAGAACACTTGAGCAATTTTGCTTATTTATTATTTCAGAATGGAGACTTTGCCATTAGAACACAATACTGGTTACTGCCATTCATTTCATCTGAGCTGAGGAAGAGATAAACGTTTTTCCTCATATTTGTTAACAGAGACGGAATGAAATAGAGCATAGAACATCAAACATTACAGCACAGTGGAGGCCCTTCAGCCCACTGTGCTGTGCTGACCTTTTAACCTTCTCCAAGAGCAATCTAACACATCCCTCCTACATAGCCCTCCATTTTTATTTCATCTCGAATCTGTGAATTTTTTATTGTAGAGCCCAGATTCTTTAAGAGAAAGACCATGGAATTATGTGTAACAGACGCAGGAGAGTAGTTGAAGCCAGCGTAGATTAGCCAGTCTCATGCTGAATAGCAGACAGGAGTGAGGGCTCTGGTGGCACTCTGCTGCTCCCAGTGAACAGTCCAACAACTCACTTTGGACCTTCAAACTATGGAAAAAGCTATTAAGTGTATATGCCAGCTCCATCTCTCTATTCTTCCCCTACTTTCACTCCTTTGTCTTTAATACTGTATTCTACGCTGTTTCCAAGGAGGCCGTGGTAAGCTGAAGGAACATCATAATGTCCTCTGTTGAAGTTTATTGCAGCCTGCAAGACTCTAAAAGTAAATTGTAGGGTTCTGAAAGAGGTAGCAGTAAAGATTATGAAGGCATTAGTAATGATCTTTCAAAAATCATTGGACTCTGGCAAGGTGCCAGAAGACTGGAGAATTGCAAATGTCACTCCACTCTTTAAGAAAGGAAATTATAGACCAGTTAGCCTGACCTCAGTGGTTGGGAAGTTGTTGGAGCTAATTGTTAAGGATGTTCACCTGGCAGAGAATCTCACCTGGTCCCTCAACACCAGCTCCATAGCCAAGAAAGCCCAGCAGCGTCTCTACTTTCTGCGAGGGCTGAGAAAAGTCCATCTCCCAGCCCCCATCCTCACCACATTCTACAGAGGTTGTATTGAGAGCATCCTGAGCAGCTGCATCACTGCCTGGTTCGAAAATTGCACCATCTCGGATCGCAAGACCCTGCAGCGGATAGTGAGGCCAGCTGAGAAGATCATCGGGGTCTCTCTTCCTGCCATTACAGACATTTACACTGCACGCTGCATCCACAAAGCAAACAGCATTATGAAGGACCCCACGCACCCCTCATACAAACTCTTCTCCCTCCTGCCATCTGGCAAGAGGCTCCGAAACATTCAGGCTCTCACGACCAGACTATGTAACAGTTTCTTCCCCCAAGCCATCAGACTCCTCAATACCCAGAGCCTGGACTGACACCAACCTACTGCCCTCTACTGTGCCTATTGTCTTGTTTATTATTTATTGTAATGCCTGCACTGTTTTGTGCACTTTATGCAGTCCTGGATAGGTCTGTAGTCTAGTGTAGTTTTGTGTTGTTTTATGTAGTTCAGTGTAGCTTTTGTATCGTTCATGCAGCACCAGGGTCCTGAAAAACGTCGTCTCATTTTTACTGTGTGCTGTACCAGCAGTTATGGTCGAAATGACAATAAAAAGTGACTTAACTTGACTCCTTTGTCTTTAGTATTCTACACTGTTTCAAAGGAGGCCAAGGTAAGCTGAAGGAACATCATAATGTCCTCTGTTGAAGTTTATTGCAGCCTGCAAGACTCTAGAAGTGAATTGTAGGGTTCTGAAAGAGGTAGCAGTAAAGATTATGAAGGCATTAGTAATGATCTTTCAAAAATCATTGGACTCTGGCAAGGTGCCAGAAGACTGGAAAATTGTAAATATCACTCCATTCCTTAAGAAAGGAGGAAGGCAGCAGAAAGAAAATTATAGACCAGTTAACCTGACCTCAGTGGTTGGGAAGATGTTGGAGTCAATTGTTAAGGATGAAGTGATGGAGTACTTGGAGACACAGAACATGATTTAGCTGATGGAATAGATGGCATTGTTGCCAAGTTTGCAGGTTATATGAAGATTGGTGGAGAGGCAGCTGTTGTTAAGGAAACAGACTGCAGAAGGACCTAGACAGATTAAGAGAGTGGCAAATGAAATACAATGTTTGAAAATTCATGGTCATGCACTTTGGTTGTAGAACTAAATGTGCAGACTTTTTATCTAAACAGGGAGAAAATCCGAAAATCTGAGATGCAAAGGAACCTGGGAGTCCTTGTGCAGAACACCTTAAAGGTTAACTTGTAGGCTGAGTCGGTGGTGAGGAAAGCAAACACAATGTTAGCATTCATTTCAAGAGGTCTAGAATACAAGAGCAGGGATGTGATGCAGAGGCTTTATAAGGAACTGATGAGGCCTCACCTTGACTATTGTGAACAGTTTTGGGCTCCTCATCTAAGAAATGATGTGCTGGTATTGGAGAGGGTTCAGAGGAGGCTCACAAGGTTGATTCCAGGAATTAAATGTTTGTCATACAAGGTATATTTGATGGCTGTTGGTCTGTACTCACTGGAATTTAGAACGATGAGGGCAGATCTCACTAAAACCTTTCGAATGTTGAGAGGCCTAGACAGAGTTGATGTGGAAAGGATGTTCCACATCATGGTGGGGGAATCTAGGACAAGAGGGCACAGCCTTGGAATACAGGAACAGAGATGTGGAGAAATTTCTTCTGTCAGAGGGTGGTAAATTTGGGGAATTTGCTGCCACAGGCAGCTGTGAAGAACATGTCATTGGGTGTATCTGAGGCAGAGATTGATAGGTTCTTGATTGGCCGTGGCATCAAAGGTTACAGAGAGTAAGTCCAGGGAGTGGGGCTGAGGAGGGGAGAAAAAGATCAGCCATGATTGAATAGCAGAGCAGACTGGATGGGCTAGATGGCCCTATTCTGCTCTTATGCCGTATGGTCTTTATTAGGTACAGAAGGCCCCATAATAAATTACCACTGAGAGTAACTTGCAGTTTTGAAAATCATTGAGGTGTTGACAGTTATACAGGGAAAAAAAAGCCAATTGGGAAATTGCAAATTTCTATGTACTGTATACTGATATGTTCCTCACTACAGGAGTTGAATCTCAGTTGGATTGGGACCATGCTGAGTTCAGGCATTTGGTTTGGCCTTCCTGCGCTGAGCTGCATATTCCTAGCCTGGTACTCTGTCCAGGTTAGCTGACTCATCAGCAGGGGCAGTTGTGATGGGTAGATAGGTAGATGATTAGTTTAAGAACTTTGGGCTGGAAGCTGTTAATTTTGTTGTCAATTTGAAATATGACTCGCTGCCAAACAAACGTACAGATAGTCCCTTTTTTTTGCCAATCAGAAATGGCCAATGCAGAGGATATCATTTTAAATCCAGTGGAGGAAAGTGTAGGGAAGATGTCAGAGTGAGATTTGTTACTCAGAGAGTGATCGGTGTCTGTAATGTACTGTCAGTGGTGGTGGTCGACGCAGATACAACAGGGACATTAGGGACTCTTAGATGGGCACAGGGATGTAAGGGAAACAGAATGTTATGGGCTGGGTTAGAAGGTGAAGTAGGTTTATATGGGCCGTGGGCCTATGGGTCCATACAGTGTGGTACTGCTCTCTGTTCTGTGGTCTATATTCTGAGGTGAAGTAGGTTTATATGGGCCGTGGGCCTGTGGGCCCATACAGTGGTACTGCTCTCTGTTCTTTGATCCTCAAACATGGTTTACCGAGTGTAGCTGAGGAGATGAGAACAAGCAGAGTAGAAAACTCATCATATGCAAATCAGATTTGTCATGTTCAGGAAAAAAGGAACATCTAAATGGAAAAGCATAAAATCTGTTTCTCTTCTAGAAAGATCTATAATTGAGTAGTTTATATGAGGCTGATCTGATTTAGACCCAGCTTTACTGATCTTTGATGTCATTACTGACAATTCTTTACCTGCATGCTGCTCTTAATAAGTAAAAATCTTCAAACTGTTGTTATCTTAACTTGGAAATTAAATACTCCTGTAGACTGGAGGACCATATTGTCAAACACTTTCACTCCATCTGTAAGGAGGAGGATTCCCTGATAGCCAACCATTCTAATTTCAACCCTATTCCCATTCTGACAAGTCAGTTCATGGTCTCCTCTGCCAAGATGAGGCCACCCTCAAGGTGGAGGAGCAATACCTCATATTCCATCCAGGTAGCCTCCAACCTAATAGCATGAACATCAATTTTTCTAACTTCAGATAGTTTCTTCACCCCCCTCCTTTTTTTTTCCATTCCCCATTCTGGTTCCCCCTCACCCCTTCCCTGCTCTTCACCCACCTATCAGCTCCTCTTGGTGCCCATTTGCTTCTGTTTCTCCAATGGTCTACTCTCCTCTCCTATCAGATTTCTTCTTCTTCAGTCCATTACCTTTTCCACCTAAGACCTTCCAGCTTCTTATTTCATCAGCTCGCTGCCACCCACCTGGCTTTACCTTCTTATTTTGGCATCTTCCCCCTTCCTTTCTAGTCTTGATTAGACCATAAGATATAGGAGCAGAATTAGGCATTTTGAATCCACCATTTCATCAAGACTAATCTATTTTTACACTCAGCCCCAATCTCAGACCCTCCCCATGTATCCCTTTATGCTATGACCAGTCAAGAATCTATCAGCCTTAAATATACATAAAGACTTGTCTTTCACAGCTGCCTGTGGCAACGAATCCCAGAGATTCACCACTCTCAGGCTAAATAAATTCCTCTTCATTTCCGTTCAAAATAAAGGACGCCCTTATTTTGAGGCTGTCTTCTCTGGCCTTAGACACTGCACCATAGGAAATATCCTCTCCACATCCACTCTATCAAGGCCTTTCACCATTCCATAGCTTTCAATCCCCCCTCTTTCTTCTAAATTCCAGTGAATACAAGCACAGAGCCAGCAAATGCTTTTCACATGACAAGCCTTTCAATCCTGGAATAACTTTTGTGAACCTCCTTTGAACCCTCTCCAGTTTCAGCACATCCTTTCTAAGATCAACTTCTCACAATACTTCAACTGAGGCCTCACCAGTGCTTTATAAAGTCTCAACATAACATCCTTGCTTTTATACTCTCGTCCTCTTGAAATGAATGCTGCCATTGCATTTGCCTTCCTCACCACAGACTCAACCTGCAAATTAACCTTTAGGGAATCCTGCACTCCCAAATCCCTTTGCACCTCAGATTTTTGTATTTTCTCTCCGGTTAGAAAATAATCAACCTTTTCATTTCTTCTACCAAAATGCATGGCCATACATTCCCCAACACAATTTTCCATCTGCCACTTTTTTGCCCATTCTCCTAATCTGTCTAAGTCCTTCTGTATACTCTCTATTCCACAAAACTACCTTTTCCTCCACGTATGTTCATATCATTGCAAACTTTGCAACAAAGCCATCAGTTCCATCATCCAAATCACTGACATAGATCACTGATGATGGGTCTCAGCCTGAAACATCAACTGTTTATTCATTCCCATAGTTCTTCCAGCATCTTGTGTATGTTACTCCAGAATTCCAGCATCTGCAGAATTTCTTGTGTTTATATTTTAGATTATTTAAATACTATTGCAAAGGAATTTATGTCTTTGAATATTTATAATCTGGGAAATTTTCTTTGATTCAGCATTCAGGAAACCCCCAAGTCCTGCCACGTTCGCCACCCCGGCACAAAATATACCAGGAAATATAATTGTTCCTGAACTGGTAAAAACATGTCACTCAGAATTAAACACGTTCATACTAAGCAGTAACTCGCAAGATCCTTAAACCTGTAATATAAATTATGTAGTAAATAAATATTAAAGTGCGTGTATATCACCATTTACTATCTTGAGATACATTTTTTGAAGGCATTTACAAGAAAGAGAAAAAAACCAATAGAATCAATTTTCCTCTCCAAGTCCACTGAAGACGGGATCGTTTCCTGCAGACCTTTTGCCTTCTTTCTCCTTATCACTGTATTAGTTAACACATCTGAGGCAGCAAACATTCCCAATCAGCCTTTTCAAACACTTACCCCATCACTGAACTGTTCCCACAGCTTATGGACTCTCATGTTCTTGATATTTATTGCTTATTCATTTATTCTTATTATTTCTTTGTTTTTCTTTTGTATTTGCACAGGTTGTTGTCTATTGCACATTTAGTGTTTGTCTGTCCCATTAGTTATGGTCTTTCATTAATTCTATTATGTTTCTTTATATTTACTGTGAATGCCACAAGTGAACCTCTGGGTTGTATATGGTGATAACAAATTTACTTTGAACTTTCAACTTTAAAATAATGTTTTGGTGGAGATTGGTAAATTGAACAGAATCTCTGAAGGAAAAGAAACTGTTAATGTTTCGGGTTGAAATCAGGCCGTCTACCTTAATCGAGAGAGAGTATTGTAATTACAGTTGTTATGTGGGTAGCACAATTAGAATAACGTTTTACAGTGTCAGCGATCGGGGTTCATTTCCTGCTGCTGTCTATAAAGAGATTTTACAGTATGTTCTCCCCATGATTATGTTGGTTTGCTGCAGGTGCTCTGATTTCATGTTCTAAACTTAGAAACATCGAAACATAGAAAACCTACAACACAATACAGGGCCCTCGGCCCACAATGCTGTGCTCAACATGTACTTACTTTAGAAATTACCTAGCCCTCTGCTAAACATGTACGGATCAGTAGAGACTAATGATATGTGAGTATGCTATGTTGGTGCTGGAAGCATGGTGACATTTGTGGGCCGCCCCCAACACAAACAGCACATTTTCCTAAATGTTTCAATATTTTGATAAACATGTGAAAAATAAAGCTAATCTTTATTTGTAATATTTGAGAAGCTGGAGCACTCAATGGGTCAGGCAGCATCTATGGAGAGAAATGGGTTGAGTCAGAATGTCACTTGGGCCTCATTTCCAGGGAGACACACAGACATCGGTTCTCAATATGGAACTCATTGTTGTGTCGTCAACTATCAGGATCTGCATCAGGTTTCATATCACTGGTATATGTCATGAAATTTGTTGTTTTGTGGCAGCAGAATATTGCTAAACAAGAATATAACTTACAGTAAGTATATATAAAAAATATATTATTTAATTAATGCAAAAAAAAAAGAAAAGAAATAGTGAGGAAGTGTTCATGGGTTGATTGTCGATTCAGAAATCTGATGGTGGAGGGGAAGAAGATATTCTTGAAACATTGAGTGTATCTTCAAGCTGCTGTACCTTGCTCTTGATGATAGCAATGAGAAGAGGGCATGTCCTGGTGAAGGGAGTCCTTACTGAAGGATGAATTGAACTGAATTGACTTTATTTCTTACATTATGTCTCTATCTGAATGTGCAGTGTGCAAATAATAGTAATTTGTAGTAAATAGTATGTACTGTAAGATATACAACAGGTCAATATAGCTTAGAAATACAATTGTGTCTGTGCGAATTAATCAGTCTGATAGCCTGGTGGACGAAGCTGCCCCAGAGCCTGTTGGTCCTGGCTTTAATGCTGTGGTATTGTCTCCCGGAGGGTAGCAGCTGGAACGGTTTCTGGTTCAGGTGACTCAGGTTCCCAGTGACCCTTCGGGGCCCCTTTTATGCACCTGTCCTGAATAGTGGGAAGTTCATATCCACAAATACGCTGTGCTGTCCGAACCACTCTCTGCAGAGTCCTGCGATTGAGGGAAGTACAGTTCCCATACCATCAGACCACAAGAAGTAGGAGCAGAATTAGGCCATCTGCCCTATTGAGTCTGTTCCAACATTCAATTATGGCTGATCCTTTTTTTAACCCCTCCTTGACCCCAGTTCCCAGCCTTCTCCCTGTAACCTTTGATGCCATGTCCAATCAAGAACCTTTCAATCCCTGCCTTAAATACACCCAAGAACCTGGTCTCCACAGCCGCATGTGACAACAAATGCCACAAATTCACCACTCTTTAGCTAAAGAAATTTCTCTGCATCTCTGTTTTGAAAAGGGTGCCGCTCTGTTCTGAGGCTCTACCCTCTTGTCCTCGACTCTCCCACCATGGGAAACATCCTACATCTACTCTATATAGGCCTTCAACATTCTAAAGTTTTCAATGAGATCACCCCTCATCCTTCTGAATTCCAGTGTGTAAAGGCCCAGAGCTGTCAAATGTTCCTCAAATGATAACCCTTTCATTCCTGGAATCATTTTTGTGATCACCCTCTGGACCTTCTCCAATGCCAGCACACCTTTTCTGAGATGAGGGGCCCAATACTCAAGCTGAGGCCTCGCTAGTGTCTTGTAAAGCCTCAGCATCACGTCCCTGCTCTTGTATTCTAGACCTCTTGAAAGGAATGCTAACATGCCATTTGCCTTCCTCACCACCAAATAGACTGGCAGGTTAACAAAGACTACCAAGTTCCTTTGCATCTCCGAATTTTGGATTTTCTCCTCATTTACAAAATAGTCCGCACATTTATTTCTACTACTAAAGTGCATGACCATGCATTTTCCAACATTGTATTTCATTTGCCACTTTCTTGCCCATTCTCCTAATCTACCTAAGTCCTTCTGCATCCTACCTATTTCCTCAACACTACCTGCCCCTCCACAAATCTTTGTATCATCAGCTAACTTGGCAACAAAGCCATCTATTCCATCACCTAAATCATTTATATAGAGCATAAAAAGAAGCGGTCCCAAACCAACCCCTTCAGAACACCACTAACCCTCTCCTCAAAGAATTCCAACAGGTTCATCAGACACGATTTTCCCTGAAGGAAACCATGATGATTTTGCATTATCTTGTCCTGTGTCCCCAAGCACTCCATCTTTAACAATTGACTCTAACATCTTCCCAACCACTGACGTCAGGCTAACTGGTCTATAATTTCTTTTCTGCAGCCTTCCTCCTTTCTTAAAGAGTGGAGTAACATTTACAATTTTCCAGTCCCCTGGCACCATGCCAGAGTCCACTGATTTCTGATAGATCAGTTCTAATACCACCACAAACTCTAACGCTACCTCTTTCAGAACCCTAGGGTGCAGTTCATCTGGTCCTGGTGAATGATGTACTGTTAAGTCTTTCAGCTTTTGGAGCACCTTCTCTCTTGTAACAGTAGCTGCATCCACTTCTCTTCCTTCACACACTACAACATCAGACATACTGCCAGTGTCTTCCACAGTGAAGACTGATGGAAACACTCATTTCATTCATCAGCCATCTCCTTGTCCACTGTTATTATTCCTTCTGCCTCATTTTCTAGTGGTCCTATATCCACTCTCATTCCTCTTTTATTTTTAACATACTTGAAAAAACTTTTACTATCCACTTTGATATTATTTGCTAGCTTGCTTTCATATTTCATCTTTTCCCTTCTAATGATTTTTAGTTGCTCTCTGTAGGTTTTTAAAAACTTCCCAATCCTCTATCTTCCCACTAATTTTTGCTTTGTTGTCTGCCCTTTCTTTTGCCCTTACATTAGCTTTGACTTCCCTTGTCAGCCACGGTTGTACTATTTTACCTTTGAGTATTTCTTCATTTTTGGAATACACATGTCCTGCACCTTCCTTATTTTTCCCAGAAACTCATGACATCCCTGCCAGCAGCTCCTTTCAATTTACTTCAGCCATCTTCTCTCTATACCACTGTAATTTCCTTTATTCCACTGAAAAACTGCTATGTCAGACTTTACTTTCTCCCTATCAAATCTCAAGTTGAACTCAATCATATTATAATCACTTCCTCCTAAGGGTGCTTTTAGCCTAGGCTCCCTGATCACCTCTGGCTCATTACATAACACCCAATCCAGTATAGCGGATCTCCTAGTAGGCTCAATGATAAACTGCTCCAAAAAGCTATCTCTTGGGCATTCAACAAACTCACTCTCTTGAGATCCATTACCAAACTGATTTTCCCAGTTGACCCGCATGTTAAAATCTCCCATGTCTACTATAACATTGCTCTTTTGACTCACCTTTTCTATTCCCTGCTGTAATCTGTGGTCCACCTCAAAGCCACGATTGGGAGGCCTATATATAATTGTCATCAGTGTCCTTTTACCCTTGACCTACAAGGATTCAGTACCTTCCGATCCTATGTCACATCTTTCTACTGATTTGACGCCATTCTTTACCAGTAGAGCCACACCACCCCCTCTGCCTATCTTCCTATCCCTCCGATATAACGTGTAGCCCTGGACATAACAGGCAGTGATACAGCCAGTCAGGATGCTCTCAATTGTGCCCTTGTAGAAAGTCTTTAGGATTTGGGGACTCATGCCAAACTTCTTCAACCATCTGAGGTGAAAGAGGTGCTGTGTGTTTTTCGTCACCACACAGCCGGTATGTACAGACCACGTGAGATCCTCGGTGATGTGTATACTAAGGAACTTAACGCTGTTCGCTCTCTCAATCCCGGATCCATTGATGTCAATAGGGGTTAGCCTGTCTCCATTCCTCCTGTAGTCCACAACCAGCTCCTTTGTTTTTGCGACATTGAGGGTGAGGTTGTTTTCTTGACACACTGTGTCAGGGTGATGACTTCTTCTCTGTAGGCTACCTCATTATTATTTGAGATTAAGCGAATCAATGTACTATCGTCAGCAAATTTAATTAGCAGATTCGAGCTGTGGCTGGTGACACAATCATGGGTATACAGAGAGTAGAGGGGACTTAGTACACAGTCCTGAGTGGCTCCTGTGTCAAAGGGGCAGAGGTGAGGGAGCCCACTCTGCCGGCGATCTGACAGGAGGTCCAGGATCCAGCTGCACAAGGCAGGGTGAAGGCCGAAATCTCTGAGCTTCTTGTCAAGCCTGGAGAGAATTATGGTGTTGAATGCTGAACTGTAGTCCAGGAACAGCATTCTCACATAAGCATCCCTCTTCTCCAGATATCATCTTTTTGAGGCATCGCCTTTTGAAGGTGTCCTGGACGCTGTGCCCATGATGAAGCTGACTGAATTTACAGCTTTCTGAAGCTTTCCCCATCCTGTGCAGTGCTCTCCCCGTACCAGACAGTGAGAACGAAGAAGCAAGTTAGACAGAGCAGTGCTGCTGATAAAAGAAGCAGTGGTGCTTAAGGGGTTAACTATAGTCTGGTTATCGTTGACACAACTTAATTATTATCTTTTCAATTTAGAGTGAAATGTTTTTATTTATGTAAGAGTAAAATAACAAGGCATCTCTTCAGAAGTCCTCTTATTGATTTTGATCTATGCTGGGGTTTAATGACACAACCACACAAAAGGTCTTCAAAAGGTTGTAATTACACTTCTTTTCATATTGATAGGCTTCTCTGATCTGACACAAGCTATTTGTTTCCATTTATTACTGAAAATTGGGTTATATTGATATAATTAAAACTAATTTTATCTTCTTTTATCCTGGCAAATCATGCAAAAATATAAAGTGTTTTGCCTGACAAAGAGGCCGTGAATCATAAACACAAGAGATTCTGCAGATGCAGGAAATCCGGAGCAACATGCTAAAAGTGTTGGAAGAGCTCTGCAGGTCAGGCAGCATCTATGGAAATGAACTGGAAAGGGAGGGGGAGAAGCCAGCAGAAGAAGGTGGAGGAGAGGAAGCTAGAAGGAGATAGGTAAAGCCAAGTGGAAGGGAGGGAAGGTGATGAAGTAAGAAGCTGGGAGGGGATAGGTAGAAAAGGTAAAGGGCTGATGAAGCATGAATCCGCTAGGAGAGGAGAGTAGACCATGGGAGAAAGCGAAGGAGGAGGGGACTCAATATAGACAGATGAAGAGAAGAGAAGAAGTAAATGGGGAAGTGTGGGGAATTGTAGGAGAGGGACTGGGAAGGGGGAGAAATTACTGGAAGATGGTGAAATTGATGTTCATGTCACCAGTTTGGAGGCTACCCAGATGGAATATGAGGTATTGGCCCTCCAATTTAAGATTTTGTTTTTGCTTTTTTGCTCCTGGTGTTAATCAGATTGTTTATTCATGATTCATTGTGAACTATTGAAGCTGCTCTTTCTAGCCTCTCAAGTTAAACTATTGGTGCTGTTCTCTCCGAGTTCAGATAAATCGCAGGAGCAGCAAAAAGTATTCTATTGAAAAAATTCAATATATATGACATTTCTCCCATGAGGTATGTGTACCTGGAAAAAGGTCTTGGTTCTGCGAGGCAAGAGATCAATATTCTGCTGTTGTCTCAATTTCACTAATAAATAAAAACAAAAAAAAGTAGGTGGCAATCTCAGCCAGAGATGTACAGTATAACTATTTCAAAAAATTCCACTGATGCTTGGCTCTTCAAAAGTTAGATGTCATTGTCAGTGCCTGAGGCATTTGACAAACAGAAGAGATGTTGAATTTGACAAGCTGTTTGACTACTCAGGGTTCACTTTAGGCCGTTTTTTTTAAGTCAGAATGGCCACAAATAGAATGCTGTCAGGCAGAAATCAAGGGCATTAATGAAGAATGTGGTGTTGAAACAAGCGTCCTTTAGCAGCTTAAACAGATAGTTGTAACTGTGTGACAAACATAAATTGCAGGAGGTCAGGTGGCATCTATGGAGATGAATAAACAGCTGTAACTTTGTTAAATTTTCAGCAATGTTTTCACATAAAAGGGCTGTGCTGTTAATTTTCTAAACCAAACGTAGACACATTCAAATGTATTCAGGGATGACAAAATGCTTATCCAGAAACAGTTAGCAACCTTACCAATCATACATAAAATACTAAGAAATGTAAAACAAAATAATTGATATGATATAAATGATACAAATTTTGATGTGTTTAGATTGTGATTTGTAGCACACACAACTTTGAAAAGACACCTACTTCTTCTGTGCAAATAAGCAGCTTTACTATTATGAAATCCGGTTCTAAATTCAGATTTCATATTCCAAATACTTGAACAGTCCAAACTAAAAATTTAATGTTTAAATTGTCATCTACGTTTTGAGAAACTTCTATAGATGCACTGTGGAGACTGTTATGTTTTGTAACTTCAAACATTAAACTAATACAAAGAAGAAGTGGGAGTCTGGGAATGTAGGTCTGACTTCATACAGTATTTACTTTTTAGCAAAGAAGGCACGAATCAAGTGGTAACATGATTACATATGCCATTAATGTATTTATACATATAACCCATAATGAATTACTTAAGTGAGCAAGAATGCTTAATCAACCAATGTACATACAAGATTACTCAAATATTATTGAAATATCAAATACACAACAGAGACTATCTTGACTGGTTGCACTATGCTCGATATGGAAACACCAACGCTCAGGAACAGAAAAGCCTACAAAAAGTGGTGGATGTGGTCCAGTCCATCACAGGAAAAACCCTCCCACCATTGAGCATATTTACGAGGAGCCCTGCTACAAGAGAACAGCATCCATCATCAAAGATCCCCACCATCGGGGACATGCCCTCTTATCACTACAACTAAATTGATTCAGATTCTCAAAATATCTATTACTTTAATATTTTGCATTTGCACAGTTTGTTTTTTTTTTGCACCTTAGATGTTTGTCAGTCTTTGTGTGTAATTTTTCCTTGATTCTATTGTATTTCTTTGCTCTACTGTGAACCCTGCAGGAATATAAATCGCAGGATTGTATTTGATTACGTACACATACTTCGTTAATAAATTTACTTTGAACCTTGAAATAAAGGTACAGTATTGTGCAAAAGTCTTATGTACATATACATAGCTCAGGTGCCTAAGACTTTTGCAGAGAACTATATAATCTATTCGAGCTATTTAATCTATTCAATATACATATACTGTAATTGATTGATTTATTTATTATTATTGTTATTATTTTCTTCTTCTTCTTCTTCGATATTAGGTATTGCATTGAACTGTTGCTGCAACAAATTTCATGACACGTGCCAGTAATAATAAATCTGATTCTGATAAAGCAAAGTATCAATAAAATACTTTTTTAGCCTGAGTAGGCTGGAAGGGTCTGATACCATCAGTAATTCTAAATAAATAGTAATCAGATCTAGTTCAGATCAAACTGCGAATGTAACATTAACTAACTTCAGTAATGCAAAAACAAATGTGAATATATCACAAGTTAAAGTAATAGGTATTTTGATTTCAGGGTAATCAGAGTCGGGTTCTATTACCTAAACTGAGAATCAGATTTCTTCTCTTTAATCAGAGTCTAAGTTATACATTACACATTTAAGTTTGTTTTTTTCAAGATAAGATTGGCTGGAATTTAAACCTGATTCCAGAATACAATTTTAATCAATGTTGAAATATATTAATTTGGATTTGACATGTTCTAACTTTTAGACTCTAGATCAATACTTCTGTGATTTATAAACATTGAATGCATACATTTTCATCACAGTGCCGTTGACTCTGTGAAGATTATGCCACCCATTTACAAGACTATTTTCTCACTATAACAAAACTAAGTCACTTTATACACATGGAAATAGATGCTCCCAGAATATGCATTTGGCATTTTACCCAGTCTTTTCAATCTGAAATAAATATTTCTCAGGAATGGATTTACCAAATCATTCCTGGAAAAATTCAGTGCAATCAGTGAATCCTACATCATAATCAAATGGGGTTTAGATTAGAGACATCAGAAAATATAGAGCAAGGAAAATGAAACTATCCATTTACCTGGTCCCAAAACTAACACCAATCTCACACAAATATATTCCAATATTTTTTTCTCAAGTGCTCCCTCAATATTTCCATGTAATTGGTAAACAAAGAGATTGTTCTTTAAATCGCGAGCAAATTTCTACATTCTGACTAGTTGCATCACCATCTCATGAGGAGGGGCCATTGCACAGGATCAGGAAAAGCCTAAGATGTCTTCTGTAGCAAACAATCTAGATATGCAAATGAAGATACAATTAAGGCTTGTTTGCATGATTTCTCCCCCATTCTCCCTTCTCTTCTATTTTCCATTCCTCATTCTGGTTTTTCTCTCCTGCTTTCTTTCTGCCTACCCATCACCTCCCACTGACGCCCCCTCCTTCTTCCCTCTCTTCAATGGCTCACTCTCCTCTTTACTTCATCCACCTATCACCTCTCAGCTCTTCAATTCATACCCCGTCTGCTATCCACACACCCTCCCCTTCCACTGCCAGCCTGCATTGCTCCTCCTCACCCTCCCTTCTTATTCTGGCTCCTGCCCTCTTGCTCTCGAGGCCTGATGAACAGTCTCAGCCCGAAATGTCAACTGTTTATTCTCCTCTGTAGATGCTGCCTGACCTGATGAGTTCTTCCAGCATTTATGTGTGTTAACGAAGACTTCCAGCATTTGCAGAATCTCTTGTGTTTACAATTAATGTAAACTTCTTGAATGGATGATTGCTTGCTCAAATCCTGCTGTTTCTTGGCTGCCAATCTGTGCCTTAACATGGCCACTGCAGCATCAAATATATATTTGTTGATAATTGATGCCACCCTTAATCATTCATATCTTGACGCAAAATGTCTTGAAGGGATATTCAATATTCAGGAGGGATGGACATGAAAGAAAAGGAGGTGGGGTAGCGTTGCTTGTTAGAGAGAAGATTAATGCAATAGAAAGGAAGGACATTAGCCGGGAGGATGTGGAGTCGATATGGGTGGAGCTGCATAACACTAAGGGGCAGAAAACGTTGGTGGGAGTTGTGTACAGGCCACCTAACAGTAGTAGTGAGGTTGGGGATGGTATTAAACAGGAAATTAGAAATGCATGCAATAAAAGAACAGCAGTTATAATGGGTGACTTCAATCTACATATAGATTGGGTGAACCAAATTGGTAAGGGTGCTGAGGAAGAGGATTTCTTGGAATGTATGCGGGATGGTTTTTTGAACCAACATGTCGAGGAACCAACTAGAGAGCAGGCTATTCTAGACTGGGTATTGAGCAATGAGGAAGGGTTAGTTAGCAATCTTGTCCTGCGAAGCCCCTTGGGTAAGAGTGACCATAATATGGTGGAATTCTTCATTAAAATGGAGAGTCACATAGCTAAATCAGAAACAAAGGTACTGAACTTAAAGAAGGGTAACTTTGAAGGTATGAGACGTGAATCAGCTAAGATACACTAGCAAATGATACTTAAAGGGTTGACGGTGGATATGCAATGGCAAGCATTTAAAGATCGCATGGATGAACGACAACAATTGTTCATCCCAGTTTGGCAAAAGAATAAATCAAGGAAGGTAGTGCACCCCTGGCTGACAAGGGAAATTAGGGATAGTATCAATTCCAAAGAAGATACATACAAATTAGCCAGAAAAAGTGGCTCACCTGAGGTCTGGGAGAAATTCAAAGTCCAGCAGAGGAGAACAAAGGGCTTAATTAGGAAGGGGGAAAAAGATTATGAGAGAAACCTGGCAGGGAACATAAGAACTGACTGTAAAAGCTTTTATAGATATGTGAAAAGAAAAAGATTGGTTAAGACAAATGTAGGTCCCCTACAGACAGAAACAGGTGAATTGATTATGGGGAGCAAGGACATGGCAGACCAATTGAATAACTACTTTGGTTCTGTCTTCACTAAGGAGGACATAAATAATCTTTTGGAAATAGTAGGGGACAGAGGGTCCAGTGAGATGGAGGAACTGAGGGAAATACATGTTAGTAGGGAAGTGGTGTTAGGTAAATTGAAGGGATTAAAGGCAGATAAATCCTCAGGGCCAGATGGTCTGCATCCCAGAGTGCTTAAGGAAGTAGCCCAAGAAATAGTGGATGCATTAGTGATAATTTTTCAAAACTCTTTAGGTTCTGGATTAGTTCCCGAGAATTGGAGGGCGGTTAATGTAACCCCACTTTTTAAAAAAGGAGCGAGAGAGAAACCGGGGAATTATAGATCGGTTAGCCTAACATCGGTGGTGGGGAAACTGCTAGAGTCAGTTATCAAAGATGTGATAACAGCACATTTGGAAAGCGGTGAAATCATCAGACAAAATCAGCATGGATTTGTGAAAGGAAAATCATGTCCGACGAATCTCATAGAATTTTTTGAGGATGTAACTAGTAGAGTGGATAGGGGAGAACCAGTAGATGTGGTATATTTGGATTTTCAAAAGGCTTTTGACAAGGTCCCACACAGGAGATTAGTGTGCAAACTTAAAGCACATGGTATTGGGGGTATGGTATTGATATGGATAGAGAATTGGTTGGTGGACAGGAAGCAAAGAGTGGGAATAAATGGGACCTTTTCAGAATGGCAGGCAGTGACTAGTTGGGTACCGCAAGGCTCAGTGCTGGGACCCCAGTTGTTTACAATATATATTAATGACTTAGACGAGGGAATTAAATGCAGCATCTCCAAGTTTGCAGATGACATGAAGCTGGGTGGCAGTGTTAGCTGTGAGAAGGATGCTAAGAGGATGCAGGGTGACTTGGATAGATTGGGTGAGTGGGCAAATTCATGGCAGATGCAATTTAATGTGGATAAATGTGAGGTTATCCACTTTGGTGGCAAGAACAGGAAAAAAGACTATTATCTGAATGGTGGCCGATTAGGAAAAGGGGAGGTGCAATGAGACCTGGGTGTCATTGTACACCAGTCATTGAAAGTAGGCATACAGGTACAGCAGGCGGTGAAAAAGGCGAATGGTATGTTGGCATTCATAGCAAGAGGATTTGAGTACAGGAGTAGGGAGGTGCTACGGCAGTTGTACAAGGCCTTGGTGAGACCACACCTGGAGTATTGTGTGCAGTTTTGGTCCCCTAATCTGAGGAAAGACATCCTTGCCATAGAGGGAGTACAAAGAAGGTTCACCAGATTGATTCCTGGGATGGCAGGATTTTCATATGAAGAAAGACTGGATCGTGTAGGCATATGCTCGCTGGAATTTAGAAGACTGAGGGGGGATCTTATTGAAACGTATAAAATTCTAAAGGGATTGGACAGGCTAGATGCAGAAAAATTGTTCCCGATGTTGGGGAAGTCCAGAATGAGGGGTCACAGTTTAAGGATAAAGGGGAAGTCTTTTAGGACCGAGATGAGGAAAAACTTCTTACAGAGAGTGGTGACTCTGTGGAATTCCCTGCCACAGGAAACAGTTGAGGCCAGTTCATTGGCTATATTTAAGAGGGAGTTAGATATGGCCCTTGTGGCTAAAGGGATCAGGGGGTATGGAGGGAAGGCTGGTACAGGGTTCTGAGTTGGATGATCAGCCATGATCATACTGAATGGCGGTGCAGGCTCGAAGGGCCGAATGGCCTACTGCTGCACCTATTTTCTATGTTTCTATGTGCTCTGGAGCAACCACAGCAAAATTTCAAATGTGCATCATATGCTATTAAGTCCTTGTCACTGTCAGTGATCAACGTTTTAATCTTACTTTGCAATTCTTTCAAATATCACATAACATCATGCACAGTACGAAAGGATCCCTCGGCCATTGTTCCTTCCAAAAGAGCCCAGTTTACGAGCACTGCAGGCATTTTCATTCAGGGAGGACTTCAAGTCTGCATGAGAGCACGGACTTTTATAAAAATAATGAGGATATTTTTCTGAGGTAGCTTTGTCTTGTGTTTCAATTGCTGAGTGATAATGAAAATTTTTACCTGACGGCTCTCGTCCAGAAGAAGCTGAAAGCGACAGAGTGCAGCACTTCAGTTTAATTGACTCTTCAGTCGGAAGTTGACAAAGACTGGCGATTGGATTGTGTGGAAAGGTGCAACAGAACAAGTACTGTTGATAAGTGCACTTAGCAAAGTCTAACACGAGTGCGAGAGGTGACCCTGAATCCTTCAGAACCATAAATGATACAGATTCATTCAATCTGCAGAGACTTATCCAAACACACTTTGCATCCTTATTCAGAACTTCAACTCACTCAGAATGCCACTGCTAGGCTTTTAACTAAAACTATGATGAGGGAACATATCACTCCTGTCCTAACTACTCTGTATTGGATTTTTTGTATCTTTTAGAATTGATTATAAAGTTATCTACTTGTTTTTTGAGCTCTCATTGGTCTGGGACTAGAGTACATCACAGAACTGTTTCATTTTTTTAATCCTGCTCGAGTTCTATGGTCTTCTCCAGCCAGTCTCTTAAATTTAAACGATCTCCCTCAAAAGATCAGGTCAGCTTTTTTGAACTATGCTCCTAAACTGGGGAATTCAATACCTAACACTATAGAGGATAAAAACTCAGTTGACACATTTGATAACCAGCTCAAAACCTATTTATATAACCTTGCTTTTAACAAACATATTTTTGTCTTTTATTCTTATGTTTGCACTTTATCCCATTGTAAAGCACTTTGAACGACATCATATGTATGAAAAGTGCTCCATAAATTATTATTATTAACTCCTTGATAAAATGACTTCAACCTATTTAATGAGATTGGTTATCTCTCTGAAGGGGTAGTAACTAACAGATCTTAGTCACAAATTATAAATTCAGCACAAGATTCCAAATATTGTTTCTGAGCATTAAAATTCTGCTTGTTTGCAGCATCTTATTTTACATACAGTTTAGATTTATTTATCACGTGTACATCAAAACATACAGTGTAATGTTAGTATTAATTTCAAGAGGTCTAGAATACAAGGTGCTGAGGGATGTGATGCTGAGGCTTTATAAGGCACTGGTGAGGCCTCACCTTGAGGATTATGAACAGGCTACGGTTCCTCATTTTAGAAAAGATGTGCTGGCATTGGAGGGGGTTCAAAGGAGGTTTACAAGGAATTCAGAAGGATGAGGGGGATCTCATAGAAACCTTTTGAATGTTGAAAGGCCTAGACAGAGTAGATGTGGAAAGGACATTTCCTGTGGTGGGAAGGTCTAGGACAAAAGGGCACAACCTCAAGATAGAAGGGCATCCTTTCAAAACAGAAATGCGGAGAAATTTCTTGAGCCAAAGGTTGGTGAATTTGTGAAATCTGTTGCCACATACAGCTTGTGAGACTAGGTTTTTCGGTGTATTTAAGGCAGGGATTAATAGGTTCTTGGTTGGACATGGCATCAAAGGTTATGGGGAGAAGGCCGGGGAATGGGGCTTAGGATGGGAAAAAAGGATCAGACACGATTGAGTGATGGAGCAGACTCAATGGGCCAAATGGCCTAATTATGCCCCTATGCCTTATGGACTTACAGTTGTGTTAACAATCAACACACCCAAAGAATTACTGGGGGCAACCTACAAGTGTTGCCACACCAGTGCCAACATAGTATGTCCAGAACATTCCGCAGAACAACACAGAACAGACCAGACCAAGTGACAAAGAAGCAGCAGAAATTGCCCCATTCCTTTCTAATCCATGCACATACACAGTTCTCTAACCCTAGGACAGGCCGCCTTTGGCCTCCACCCTCTATTGCACAATAAGCATGCAATATTCCATCACTATATTCTTTTGTTTATGAACATAGCTTTCCAGATTTTCAAAAGTAAAGTGTCAGATCAAGGCCATATGTGTTTACAATTCCAGTTTTTCGAGATGGATGAGAAAAATATATAATCAGGTGCTAAAGGGTGAGCAACACACACAAACTGCTGGACAAACTCAGCAGGTCAGGCAGCATCTATGGAGAGGAATAAGCAGTTGATGTTTTGAGCCAAGACTCTTCAAAGATATCTTGTTTGTAATTTTGTTCAACGGCAGGTTCCATAGTTCAAAGTAAATGTATTATCAAAATATATATAGGTCACCATATGCTACCCTGAGATTCATTTTCTTGCAGACATTCACAGTAGAACAAAGAAATACGATTGGAATCAATGAACTACTGTACACAGAAAAGACTGATAAGCAGCCAATGAAGAATCAAACTGCGGGTGTAAGTAAATCAGTAAATAAATAGCTAACTATGTGCATAAATAACACTGAGAAAATGAACTGCAGAGTCCTTGAAAGTGAGGCAGTAGGTTGTCAAATCAGTTCAGTGTTGTGGTGAGTGAAGTTATCCACTCTGCTTTACAGCATATCTAAATAGGACAGTCTTCTCTTTTAACAAAGGAACGACTTAGTTCCCTATTCAGCACTGCTAAGATTTGGATTGGACAGCTGGAAAGGCAGGGTACTGGGTTACAGTATAACAGGAAGGGTTTGGAGTTTAAAAACACAAACACGAGGAAATCTGCAGATGCTGGAATTTCAAGCAACACACATAAAAGTTGCTGGTGAACGCAGCAGGCCAGGCAGCATCTATTGGAAGAGGTACAGTCGACGTTTCGGGCCGAGACCCTTCCGAGACCCAATAGATGCTGCCTGGCCTGCTGCGTTCACCAGCAACTTTTATGAGGATTTGGAGCTGTGTGGCTGAAATAAACCACTCACTACAGGTTGATGTGCACCTCTGGGCAACAACAAGCTGAAATCTCATTCCAAACATGGAAGTCAGTAAGCAGGACTATATACATCGAAAGGTGAGTATAATTGTACTAATCTGATAAATGATTTAATTTCCCATTCATCTTAAACCTATGCCCAGTTGTTCTTGATTCACCAGATTTGGGAAAAAGTCAGACCTTTGCCCTGTCTCTGCCCTTAATGATTTCATTCACCTCCATGAGAGCAGTTCTCAGTCTCACATGCTCCCAGCCTGTCACACGGTCTTCCTGAATGGGATGGCAACATAACTTTTAATGCAATTGCCTTACAGTGACAGTGTTCACTGATCAGGGGTCAAATTCCACCTCAGTTTGTAAGGAGTTTGTACTTCTCCCTGTGACCTCCTGGGTTTCTTGCAGCTGCTCTCATTTCCTCCCACAATCCAAAGACGTACAGGTTAAAATGAGTGAGTTGCGGGCATGCTATGTGGCACCAGAAGTGTGGTGACACTTAGGGGCTGCCTCCAGCACATCCTCGGACTGTGTTGGTTGTTGACACAAAGTGATGCATTTCACTGCACGTTACCATGTACATGTGACAAATAAAACTAATCTCTAATCTGTTTTCTTCAAAGTAGAAAAAGGTTGAAATGCTGAATGTTTTGCCACATTATTTATCGAGGGAAAGTGTTGTGGACCTGGAAGTAAAATTGTAATCTATATTGAAATATGCTGGTTGGCCTTCCACTTTCTGATTTATATAGCACATTAATCAAAGATATCTGCAAGGGAGACGTGGTGCGAAAAATTGATTATTACTCAGGGTCAGAAATTCTGCATCTCAGAATACTGAAGAGGATCACTTCAGACTGCTCTAACAATTTGCATTCCCGATCTAATATGCCACATGACTGGAATATGGAAAACATGAAGCTTTCAAGGAATTGGAAAGAACACAACCCAAATAATTATAACTGAATTAACTGAGAGGTAGTGTTACAACTGTACAGGACCCTGGTCAGACCCCACTTGGAGTGCTAGGCTCAGTTCTGGTTGCCTCACTACAGGAAGGATGTGGAAACCATAGAAAGGGTGCAGAGGAGATTTACAAGGATGTTGCCTGGATTGGGGAGCATGCCTTATGAGAATAGGTTGAGTGAACTTGGCCTTTTCTCCTTAGAGCGACAGAGGATGAGAGGTGACCTGATAGAGGTGTATAAGATGATGAGAGGTATTGAGCGTGTAGATAGTCAGAGGCTTTTTTCCCAGGACTGAAATGGCTAGAACGAGAGGGCATAGTTTTAAGGGATGTCAGGGGTTAAGTTTTTTACGCAGAGAGTGGTGGGTGCATGGCATAGGCTGCTGGCGATGGTGGTGGATACAGTAGGGTGTTTTAAGAGGCTCCTGGATAGGTACATGGGGATTAAAAAAAAAGAGGGTTATGGGTAACTTTTAAAGTAAGTACATGTTCAGCACAGCATTGTATTGTGCTGTAGGTTCTCTATGAATTATAGAGTCATGAAGACATAGAGAAATACAGCACAGAACAGGCCCTTCAGCCCATCTAATACATGCAGAATCATTCAGACTGTCTACTCCCAACAACCTGCATCAGGACCATAGCATTCCATACACCTGTCATCCATGTATCTATCCAAACGTCTCTCAAACGTTGAAATTGAACTGGTATACACTACTTGTTCTGGCAGCTCATTCCACCCTCTGAGTGAAGAAGTTTCCCTTAAACTTCTCACCCTTCACCATTGACCCATGATCTCTGGTTGTAGTCCCACCCAATCTCAGTGGGAAAAGGCTCCTTGCATTTACCCCATCTATATCCCTCATGATTTTGTATACCTCTTATCAAATCTCCTCTCAATCTTCTATGTTCTAAAAAATATGATCCTAACCTATTCAATCTTTCCTTATAACTCAGGTCCTCCAGATCAGACAACATCTTGGTAAATTTTCTCTGTATTCTTTCAACCTTACTTACATCTTCCCTGTAGGTAGATGACCAAAACTGCACACAATATGCTAGTTATGAAAACCATTCATGATGACCAGCAACAGTTACAAGATCCATTTTCAAGGACTCTACAACTCATGTTTTCAGTATATACTTACTTATCGATCTACTTTCAATGGTCACTTCATTAGGTACACCTGTACACTGGCTTGTTAACGTAATTATCTAAATAGGCAGCATCTATGGAAAAGAGTGCAATCGATGTTTTGGGCTGAGACCCTGTTGACGAGTCCTGCTAAAGGTTCTTGGCCCAAAACGTCAACTCTACTCTTTCCTATAGATGCTGCCAGGCCAGCTAAGTTCCTCCAGCACTTTGTGTGTATTGGTTGTAATGATTATAAACATTAATTGGAAGTTTAGAGAGAATAACAGAATGCTTGAGAAAGGTTAAGCAATAACTGTCATTTAATTTCACATGAAGGAGTGATTTGAAGAAGTGTTATATAAGAAACTGCAAAACTTCAATCAAATTAAAAGTGAATATGCACACAAAAACCACTTCACTCCATATCTGCTCAACCTCCTATACCTCATAAAGTGGTCACTGAGTGTACGTTTGTGGTCTTCTGCTGCTGTAGCCCATTCACTTCAAGGTTTGATGTGTTGTTCATTCAGAGATGCTCTTCTGCACACCACCGTTGTAACGTGTGGTTATTTGAGTTACTGTCACCTTCCTGTCAGCTTGAACCAGTCTGGCTCTGACCTCCCTCATTAACAAGGCATTTTCACTCATAGAAATGTTGCTCAATAGATATTTTGTTGTTTTTTTTTTGGTTTTTTTGCACCATTCTTCATAAACTCCGGAGGTTGTTGTGTATAAAAACCTATGGAGATCAGCAGTTTCTGAGATACCCTGTCTGGCACTAACATTCATTCCACAGTCAGTGTCACTTACATCACATTTCTTCACCAGTCTGATGTTTGTTCTGAACAACAACTGAACATCTTGACCATCTTGACCATGTCTGCATGCTTTTATGTATTGAGTTGCTGCCACATCATTGGCTGATTCGGTATCCGCATTAAGGAGCAGGTGTACAGGTTTACCTAATACAGTGGCCGCTAAGTGTGCAGTCTGAGCAAATCAGATGATGGAGTTGCAAGTTTGGCACAGAGGATAGTAAAATAAGAAAGGGAAATGTTAGTTTCAGAAAACTGAAAACGTGTGAAATTAAGAGGAAAATTGTGGAAAATTCAAGGTCATTTTTGTTTTTTATTACTTGATGCTTCTTAAGTGCCAGTTCACCATGAGTGTAGCCCTTGTGGCAGGATAGTCAATGGACTGCATTTCCCTGTTCATAGTTCAAGTTCACCGTGAAAGCCCTGCTGACAGGGTAGTCCATGGACTGCACTTTCCATTGTACATAGTTAACATTGCACCCCACTGAATACTCCAGTATATATCGTGTGCAATGTAGCCCTTGACGAGAATGGACTTCTATCTCTTTTGTCCTGGTTCAAGGAAAATACCTAAGGCTACAGACTGTTCAGCTCCGCTGTGAGGTACACGTCAATTTTTGTGGAAAATCTGAATCTGAGCGAGTGGCTATGAGGATAATAGAATCAGAATCTGGTTTATTACCACTGAAAATGTCATGAAATTGGCTGTTTTGCAGCAGGCAGTATAGTGTGAGACATAAAAATTAGACTATAAGACTTAGGAGCAGAATCAGACCACCCTGCTCTACCATGACGGATTTATCACCCCTTTCAAACCCACCTCCCTGACTTCTCTCCATAACCTTTGACACCCTTACCAATCAAAGATCTATCAACCACTACTTTAAATATACCCAGTGACCTGGCCTCCACAGCTAACTGTGGCAATGAATTCCAAAAATTCACCACACTTTGGCTGAGGAAATGTTCTAAAATACCATCCTTGTTTTCTGAGGCTGTCCCCACTGGGCTTTGACTCACAAAGTATAGGAAACATCCTTTCCACATCCACTCTATTGAGGTCTTTCAATATTCAATAGATATCAATGAGATTCCCCCCATTCTTCTAAACTCATACGTGATAAATATAGCGAAATACTGAATTACAGTAATTATATATATGCATAAGCATATTAAATAGTTAAGTTAAAGTAAGTCGTGCAAAAATAGAAATAAAAATGAAAGTATTGAGGTAGTGAACATGGGTTCAATGTCCTTTAGGAATCGGGTGGCAGAGGAGAAGAAACTGCTCCTGAATCATTGAGTGTGTGCCTCCTTCCCGATGGAAGAGAGCATGTCCTGAGTAATGGGGGTCCTTAATGATGGACGCTGCCTTTCTAAGGCACTGCTCCTTGACAATGTTTTGGATACCATGCAGACATGGTAACCATGATAGAGCTGACTACTTTTACAACTTTCTGCAACTTACTTCGATCCTGTGCAGTAGCCACCAGCACCCCTCTCCCCCATACAGACAGTGATGCAGCCAGTCAGATTGCTCTCCCTGGTAGATTTGTAGAAGTTTTTGAGTGTTTTAGGTGATAAACCAAACCTCCTCAAACTCCTAATGAAGTATACCCGGTGAAATTGTTTACTCTCTCTAGTTCCAATACCTCTATGAAGATTGGTTTGTATTCCCTCATCTTCCCCTTTCTGAAGTCGACAATCAGCTCTTTGGTCTCCTGACATTGAGTGCAAAGTTGTTATTACAACACCACTCAACTAGCTGGTGTATCTCAGTCCTGTGCTCTCTCTCGTCACCATCTGAGACTCTTCCGACAATGGTTGCATCATCAGCAAACTTAAAAATGGCATTGAGCTATGCCTACCCACATAGTCAAAGGTATAGAGAGAGTAGAGCAGTGGACTAAGCACACATTCCAGTGGTGTGCCAGTGTGAAATGTCAGAGAGGTGGAATGTCATGTCATGTCTGGAATCATTCTCTTGAACCTCCCCTGGATTCTCTCCAATATCAGCATACCCTTTGTTAGAAATTACTGTAAATTACAATAAGAATATATAAAAATAATACAAAAAGGGAGCAGAGTAGTAAGGTAGTGTACATGAGTTCATTGACCTACCTACAGAAAAGATGTAAACAAGGTTGAAAGAGTGCAGAGAAAATTTACGAGGATGTTGCTGGCTCTAGAGGACCTGAGTTACAAGAAGAGATTGAATTGGTTAGGACTGTATTCCTTGGAATGTAGACAAGTTAAGAGGAGATTTGATAGAGCTATACTAAATTATGAGGGGTATAGATAGGGTAAATGCAAGCAGGCTTTTTTCACTGAGTTTGGGAGGGACTACAACCAGAGGGCATGGGTTAAGGGTGAAAGGTGAAAATTTTAAGGGAAACGTGAAGGGAAACTTCTTCACTCAGATGGGCATGAGAGCATGGAATAGAACATAGAACATAGAATAATACAGCACAGTACAGGCCCTTCGGCCCACAATGTTACCTGTCTAGTAGTCTCTTAAACTTCACTAGTGTATCTGCCTCCACCACTGACTCAGGAAGTGCATTCCACGCACCAACCACTCTCTGAGTAAAAAACCTTCCTCTAATATCCCCCTTGAACTTCCCGCCCCTTACCTTAAAGCCATGTCCTCTTGTATTGAGCAGTGGTGCCCTGGGGAAGAGGCGCTGGCTATCCACTCTATCTATTCCTCTTATTATCTTGTACACCTCTATCATGTCTCCTCTCATCCTCCTTCTCTCCAAAGAGTAAAGAGTAAAGAATGAATTGCCAACATAAGTGATCCACGCAAGCTCATGACCATCTGAGAAATTTGGATAGCTACATAGATAATAGGGATATAGAGGGCTATGGTCCAGGTGCAGATCATAGAAACACAGAAACATAGAAACAAAGAAAACCTACAGCACAATACAGGCCCTTCGGCCCACAAAGCTGTGCTGAACAAGACCTTACCTTACAATTACCTAGGCTTACCCTCTATTTTTCTAAGCTCCACGTATCCATCCAGGAATCCCTTAAAAGACCTATCCAGGACTGCACAAAGTGTACAAAACAGAGCAGGCACTACAATAAATAATAAACAAGACAATAGGCACAGTAGAGGGCAGTAGGTTGGTGTCAAGCCAGGCTCTGGGTATTGAGGAGTCTGATGGCTTGGGGGAAGAAACTGTTACATAGTCTGGTTGTGAGAGCCCAAATGCTTCTGTGCCTTTTTCCAGATGGCAGGAGGGTGAAGAGTTTGTATGAGGGGTGCGTGGGGTCCTTCATAATGCTGTTTGCTTTGCGGATGCAGCACGTGGTGTAAATGTCTGTGATGGTGGGAAGAGAGACCCCGATGATCTTCTCAGCTGACCTCACCATCCGCTGCAGGGTCTTGCGATCCGAGATGGTGCAATTTCCGAACCAGGCAGTGATGCAGCTGCTCAGGATGCTCTCAATACAACCTCTGTAGAATGTGGTGAGGATGGGGGGTGGGAGATGGACTTTTCTCAGCATTCGCAGAAAGTAGAGACGCTGCTGGGCTTTCTTTGCTATGGAGCTGGTGTTGAGGGAACAGGTGAGATTCTCTGCCAGGTGAACACCAAGAAATTTGCTGCTCTTAACGATCTCTATGGAGGAGTCATCGATGTTCAGCGGAGAGTGGTCGCTCCGTGTCCTCCTGAAGTCAACAACCACCTCTTTTGTTTTGTTCACATTCAGAGACAGGTTGTTGGCTCTGCACCAGTCTGTTAGCTGCTGCACCTCCTCTCTGTATGCTGACTCATCATTCTTGCTGATGAAACCCACCACAGTCGTGTCATCGGCGAACTTGATGATGTGGTTCGAGCTGTGTGTTGCAGCACAGTCGTGGGTCAGCAGAGTGAACAGCAGTGGACTGAGCACACAGCCCTGGGGGGCCCCCGTGCTCAGTGTGATGGTGTTGGAGATGCTGCTTCCAATCCGGACAGTCTGAGGTCTCCCAGTCAGGAAGTCTAGGATCCAGTTGCAGAGGGAGGTGTTCAGGCCCAGTAGGCTCAGCTTTCCAATCAGTTTCTGAGGAATGATTGTGCTGAATGCTGAACTGAAGTCTATGAACAGCATTCGAACGTACGTGTCTTTTTTGTCCAGGTGGGTTAGGGCCAGGTGGAGGTTGATGGCAATGGCGTTGTCTGTTGAACGGTTGGGACGACACGCGAACTGCAGGGGGTCCAGTGAGGGGGGCAGCAGGGTCTTGATGTGCCTCATGATGAGCCTCTCGAAACACTTCATGATGATGGATGTGAGTGCAACGGGACGGTAATCATTGAGGCAGGACACTGAAGACTTCTTCAGCACGGGGACGATGGTGGCGGCCTTGAAGCACGTAGGAATGACGGCGCTGCTCAGGGAGGTGTTGAAGATGTCAGTGAGGATATCTGCTAGCTGGTCTGCACATCCTCTAAGCACTCTGCCAGGAATATTGTCTGGTCCAGCAGCCTTCCGTAGGTTGACCCTGCACAGGGTTCTCCTCACATCGACCACGGTAAGACATAGCACCTGGTCACTTGGAGGAGGGGTGGTCTTCCTCGCTGCCACGTCATTGTCTGCCTCAAACCGAGCATAGAATTTGTTCAGCGCATCTGAGAGGGAGGCATCACCCGCACAGGCAGGTGATGTTGTCCTGTAGTTGGTGATGTCCTGAATGCTCTTCCACATGCGCTGCGTGTCGCTGCTGTCCTGGAAGTGGCTGTGGATTCGCTGGGCATGTCCACACTTTGCCCCTCTGATGGCCCGGGACAGTTTGTCCCTCGCTGTTGTTAGGGCTGCCTTGTCGCCTGCTCTGAAGGCGGAGTCACGGGTCCTCAGCAGTGCACGCACCTCCGCGGTCAGCCATGGCTTCTGGTTAGCTCGTGTAGTGATGGTCTTGGACACAGTGACGTCATCGATGCACTTGCTGATGTAGCTAGTCACTGATGCCACGTACTCCTCTAAGTTGGTAGAGTCGCCATCGGTTGCAGCCTCCCTGAACATGTGCCAGTCAGCGTGCTCAAAGCAGTCTTGAAGAGCAGAGATGGCTCCTGCTGGCCAGGTTTTCACCTGCTTCTGAACAGGTCTGGAGCACCTGATGAGCGGTCTGTATGCTGGGATTAGCATAACAGAGATGTGGTCTGAGTAACCAAGGTGGCGGAGACATGCTCCCCAATCCAGGCAGCATCCTTATAAATCTCCTCTATGGTTCAATGGGAGTAGGCTTTTTAAATGCTTTTGGCATAGACCAGGTGGAGCAAAGGACATGTTTCTGTGCTGAACTTCTCCCTTTCTCTATCACCTCACAGAAATCTGACGGCAGAGTGGAAGAAGCTGTTCCTGAAACACTGAGGGAGGGTCTTCAGGTTCCTGTACCTCCTCCTTGATGGTGAGTATTGAGAATGCCAGTGTCACCTTTAAAGCCTAATATCAAGTAATGGTGTTTTTTTTTAAATCTCCTTTGTCCTCTTGAAATACCTGACCACATCATCTGCAGCTGGTAGATTAGAAGTAATATTGAAATAGGAGTACATGGGTTATAATGAGGAAGGAGGGTCAGGCTAAAGGACAATGTTACCAATCACAGTCTCAACAATGGCTGGCTGCTACAATATCCCAACCTCCTACTAACTAGTCTTCGGCGAATCTGATTCACTCTACAAGATATGAAGAAATAGCTGGAAACGGTTATTATAATACAAGTTATATGACCAGGCAATATCACATCTGCCATACTGAAGATCTGTGCTCCAGAACTTCACATACATCGCAATAAAAACTACTGTATACAGTTCAAATACAACCATGGTATCTATCCAGCAATGGAAATTGCGAAACTGATGGCAAGGAGCTCTGTTGCCTCGGTTGTTCTGCAGACCAGGCCCTCGTTCCACAATGTCGGCTGCTGCAGCTTTTTCCTTGGGCAGACATGGCTAATATGATGGGATGTAATTTTAAAGTGAATGGAGAGAAGTACGGGGCGGGGGGGAGGCAGATTTCAGAAATATTCCTTTTACACAGAAAGTGATGGGTACCTCCATCCCAATGGAGCAGTGAGAAGGGAGCATGGCCTGGATGGAGGGTATCCTTGACGATGGATGCTGCTTTGTTGTGGAAGTGCTTCATGTAGATGTGCTCAATGGTGGAGAGGCCTTTTCATGTGATGCAATGGACTGTGTCCACCACTTTATGTCAGATTTTCCATTCATGGATATTGGTGTTTCCATATCTGGCTACGATGCACCCAGACAACTTGGCAAAGGTTCAGCGGGAAAGAGTGGGAAACCAAATCTGAAAAGATAGTCAATGGGTCTTGGTCTCATTCATCATATCCCAGTCATCAATTCAAATTGTTTGAAACAGAAAGATCCCCTGTATTCACTGCTGGCTTCCCTGGGAAACCACTGAAATCTATATTCTCAAATTATAAGAACATTAAACCATAAGATATAGGAGAAGAATTAGGCCATTTGGCCCATCGAGTCTGCTCTGCCATTCCATCATGGTCGATTTATTTTCCCTCTCAACCTCATTCTCCTGTCTTCTCCTCATAGCCTTCGATGCCCTGACTAATCAAGAACCTATTAACCTCTGTTTCAAGTACACCCAATCATGTGGCACCGCGCCTGTTCCACTGGCCCTACCTAAAGAAATCCCTCCTCGCCTCTGTTCCAAAGGGACACCCTTGTATTCTGAATCTGTGCCCCCTGGTCCTAGACTCCACCACTACGGGAAACATTCAATGTTTGATAGGTTTTATTGCGATTACCCACCCCATTCTCTAAACTCCAGCAGATAAAAATGAAGCTAAAATTATAAATCACCTACCACCCCACCAACCTTCACATCCAGCATGTAATTCTCCATAAACACTTTCTGCTTTCCACAGGGATTGTTCCCTACACGACTTCCTTGTCCACTCGTCCATTTCACAGAGTCAAATCCACCACCACCACTCCACAATCCTCTCTCGCTCAGATCCCACCACCAACTCTTGGGCCCCCAGAGACTCCATCTTCTTCTCACCCCACCATCCCTGAACGTCCCAAAGCTCCTTCTCCCCAAACCTCCTTCCTGGCATCCTTTCAAGTGGAACAAGTTCTACACCTGCCCCTACACCTCCTCCCTCATTACTATTCAAAGGCTCAAACAGTCCTTCCAGGTGAGGTGACACTTCACCTGTGAGTCTGTTGGTGTCACCTACTATATCTAGTGCTCCTGGTGTGGCATCCTGTATACCAGTGAGAGCGAGCATAGATTGGGAGACTGCTTTGCCAAACATCTATGCTCTGTCCATCAGAAAAAGTGGGATCTCCCAGTGGCCACCAATTTTATTTCTACTTTCCATTCCCATTCTGACATGTCAGTCCATGGTCTCCTCTACTGCTAAGATGAAGCCACACTCAGGTAGGAGGAGCAACACTTTATATTCCATCTGGGTAGTCTGCAACCTGATGCCATGAACACTGATTTCCTGAACTTCCGGTAATGCCACCCCCCTCCCCCCGCTTCACCGTTCCTCATTCCCATTTTCCTCTCTCACCTTACCTGCCCATCACCTCCCTCTGGTACACCTCCCCCTTTCCTTTCTTAAGCCTTCTGTCCTCTCCTCTCAGATTCCCCCTTCTCCAGCCCTTTATCTCTTTCACCAATTGACTTCCCAGCTCTTTACTTCACCCCTCCTCCTCTCCCAGTTTCACCTCTCACCTTGTGTTTCTTCCTCCCTTCCCTGCACTTTCTTACTCTGACTTCTCATCTTTTTTCTCCAGTTCTGATGAAAGATCTCAGCCTGAAACGTTGGCTGTTTAGTATTTTCCATAGATGCTGCCTGGCCTGTTGTCTACTGGTGGATCCTCAGGTAGATGTACAGGGTGATACAGACCTACAGGTTCTAAGGGGCTTCCATACTTCACAATCCTGTCCATTTTGTCACTTGCTGATCGCCACGGGTCTTAATCTAGGATGTTAGGGTGTGCCTGTCTGTGAACTGTTTAAAGTGGGGAGGCTCATGCCTGTTTGGCTTGTCATATAGGCTTAAACGTATAACATACACTCAGCGGCCACTTCACTAGGTGTAGGAGGTACTTAGTAAAGTGGCTCCTGAGAATAGTACTGTATGCTCATGGCCTTTTTCTGCTGTAGCCCATCCACTGCAAGGTTCCACATTTTGTGCACTCAAAGGTGCTCTTCTGCACACCACAGTTGTAAGGTGGGGTTATTTCAGCTTCTGTTGCCTTCCTGTCAGCTTGAACTTGTTCTGCCATTCTCTTCTGATCTCTCTCATTAGCAAGGCACAAAACTGCCATGCACTGGATATTTTTTGTGTTTCTCACACCATTCGCTGTAAAGTCTGGAGACTGTTGTGCGTGATAATCCCTGGAGATCAGCAATTTCTGAAATACTCAAACCTCCCCATCTGGCACCAACAATCATTTCATGGTGAAAGTCACAAAGTCACATGCTGCTGGAACGCCCACCTCTCCTGCACCACCACCACTCCACAATTCTGTCTCCCTCAGGTCCCACCACTCTGCAATCCTGTCTCCCTCAGGTCCCACTACGCCACAATCCTGTCTCTCCCAGGTCCCTCCACCAGCACTTGGACCCTTGGATGTTCCCTCTCACCCCACCATCAATGGACATCCCAAACCTCCTTCTCCCCCCGGTCCCAGCCGAGTCTTCACCATCCCTTCCGACCTTCTCCTATCTGAAGTGGAACATTCTGTCCTCAGTAAGGGCCTCACCTTTGTCCCTCTGCACCCACTCCTCAGTGAGTTCTGTGCCCGCCATGACACTGAGCTCTTCTTCTGCCGCCTCCATTTGTGAGCCTACTTCTTTGGCAAGGATTCTCCACCCCACACCGATGACCCTATCTCCTGTCTTCAACCCTCCTCCTCTTCCTGGACACCCCACCCTGGCCTTCTGCTGGCTCTGCAACTTTTCATTGCCAACTGCCGACAGGACATCAACAGTCTCGACATTAGCACTCCTCTCTCCAATTCCAACCTCACCCCTTTCCGAATGCTCTGCTCTCCACTCCTAGCTCTTTTACTTCATCCCTTCCCCCTCCCAGTTACACCTATCACCTTGAGTTTCTCTCTCCCCTCCCCCACCTTTTAAATCTACTCATCATCTTTTTTTTCCCAGTCCTGCTGAAGGGTCTCTGCCCAAAACGTCGACTGTGCTTTTCTCCCCCATAGATGCTGCCTGGCCTGCTGAGTTCCTCCAGCATTCTGTGTGTATTGTTTGGATTTCCAGCATCTGCAGATTTTCTCTCATTTCACATAGGTCATATTTCATCTCCATTCTGATGTTCCGTCTGAACAACTGAACCTCGGCCATGTCTGCATGCTTTTATGCATTGAGATGCTGACATAGGATTAATTAATTTGATATTTGCATTAACAAGCAGGTGTGTTGGTGTACCTAATAAAGTGGCCACTGAGTGTAGTTTTTGTTTGACTTTACTGGTATGTTCATTTGAAAATAATTTGCTTCATTTTATTTCAATGTAAGATTTTCCCTGAGTTAATTTCCAAGAATATTAAACTACAATTTCTCCAAAAGTATTTGATTAAATTAGCGTTGCAACAGGGATGCTCATTTCTGCTCGTGTTTGCAGATCATAATGCAGACTGTTAGAGTTGATCTGCAAGGGTTAAATCTGCAGGTAAGGCATATGCTTAGCTGAAACCATCTTGCCAGCACAACCTTCCCTGTTACAATAAAGTTAAAGGTCACATCAATACAATCTCGGTATTAAGCACTGTTGACAGTATGTGGACATCGGTGCTGTAATTAAAAAGCTATTCAGCTGAGTAGGAGAAATGCAATTTAGATCTGAGACAGTCGTTGCTTCCCAGCAATTTATTTAGCTGGGGAACATCCTCAGGCAAGGACTGGAGATGGCAAAGTGATCTGATTCTCCTTCTCGTCATGCATAGGAAATTCAGTTAAAATCCCTAATGCCCAGACAAGTTAAATTGATGTTACGGCAGAGGTTGAAACACTCCCCCACACTGGAGGCAATGGTTCAGAACTAAATGACCTGAATTTTTAGTAGGATTTTGTAACATATTCATCACCAATTTCCCTTTTAAAAAATTATACTTCAAAAAAGCTGGCTTCCCTTTTTGTGGCACTGTATTTTTCCCCTAAGCTGAAATGATTTACCAAATTTTTATTTAGAAATTCAGTGCAGATTAAGCCCTTCGGGCTCATCAACCCGCCACCAGCAACCTTCTGGTTTAACCCTAGCCTAATCACAGGACAATTTACAATAACCAGTTAACCCACTAAAGTAGGAGGAAACACACATGCGCTCAGGGGAAGAACATACAAACTTCTTATAGAGGACACTGGAGTTGAACTCTGAGCTCCAAAACTCTCAATGGTAATAGTGTTGTGCTTACCGCTACGATAAGTGATCGGGAAGGTCATTCTGACCTTTGTTCTAAGCATTAGAATAGTTACATTGTTCCAAACTCAGAAGCAGACTGTTCATATTTTCATCCTAACTAGTTAGATAATACTGTTATAGTGCTACAGATTGGTGCTAACACTCAGCAATTGTTGGAAGCCAAGCGGAGGAAGTCAGAACATTTCACTTGTGACCACAAAGCGGGAACCTTAACCTCTGTTATGATGTGACTGATTACATTTCACAAAGTGCATGAGATTACAACAGAAATGTACACTCAGTGGCCACTTTATAAGGTACACCTATACACCAGCTCATTTCTGCAAGTATTTAATCCAGTCAATCATGTGACAGATACTCAATGCATAAAGGCATGTAGACATGGTCAAGAGGTTCAATTATTCTTCAGACAAAATGTCAGAATGGGGAAAATATATGATCTAAGTGACTTTGACCATGGAACGATTGTTGGTGGCAGACAGGCTGGTTTGAAAATCTCAGAAGCTGCTGATCTCGTGAAATTTTCCCTCAAGTTTACAGAGAATAATGTGTGAAACAAGAAGCATCCAGCGAACTGCAGTTCTGTGAGTGAAAATGCCTTGTTAATGAAAGAGACCAGATGAGAATTGCTAGTCTGGTTCAAGCTGACGGAAAGGCAACAGTAACTCAAAAAACAACACATTACAACAGTGATGTGCAGAAGAGCATCTCTGAATGCACAACATGTTGAACTTTGAAGTGGATGGGCAGAAGACATGAACACACTCTCAGTGGCTACTTTATTAGGTACAGGAGGGAACTCATAAAGTGGCCACTGGGAGTACTCTGGCAGAACAATAATAAAACAAATGTTCAATTCTACAAACAAGAGAAAATCTGCAGATGATAGAAATGCAAGCAACACACAGAAAATGCTGAAGGAACCCTGCAGGCCAGACAGCATCTATGGAAAAAAGTACAGTCGGTGATTTGGGCCGAAACCCTTCGGCATGAATCAGTTGTATTGAGACTCAGTTCTACAACTGTGTGAGCATAAGCTGCTTCTTTTTAAAATATCACAGACTAGAGTACAGTGTTTATTAATCACACAATATCTCCATAGACACTGCCCGACCTGCAAACTTCCTTCAGCACGAACAGTGTGCAAGACAAGCTTTTCACTGTACCTCACTACATGTGACAATAAAACCTATCGAATATTGAAAGGCCTAGATAGAGTAGAAGTGGAGAGGATGTTTCCAAGAGTGGGAGAGTCCAGGACCAGAGGACAAAGCCTCAGAATAGGGGGATGTCCCTTTAGATCAGAGATGAGGAGGAATTTCTTTTGCCAATGGGTGGTGAATCTGTGGAATTCATTCCCACAGATGGCTGTAGAGGCCAAGTTATTGGGTATGTTTAAAACCGAGATTGATGGGTTCTTAACTAGTCAGGGTGTCAAAGGTTCAGGGAGGAGGCAGGAGTCTGGGGTTGAAAGGGATAATGGATCAGCCATGATGGAATGGCAGAGCAGACTCAATGTTCCAAATGACCTAATTCTTCTCCTATGTCTTATGGTGTTGTGGTCTATTAATAAAACAATTCCAATTCCAGTTTCATTTCAGAATGCATCCCTTTTTTATTACACACTGAGGCTGGGAAGCACACTGCACTGGTGTGGGCCTTTTAACAGTCCTTTTCATATTTCATATCTTGCTCAATCAAGTCCTCCTTAAGTCACACTAAGCAAAGTCTTGACAGAGTAAAGCCCTTTTTATCTTGTCCAATGAGTGCTTTCCGTTCAGCAGCATAGAGCTATATTTTTACTGGCAAAATTGCATGCTAATAACTTTCCAAATGCTCACTCACAGCATAGAGCAGAAGATTGCTTCTGGACAAGGAAAAAGATTGATGTGCTATTTATTGGACTTTTATTTTACACATAGGGCGGTACAGGATTGCAGATAAGTTTTATTAATCTGCTTTGTGAGTTGGTGGTGGGATTTCTTTTTAAGTGTCAGGATAGGATTGTTAAATTTTCATTCAGGAGCTCGGGGTGAATTATGTACCAGAGAAGGTGAATCGAAAAGTGTGGCAACTGAGCGGCTTGTGACAAATGTCATCATCAGACAGGCAGCATCTTTCCATCTCCAGCCTGTCAGTCTGGTTTTTCCTGATTTATGCAGCACAGAGCATTCATCGTCCTCATTCTGCACTTCCGCCGCCCACCAGATGTAGCTGCACCTAAGAATGGCGGCATCTATCATTAAGGACCCCCAACACCCAGGACAGAAGCCTGAAGAATCACACTCAACATTTTAGAAACAGCTTCTTCCCCTCCACGGGGAGGAGATATGTCTCTACGAAAGGAGGGGTAAGCTGCTCATTCCCCCCACGAGCCAGCAGGTCCCCCTTGGGTGAGGTGGAGCACCTGCTTAGCCCCCAGTCGGGGTCACATGAACCCATGGGAGCGGGTGCTGGATGGTCGTATGAGTAGCTGGTGTATATCACACGCACTGGTTATACGACCACTGACACCAGGCAGACAATCTCTGAAGAGTATTGATAATGGATGAGTTTACCCATCTTGTAAAGACACTGCCCAGAAGAAAGCAATGACAAACCACTTCTGTAGAATATTTGTCAAGAACTATCATGGTCATGGTCAAGAGCATGATCACCCATATCATTGACCCAGCACATAATGATGATACAGTATATATATTTCAGAATCAGAATCAGGTTTATCATCACCGGCATATGACATGAAATTTGTTAACTTAGCAGCAGCAGTTCAATGTAATACATAATATAGAAGAAAAAAACAAAATAATAATAATAATAATAATACATAAATAAATAAATAAATAAATTACAGTATATAGAACCATAGAGACTACAGCACAGGCCTTTTGGCCCTTCTTGGCTGTGCCGAACCATTTTCTGCCTAGTCCCACTGACCTGCACACGGACCATATCCCTCCATACACCTCCCATCCATGTATCTGTCCAATTTATTCTTAAATGTTAAAAAAGAACCCGCATTTACCACCTCGTCTGGCAGCTCATTCCATACTCCCACCACTCTCTGTGTGAAGAAGCCCCCCCTTATGTTCCCTTTAAACTTTTCACCCCTCACCCTTAACCCATGTCCTCTGGTTTTTTTCTCCCCTTGCCTCAGCCGAAAAAGCCTGCTTGCATTCACTCTATCTATACCCATCATAATTTTATATACCTCTATCAAATCTCCCCTCATTCTTCTACGCTCCAGGGAATAAAGTCCCAACCTATTCAACCTTTCTCTGTAACTCAGTTTCTCAAGTCCCGGCAACATCCTTGTAAACCTTCTCTGCACTCTTTCAACCTTATTTATATCCTTCCTGTAATTTAGTGACCAAAACTGAACACAATACTCCAGATTCAGCCTCACCAATGCCTTATACAACCTCATCATAACATTCCAGCTCTTATACTCAATACTTTGATTAATAAAGGCAAATGTGCCAGAAGCTCTCCTTACGACCCTATCTACCTGTGACGCCACTTTTAGGGAATTTTGTATCTGTATTCCCAGATCCCTCTGTTCCACTGCACTCCTCAGTGCCTTACCATTAACCCTGTATGTTCTACCTTGGTTTGTCCTTCCGACATGCAATACTTCACACTTGTCTGTATTAATCTCCATCTGCCATTTTTCGGCCCATTTTTCCAGCTGGTCCAAGTCTCTCTGCAGGCTCTGAAAACCTTCCTCACTGTCTACTACACCTCCAATCTTCGTATCATCAGCAAATTTGCTGATCCAATTTACCACATTATCATCCAGATCATTGATATAGATGACAAATAACAATGGACCCAGCACTGATCCCTGTGGCAAACCACTAGTCATAGGCCTCCACTCGGAGAAGCAATTCTCTACTACCACTCTTAGGCTTCTTCCATTGAGCCAATGTCTAATTCAATTTACCACCTCTCCATGTATACCTAGCGACTGAATTTTCCTAACTAACCTCCCATGCGGGACCTTGTCAAAGGCCTTACTAAAGTCCATGTAGACAATATCCACTGCCTTCCCTTCATCCACTTTCCTGGTAACCTCCTCGAAAAACTCCAATAGATTGGTCAAACATGACCTACCACGCACAAAGCCATGTTGACTCTCCCTAATAAGTCCCTGTCTATCCAAATGCTTGTAGATTCTGTCTCTTAGTACTCTCTCCAATAACATATCTACTATCAACGTTAAACTTAACTGACATAATTTCCCGGATTACTTTTCGATCCTTTTTTAAACAACGGAACAACATGAGCCACTCTCCAATCCTCCGGCACCTCACCTGTAGACAGCGACATTTTAAATATTTCAGCCAGGGCCCCTGCAATTTCAACACTAGTCTCCTTCAAGGTCCGAGGGAACGCCCTGTCAGGTCCCGGGTATTTATCCACTTTAATTTTCCTAAAGACAGCAAGCACCTCCTCCGTTTCGATCTGTACAGTTTCCATGATCTCACTACTTGATTCCCTCAATTCCATAGATTTCATGCCAGCTTCCTTAGTAAATACAGACGCAAAAAGCCTACTTAAGATCTCCCCCATTTTCTTTGGTTCCGCACAAAGCCGACCACTCTGATCTTCAAGAGGACCAATTTTATCCCTTACAATCCTTTTGCTCTTAATATACTTGTAAAAGCTCTTTGGATTATCCTTCACTTTGACTGCCAAGGCAACCTCATGTCTTCTTTTTGCCCTCCTGATTTCTTTCTTAAGTATTTTCTTGCACTTCTTATACTCCTCAAGCACCTGATTTACTCCCTGCTTCCTATACATGTCATACAACTCCCTCTTCTTCTTTATCAGAGTTGCAATATCCCTTGAGAACCAAGGTTCCTTATTCCAAGGTTCCTTACATGTATATCGAATAGATTAAAAACTGTGCAAAAAAACCAGCAATAATATATATTAAAAAAAGTGAGTCCAAGTTTTCGATGTCGATTTAGGAATCAGATGGCAGAGGGGAAGAAGCTGTTCCTGAATCCCTGAGTGCATGCCTTCAGGCTTCTGTACCTCCTACCTGATGGTAAAATGAGAAAAAGGAATGCCTTTTACCTCCTTTTACTGGAGGTCCTTAATATCTCATTGTAATTATGTTTTTTTAAATTATGTACTACAATCACTGTGCCATCATACTTGATTCTGGGTATGTTTCAGACACCCAAATATTCTTCTCAGGAAAAAGCATCTTGAAGAACGCTGGTTGATAATCCAACATCTTTGATCCATCCACCACAACAGGCAGGAATTCCCAGCCACACAAAGATCTGCAGCCAGTATCTGCATATTTTCTTGTGTTTAAAGCAGGATTTCCCAGTGGCCACCCATTTTAATTTGACTTCCCATTCCCAGTCAGACATGTTGGTCTACTGCCACAATGGGGCCACTCTCAGGTTGAAGGAGCAACCCCTCATATTCCATTTGGGTAGCCTCCAACCTGGTGGCAGGAACATTGATTCTCAAACTTCAAGTGAGTTCTCTTCCCTCCTCTTCTCTCTTTTCCCATTGCTCTTTCAGGCTCCCCTCTTACCCCTTCCATTCTCCTCACCTGCCTATCCCCTCCCTCTGGTGCACCTCCTCCTTCCATTTGTCCCATCGTCCACTCTGATCAGGTTTGTTCTTCTTCAGCCCTTTACCTCTTCCAGCTATCACCTCCCAGCTTCTCACTTCATCCCCCCTCCCCCACCCACCCACCTTCCCCCTCACCTCATCCCACCTATCACCTATCATTTTATACTCTTCCGAGCAACTACAGAAAATCATGGTCGTGCAAAATCCATGATCGCCCATGACATACGAGCAAATGAATGATATTTTTATTGTAATTTACTGTTTTAAAAAAAACATTACGTACTTCCATTGCAATGACAACCAATTTCACGACAGAATCCAATGATATTAAACCTGATTCTGATGCTGATTCATAGGATTCTAAAGTGACCATTGAGGATCTGAGTTTCATAACAAATCAACATTTGAGACACTCAACAATCTCCAGATGTTGGAATCTGGAGTATCAGAACAATCTGCTTGCCCTAATATAAGGTTATGAGCTGATATGCTGATAAATATGTTGATTAATAAAATAAAGGTTAGTTTTGTTTGTCACATGTACATTGAACCATCTAAACATAACAGTGAAATGTCAATATGTTTCAATAGGTATATTTAATGTCAGAGAAATGTACAGTATACAATATACATCCTGAAATGCAGTATACAATATACAATGACCAACACAGTTGAATGTGTGTTGGGGGCAGCCTACAAGTGTCACCATGGTTCCGGTGCCAACATAGCGTGCCCACAGTTTACGGTCTAGTCCGTATGTCTTTGGAATGTTGGAGGAAACCCGAGCACCCAGAGGAAACCCACATGGTCACAGGGAAAATGTACAACCTCATTACTTACAGCAGTGGAATTAAACTTTGGTCACCGGCACTGAAATAGCATTACGTTAACCATTAATCTACCATTCCACACACTGATATCTCCTCCCACCCAACAGTTTGTTTGGAATCTTAAACATAAATGATTCTGCAGATGTTGGAAATCCAGGAACACACACAAAATGCTGGAGGAACTCAACAGGACAGGCAGCGTCTATGGAAATGAATGAATAGTTGATGTTTCAGGCCAAGACACTTCTTCAGGATGGTTTATTTGTTAATCTGTAAACATGTTATTTTAGAAAAGTTATCCTGACTTGGGAAGAAATATGAAATCTCGATTAGTTAATAAGTTGCGTTTTGACTTATTTCCTATTTAAATATTTTTATCTGTAAAGAATAAGATTTTTAAAAGACTATTGAAATTAACAGCAAAAAATATTATCTGGCAAGCATAAAGTACACCTGGGGTGATATATGGCACATCAATAAATCAGTTTTATCTGCTCTTAAGGAGGAGTCATATTTTACTCAGCTATCATTGCACAGAGGAGGTGCTTAAGGCTGAACAATAGACGATAACAGGCTCAAATTGACTCTACGTGATTTATATTCAGCATGCAGTGAACATCCTCATCGTGTGGAGACTTTTAATCCAAGTTCATTTAATTAAAGGCTTTCTGCAGTGAGGTGTGTGGGAGCCGTAAAAGGGGAAGTAAGGATAGTGCAGACTGCAAGGTCCGATGGAGGTGGATGTGCAGAGTGGCGACTGCAGGAGCAGAAAGTGTCAAATCAAACATTTGCTGTTTTGAAAGTGTGTCCACAAAGATAAAAATTAGAAAAACTTCTCTGAATATTACAAAAATATTGCGGAATATTTGCCTTGAAATTGGATTCCACAGTATCCAATAAGAGTCTAACAAATAATAGTGAAATTGACCTAACAATTGCTATAGGTTTTTGTACAGAGAGTACGGTGTCCTAAACCACCGTCTGTGTGTGTCTTTGGGAGTCGCAAGGAAAGCAGCTAGGTGATGCTTACTTACAAGATCAGAGGTGAAAGAAAAATGGAGGATTCTGTGGGAGGGAAGGGTCAGATTGATCTTGCAGCAGGTTAAAATGTCAGAATCAGAATGAGAATCAGGTTTAATATCATCAACATATGTTGTGAAAATTGTTGGCTTTGTGGCAGAGGTACAATGCATTATATAATAATAAAAACATGAATTACAGTATATATGTAATAATTAAAATAAATAAGTAGTGCAAAAGTAGAAATAAGAAAGTAGTGAGGGAGTGTTCATGGGTTCAATGTCCATTGAGAAATCAGACTGCAGATGGGAAGAAGCTGATCCTGAATCACTGAGTGGAGGTGTCTGTAACTCCTTCCTGATGGTAGCAATGGGAACAAGGCATGGCCTGGGTGATGGGTCCTTAATTTTGGACACCACCCTTTTAAGACATTCCCCTTTGAAGATGTCCTGGATAGTGTGAGAGTGTGAGAGTGTGAAAGTGTGAGAGTAAGAGAGTGAGTGAGAGAGAGAGAAAGAGAGAGAAAGTCGTGGCTAATACGAGAGGTCATAGTTTTCAGCTGATTAGAGCAAAGTTTAGGGGGGATGGCAGAAGTAAGTTCTTTAATCAGAGAATTGTGGGTGCATGGAATGTGCTGCCGGGGTGTTGGAAGAGGTAGATACATTAAGCAAATTGAAAAAACTCTTAGGCACATGGATGATAGAAAAATGGAGGGCTATGTAGGAAGGAAGGGTGAGATGGTTCTTCAAATCAGTTGAAAGGTCGGCACAACATTGTGGACTAAAGGGCCTGTACTGTGCTGTACTATGTTCTGTGTTCTATGTCCTATGCACTGTGTACTGTGTTCTCTTTTCATGTTCTGTGTTTAACTCTCCCCCACAGAGGCTGCAGAACAGACCTAGCTAAGGCTGGAAGTTACAACACGGCAGCTGTTGGAAGCCTGAAATAAGAACAGAAAATACTAGAAACACAGAGAAGGTGAGGCAAACATTAAACAGATTTAATGTTTTGAGCCAAAGACCCTTTTGATATGAAGTCTAAGCCCTATGTTATCTTTTCACAGTAGTTGCCTGATCTGCTGAGTGCTTCCAGAAGTTTCTGCTTTATGAAGATTACAGATTATATTTATTTGTCATGTGTACATCGAAGCATACAGTGAAATGTGCTGTTTGTGTCAATGACCAACACAGTCTGAGGATGTGCTGGGGGCAGCTCGCAAGTGTCACAATGCCTCTGGTGCTAACACCGTATGTTCATAACTTACTAGCTTCAACCCTCATGTCCTTTTGGAATGCGGGAGGAAACCCAACTGGTCACGGGGTGGGGGGCAACGGACAAACCCCTTGCAATGGGAACTGAATGCCTACAAAGCATTAAGTCAATCACTGCACTGCTGTGGAAGGCATGTGGAGGAGATTATCTGGGATCTTGCCTGGGCTGGAGGACTACTAACCCTAGCTCGTATGTCTTCAGAATGTGAAACAAAAGAGAATCTGCAGATGCTGGAAATCCAAACAACACACAAAATGCTGGAGGAATTCAGCAGGCCAGGCAGCATCTATGGAAAGGAGTACAGTCAACGTTGTGGGCAGAGACCTTTCAGCAGGACAGTACTCGGCCTGAAGCATCGACTGTACTCCTTTCCATAGATGCTGCCTGGCCTGCTGAGTTCCTCCAGCATTTTGTGTGTTCCTTCAGAATATGGGCGGAAACTACAGCACCTGGAGGAAATCCATGTGGTTACGGGGAGAACGTACAAACTCCTTTTAGACAGTGAAAGGAATTGAACCCTGATTGCTATCATGAACAGTTATATTGACTGCAGACCAACTCACAAAGCAGGTGGGGGATAGCAGAAAGGAAGGGTACATAAGTGTGTGTGTGTGTGTGTGTGTGTGTGTGTGCGTGTGTGTGTGTGTGCGTGCGTGCGTGTGTGCGTGCGTGTGTGTGTATGTGAGTGTGTGTGTGTGTGTGCGTGTGCGTGTGCGTGTGCGTGTGTGTGTGCGTGTGTGTGTGTATGTGAGTGTGCGTGTGTGTGAGTGTGTGGTGTGTGTTCCATTCAGTGATGTATCCCAGGTGCTGCAACGTGAGTGAAGTTTTCTCCCGTTTCCTCCACAGAGCAAAGACGGAGCGGGTAGTTTAAATGGTCTTTGTAAATTGTCCCATGGGTTAAATCGGGATTGTCAGGGGTTGATAGGGTGGCACTGCTTAAGGGCCGGAAGGTCTTTTCCACACCTTAGCGCTAAAATGAAAGAGGCAGAAATTGCAGCACTTGGCTCTGATATGAATAATGTCCAAAGTCCCTGAGTAGTGAGGAAATGACTAGTATTGGACTCTCCCATTACCCTGAGCATTGTAAAGTGAGGCTGACAGATGCTGTGTGTGTGTTGACATAGATGTCACGGTACAGACCATTTAATTACCGTCTCATTATCAATCTTAGTGTGCTGTGCTTCCCATACAAAATGCTGGAGGAACTCAGCAGGTCAGGCAGCAGCCAACTAGTCTCCATCCAGTAATTGATTTATGGTCAATCATTCTTTGTCCACTCACTTAACCTATCTATATCTCTCTGTACACATTCACACCCTCTGTACAATTTGCTTTTTCACTCAATTTAGTTGCATACACTACACTTGGTACAGACTTCATTAGACCATAAGACTTAGAAGCAGAATCAGGCTGCTCCACCATCTCATCATGGCTGATTTATTATCCTTCTCAACTTCATTCTTCTGTCTTCTCTTCATGACCCTAGACATCCATTCTAATCAAGAACCTGTCAACACCTGATTTAAATTTACACAATGATGACCTCCACAGCCATCTGTGGCAATGATTTCCACAGATTAACCACCCCTGATGAAAGAAATTCCTCCACATCTCTGTTAAAAATGGTCATCCCTATAGTCTGACCTGTGCCCTTTTTGTTCCAGCACTTTCAGAGCCTGGAAAGTCTTACTAAATAACATTCTAAACCTCAGTTATAACTTTGGCAAACTGGCAAACTTTGCTGCACTTCCCCCTTGTCCTGTTTGACTTCCACAGAGTAACTTCAAGGCACATTTTAATTCAATGATGTGATTACATTCCTCTTCTTCTTAAACACCCACCACACTCTGATTTAAGAGACTCTTAGAATGGCTAATACAAGACAGCACAATTTTAAGGTGACTGGAGGAAAGAAGAGGGGATGTCAGAGGTAGGTGTTTATACACAGAGAGTTAGTGTATGCAATACCCTGCCATAGATGGCGATAGAGATAGATACTTATATCACACCAGTTAAGTGTGAGGTGGTTCATTTTGGTAGGTCAAATATGTTGGCAGAATGGTAAGATTCTTGGCAGTGTGGAGGATGAGAGAGATCTTGGGGTCAAAGTTCATTGGAGACTAAAAGCTGCTACGCAGGTTGACTCTATGGTTCAGAAAGCATACGGTGCATCGCTCTTCATCAATCATGGGATTCAGTTTAGGAGCCGAGAGGTAATGTTGCAGTTATATAGGACCCTGATCAGACCCCACTTGGAGTACTGTGCTTAATTCTGGTTGCCTCACTACAGGAAGGATGTGGAAACCATAGAAAGGGTGCAGAGGATATTTACAAGGATGTTGCCTGGATTGGGGAGCATGCCTTATGAGAATAGGTTGATTGAACTTGGCCTTTTTACCTTGGAGCAACGGAGGATGAGAAGTACCTGATAGAGGTGTATAAGATGATGAGAGGGATTAATCGTGTGGATAGTCAGAGGCTTTTTCCTAGGGCTGAAGTAGGTAGCACAAGAGGGGTGCTTGGAAGTAAGTACAGAGGAGAAGTCAGGGGCAAGTTTTTTACGCAGAGAGTGGTGAGTGCATGGAATAGGCTGCCGGCAACGGATATGATAGGGTCTTTTAAGGGACTCCTAGACAGGTACATGGAGCTTAGAAAAATAGAGGGCTATGGGTAACCCTAGGTAATTTCTAAGGTAAGAACATGTTTGGTGCAGCTTTGTGGCCCAAAGGGCCTGTATTGTGCTGTAGGTTTTCTATGCTTCTGTGTTTCTATCTTCTTTAAGAGACTCTTAGATTGGCACATGTATGAAAGAAAAATAGAGGACTATCATAAATACAAGAGATTCTGAAACTGCTGGAAATCTGGAGTAACACATATAAAAACTTATCATGAATCCTGACAAAAGATCTTGGCCCGAAACATTAACTCTTTTTCCCTTTCTATAGATACTGCCTGATCTACAGAGTTCCTCCAGCATTTTGCATGTGTTAAGATGGAGGGTTATGTAGGAAGGAACCGTTACATAGATCTTGGAGTAGGTTAGAACGGCGGCGAAACGTCATGAGGCAAAGGGCCTGTTATGTGCTGTAATGTTGCTAAAAGTGAAGATGTACCATGTTGGAACTGATTTGTTTTTGGTTTTTCAGATATAGAAACAGCACTAGCTCTGCAGCAAGTAATTTATTATTTCTAGGCTATTTGTGTGGTGTATCTCCGATTTAAATAAAGCCAGTAACTCCTGGGGCATTACATTACATTAATGAATATGTTACATAGAAAGATAGAAATCCTACAGCACAATACAGGCCCTTTGGCCCACAATGCTGTGTCGAACACGTACTTACTTCGGAAATTTATTTTTAGATTATGAGGACACCCAGTCCTCGTTTATTGTCATTTAGTAATGCATGCATTAAGAAATGATACAATGTTCCTCCAGTATGATATCACAGAAACACAGGACAGACCAAGACTAAAACTGACAAAAACCACATAATTATAACATATAGTTACAACAGTGCAAAACAATACCGTAATTTGATAAAGAGCAGAACATGGCACAGTAAAAAAATGTCTCAAAGTCCTGATACACCCATCATCTCACACAGACGGTAGAAAGGAGAAACTCTCCCTGCCATGAACCTCCAGCGCCGCAAACTTGCTGACGCAGCACCCTGGAAGCACCCGACCGCAGCCAACTCTGAGTCCGTCCGAAAACTTCAAGCCTCAGACACCGAGCACCATCTCTGCCGAGCGCTTCGACCCCAGCCCCGGCCGCCGAGTAACAAGCAGAGCTGAGGACTCGGGGCCTTCCTCTCCGGAGATTCTGGATCACACAGTAGCAACGACAGTGAAACAGGCATTTCAGAAGTTTCACCAGATGTTCTTCTGTGCTTTCACATCTGCCTCCATCAAATCAGGATTGTGCATGGCCTCCTACTTGACAGATTACAGATATTCATCACTGGAGTGGCCGTTGCGCGCTGTCGCGCCGCCATCTTCTCCTCTCCCTAGGGTTACCCATAGCCCTCCATTCTTCTAAGCTCCATGTACTGATCCAGGAGTCTCTTAAAAGACCCTATTGAATCCACATCCACCACCATCACCGGCAGCTTATTCCACGCACTCACCACTCTCAGCACAAAAAACTTATCCCTGACATTTTCTCTGTCCTACCTCCAAGCACCTTAAAACTATGCCCTCTTGTGTTACACACATAAAAGTTGCTGGTGAACTCAGCAGGCCAGGCAGCATCTCTAGGAAGAGGTGCAGTCGACGTTTCAGGTCGAGACCCTTCGTCAGGACTAACTGAAGGAAGAGTGAGCAAGGGATTTGAAAGTGGGAGGGGGAGGGGGAGATCCAAAATGATAGGAGAAGACAGGAGGGGGAGGGATGAAGCCAAGAGCTGGACAGGTGATTGGCAAAAGGGGATATGAGAGGATCATGGGACAGGAGGTCCGGGAAGAAAGATGGGGGGGGGGACCCAGAGGATGGGCAAGGGGTATATTCAGAGGGACAAAGGAGAGTGAGAGAAAGAATGTGTGTATAAAAATAAGTAACAGATGGGGTATGAGGGGGAGGTGGGGCATTAGCGGAAGTTAGAGAAGTCGATGTTCATGCCATCAGGTTGGAGGCTACCCAGACGGAATATAAGGTGTTGTTCCTCCAACGTCTTGTGTTAGCCATTTCAGCCCTGGGAAAAAGTCTCTGACTATCCACATGATCAACGCCTCTCATCAGCCAAAGCAAATAAAATGCTGGGTGTCCAGAGAAGAAACCTCCACTCGTGCAGTAAATCCGTCAAGGACGTGGCATACAGGACACTTGTCTGTTCAAAGCTTGAGTATTGTGCGGCCATATGGGATCCCCTCAAACTAACAAAAGAAGTCCATCGAAAAAATCCAATGCTATGCTGCTCGCTTTGTGTTAAACGATTACAGCAGGAAATCCAGTGTCACCAACATGCTCTCTAACCTTCAATGGGAACCACTTGAAAACCGACGTATTAAACTGCAGTTAGTTTTCATTTTCAAAGAAGTTCACAACATCACTCCATCAAACATCCAAATTCATCACAGGGTCAGTTCAACTCGACAGCAAACTGGACCTCACATATTGGAAACTCCTTCATTCAGTAAGATTTACTACCAGTACTCCCTCTACCCAAGATCAACAAGAGAGTGGAATCTTCTGCCGCCAGACCTGCGCAGTATTTCTGACATTAATATTTTTAAAGGTAGACACAATCAAATCGATTTAGGGGATCTAGTCCCTACCTTAGAACTACTTAGGCTTTACCCATAGTCCTCTGTTTTTCTAAGCTCCATGTAGCCATCCAGGAGTCTCTTAAAAGACCCTATTGTTTCCGCCTCCACCACCTCTACTGGCAGCCAATTCCACGCACTCACCACTCTTTGTGTAAAAAACTTACCCCGACATCTCCTCTGTACCTACTTCCAAGCACCTTAAAACTATGCCCTCTCATGCTAGTCATTTCAGCCCTGGGGAGAAGCCTCTGACTATCCACACAATCAATGCCTCTCATTATCTTGTACACCTCTATCAAGTCACCTCTCATCCTCCGTTGCTCCGAAGAGAAAAGGCTGAGTTCACTCAACCTAGTCTCATAAGGCACGATCCCCAATCCGGGCAACATCCTTGTAAATCTCCTCTGCACCCTTTCTATGGTTTCCACATCCTTCCTATAGTGAAGCGACCGGAATTGAGCACAGTACTCCAAGTGGGGTCGGACCAGGGTCCTATATAGCTGTAACATTACTTCTTGGCTCTTAAACTCAATCCCAAGGTTGATGAAGGCCAATGCACCGTATGCCTTCTTAACCACAGAGTCAACCTGCGTAGCAGCTTTGAGTGTCCTATGGCCTCAGACCCCAAGATCCCTCTGATCCTCCACACTGCCAAGAGTCCTACTATTAATACTATATTCTGCCATCATATTTGACCTACCAAAATGTACCACCTCACACTTATCTGGATTGAACTCCATCTGTCTCTTCTCAGCCCAGTTTTGCATCCTATCGTTGTCCCGCTGTAACCTCTGACAGCCCTCCACACTATCCACAACCTTTGTGTCATCAGCAAATTTACTAACCCATCCCTCCACTTCCTCATCCAGGTCATTTATAAAAATTATGAAGAGAAGGGGTCCCAGAACAGATCCCTGAGGCACACCACTGGTCACTAACCTCGATGCAGAATATGACCTGTTTACAACTACTCTCTGCCTTCTGTGGGCAAACCAATTCTGGATCCACAAAGTAAGGTCCTCTTGGATCCCATGCCTCCTTATTTTCTCAATAAGTCTTGAATGGGGTACCTTATCAAATGCCTTGCTGAAATCCATATACAACTACATCTCTATCTGTTCCTCTGTGTCCCTGATACTATTGAGTGGTCTATAAAAAACACTCAGTAGAGTTATTGACCCCTTCCTGTTTCTAACCTCCACCCACAGAGACTCAGTAGACAATCCCTCCATGACTTTCTCCTTTCCTGCAGCGGTGACACTACCCCTGATCAGCAGTGCCACGCCCCACCTCTTTTGACTGTTCTGTACCTTTGTTACCGAATAACAATGTACCAAATGGATCTCGCAGAAGAGAGAGGGGATAGTGGACACAGGAGTGAAACATTATTTTGTGGCTTTTTCCTTCCACATCTGTTCCTGAAGTTAGTTTCCATGCAAGTAATCAGGACAGAAAACCTGAAAGAGCTGCACACACAAATAGCAGAGGAACTCAGCAAGTCCGGCAGCATCTATGGAAATGGTTGATGTTTCGGGCTGACACCCTTCTTCAGGACAGGAAAGGAAAGGGGAAAATGGTTTTCCACCTATCATCTCCCACGCCTTAACTCATCCCCACACCCCACCCACCTGGTTTCACCTTTCATCTTTCTTGCTTGTCCTTCCCCTCTCCCCTCCTTCTTATTCTTCCCCCTTCCTTTCCAGACCTCATGAAGGGTCTCAGCCCAAAAAGTCAACTGTTTATTCCTTTCCATCGAGGCTACCTGATCTTCAGAGTTCCTCCAACATGTTTTGTATGTTGCTCTGGATTTCCAGCACCTGCAGAATCTCTTGTGTTGAAAGAACTGCAGCCGGTTTTGCATTTACAGCTAGATGAGAGTTCTGTTTGCATACAACAGAGGAACAACAGTGCATTAACCCTTGACTGCGACAGATAGCCGAGCAATGGAATTGCTCTGTGCTGGAGGTTCTAAACTTAGCGACTTCTATCATGGGTACTAGCCTCCCCAGCATTGAGGACATCTTCAAAAGGTGATGTCTCAAAAAGGCAGCATCTATCATGAAGGACCACCATCATCCAGGGCATGTCCTCTTCTCGATGGTACCATCAGGGAAGGAGGCACAGGAGTCTGAAGATACACACTCAGTGATTCAGGAACAGCTTCTTCCCCTCTGCCATTGGATTTCTGAATGGACAATGAACCCATGAACACTACTTCACTATTTTCCTCTCTCTTTTTGCACTACTTCTTTAATTTAATTTTCTTCTTTATATATATACTTATTGTAAAGTATAATTCTTATTATTATGTATTGCACTGTACTGCTGCTGCAAAACTACAAATTTCACAACATATGATATGAAACCTGATTCTGTGTCTCAATTAGTATCAGACTAGGAAGTGGTCACACATCAAAGTGGGTGCATCTGAAATTAAGCAGGGCTTGACAAAATCTCGGCTTGTATTTCATTAGCATGCTCTAGCTGAAAGCGTTTGAGTTAGTGGACGTAGGGTTCTTCCACTGGAAAGAGAGTGGCCTGGCTTGGATGACGAGACCCCTGAATTATTCCACCCCAGAGATCCCCATGAGTGGCTGCAGTGTATGAATACAACAGGACAGTACCGAAAGCATTGACTATGTGAAGAAGGATAAGGCAGTGAACTGTTTATTCTGATAAATAATTAATTATTATGAATAAAGTTTATTTTGTAAAAACAAATAGCTGTGACATTATCATGCTGCTTCGTGGGATGTTGCAGGATTAAAGTGAACACTTTATGTGCGAATAACAAAAAAAAACTCTTCTGACATGCTGGAGGAACTCAACAAGTCAGGCAGCATCTATGGAAATATATAAACAGCCAAAGGCCCTTCGTCAGGATTGGAATGGGAGGGATAAGGAGCCAGCATGTGAGGGTGGGGGGAGGCGAAGGAGGACAAGTTTGCAGGTGATAGGTGAGACCAGCTGAGGAGAAGCTGGGTCCTGATGAAGTGTCTTGTTCTCAAGTGTTGACTACCATAAATGCTGCCACATCTGTTGATTTCCTTCAGCAGTCTGTGTGCTTTGCTTTGACGGCATCTACAGAATCACTCGTGTTTACAGATGGCTGAGTTCTTCCAGCATTTTGAGTGTGTTGTTCAATATTTTCAGCATCTTCAGAATCTCTTGTGTTTATGACATATGTTTTGCAGCCTTCGGGTAACCACCAGTGAATTTAGCAATAACACGTAACCATTCATTTTATATGCACGTTACTGTTCAAATCCCAACGTTACAATTGAACTGATTCTGAAAGAGTAATGAAAGACAACAGTAGATCCCAAAGAGTCATCCTGGATATAATTAAGGTTTACAAATCTTTATAAGATTAACAACATGGACTAAAATAAAGCAGGCCTTGATGCTCTGTGACATTGGTTATTGTCCACAGTTAGATAAACTTCTAATACTTACTTTATTTGATCTATAACCAATCTCCATAATAATGCTGATATGCACTTGGAGAAGCATTAGACCAATGCTTTTCGCTCATTAGTGCAGAATCACGGAACCTTGTGGCACAGAAGGAGGCAATTCCGCCCAACTTGTTAAAGCATAAGACAAAGGAGCAGAAAAGGCCATTCAGCCCCTCAAGTCTGCTGTGCCATTTCATCATGGCTGATTTACTATCCTTCTCAACCCCATTCTCATACCTTCTCCCTGTAATGTTTGCTGCCCGACTAATCAAGAACCTACCAACCTCTGCTTTAAATACACCCAATAACTTGCCTCCACAACTATCTATGTCAATGAATTCCATAGATTCACCATCTTTTAGCTAAAGAAATTCTTCTTCATCTCTGTTCTAAAGGGACACCCCTCTATTTTGAAGCTGTGTCTTCTAGACCCAAATGTCCCACTAAGGAGAGGAGCTTTAACAGAAGAATACAAATATGAGGGATATAGATAGGGTAAATGCAGGCAGGCTTTTGCCACCGAGGTGGGTTGTAAGGTGTAAAGTTTAAGGGGATCATGACAGAAGCTTCTTCTCTCAGAGGCTTGTGAGAGTGTGGAACAAGCTGTCAGTGCAAGTAGTGCATGTGAGCTTGATTTCAACACTTAAGTAAAGTGTGGAGAAGTACATGGATGGTAGAGGGTTGGGGGGCTGTCCAGATCGATGGGACTGGGCAGCTTAAGTGGTTTTGCATGGATGAGATGGGTTCAAGAGCATGTTTCTGTGCTGTACTTTCATATTCTTCTATGACTCTGTGAGTCCATTTGAAACATTCTTTGCACATCAATTTTATTTAGGACTTTCAATATTCATTAGATTTCAACAAGATCTCCCCTCATTCGTCTACAGGCTCAGAGCCATCAAATGCTCCTCATACTTTAACCCTTTGGGTCCTGGGATCATTCTTACAAACCTCCTCCAGAGCGTCTCTCCAAAGACAGCATATCCTTTCTTAGAAAATGGGTCTAAAACTGCTCACAGTAGTCCAAGTGTGGTCTGACTTATGCCTTATAAAGTCTCAGCATTACATGCTTGTTTTTATATTCTAGTCCTCGCAAAAGGAATTCTAACGTTGAAATTGCCTTCCTTACCACTGACTCAACATGCATGATAGTCTTTAGAGAATCTTGTACCAGCACTCCCAAACCCCTCTGCTGCCCGGATTTCTAAATTGTTCATCCTGGCTCAAACTGGACTTCAGATTCATTCAGCTTCCCAGCTCTTGGTGTGGTCTCATAGACTCCTAGCACTCTCTCATTGCTCATCCAGGTATTCTTTAAATATGAAGGGGGATTTCACTGAGGTAACTTCAAGCAAGGATTTCCAGAGTGCTACCTCTTGATGAATAAAGTACCTTTTTCTCAAATCCCTTTAAATCATTTTACCAATTCACTTTATGCTCTGCATCCTTGCACTCATCTTCTTATATGGGAGACAAGTTCTACTGTTTACTTTGCATCAGCCTCTTATTTTATACAGTACTTCTAAACTACTTTAAAATGTAGAATAGCGGAATTGGACAACTATTTCTGCATGCAGCTTGATTGCGTGGTTTTGGTAACCTCTCTGTTGATGATCCAATGCCAAGTTGATTTAATATACCAGGGCAATTATCCAGAATAACCTCTTGTCCTCTATCTCTCCAAAGGGAAAAGCTCCAGTTCACTCAACCTGTTCTCATTAGACATGCTCTCTAATCCAGGCAGCATCCTGGTAACTCTGCTCTGCACCCTCTAGAGAGCTTTCAGATCCTTCCCATAATGAGGCAACCAAAACTGAACACAATACTACAAGTGTGGTTTAAGCAGTGTTATATACAGCTGAAACATTATCTTGTAGATTTCAATTCAATTTCTTGAGAGCATTGGATGAAAGGGCACAATAGACCAGTGCAATTCAGAGCCAGGGCCACAGATTGAAATAACTTTTTCAAAACAGTCTTCCTTTTATAGAAAATTCCTGACTGTGTTGCCCAATGGCAACAGCAAGAAGAAAGTTGTGGGATCCTTGATGATGGTTGTTGTTTTCTTTGACAGTACTCCTTGTAAATGTGCTCAGTGGTAGGGAGGGTTTTGCCTGAGATGGACTGGACTGTCTCCAGCACTGTTTTGAATTGATTATGGGGAGCAAGGACATGGCAGACCAATTGAATAATTACTTTGGTTCTATCTTCACTAAGGAGGACATAAATAATCTTCCAGAAATAGTAAGGGACAGAGGGTCCAGTGAGATGGAGGAACTGAGCGAAATACATGTTAGTAGGGAAGTGGTGTTAGGTAAATTGAAGGGATTGAAGGCAGATAAATCCCCAGGGCCAGATGGTCTGCATCCCAGAGTGCTTAAGGAAGTGGCCCAAGAAATAGTGGATGCATTAGTGATAATTTTTCAAAACTCGTTAGATTCTGGACTAGTTCCTGAGGATTGGCTAATGTAACCCCACTTTTTAAAAAAGGAGGGAGAGAGAAACCAGGGAATTATAGACCGGTTAGCCTAACGTCGGTGGTGGGGAAACTGCTGGAGTCAGTTATCAAGGATGTGATAACAGCACATTTGGAAAGCGGTGAAATGATCGGACAAAGTCAGCATGGATTTGTGAAAGGAAAATCATGTCTGACGAATCTGATAGAATTTTTTGAGGATGTAACTAGTAGAGTGGATAGGGGAGAACCAGTGGATGTGGTATATTTGGATTTTCAAAAGGCTTTTGACAAGGTCCCACATAGGAGATTAGTGTGCAAACTTAAAGCTCACGGTATTGGTGTGGGTGGAGAATTGGTTAGCAGACAGGAAGCAAAGAGTGGGAATAAACGGGACCTTTTCAGAATGGCAGGCGGTGACTAGTGGGGTACCGCAAGGCTCAGTGCTGGGACCCCAGTTGTTTACAATATATATTAATGACTTGGATGAGGGAATTAAATGCAGCATCTCCAAGTTTGCGGATGACACGAAGCTGGGTGGCAGTGTTAGCAGTGAGGAGGATGCTAAGAGGATGCAGGGTGACTTGGATAGGTTGGGTGAGTGGGCAAACTCATGGCAGATGCAATTTAATGTGGATAAATGTGAAGTTATCCACTTTGGTGGCAAAAATAGGAAAACAGATTATTATCTGAATGGTGGCCGATTAGGAAAAGGGGAGGTGCAACGAGACCTGGGTGTCATTATACACCAGTCATTGAAAGTGGGCATGCAGGTACAGAAGGCGGTGAAAAAGGCGAACGGTATGCTGGCATTTATAGCGAGAGGATTCGAGTACAGAAGCAGGGAGGTACTACTGCAGTTGTACAAGGCCTTGGTGAGACCACACCTGGAGTATTGTGTGCAGTTTTGGTCCCCTAATCTGAGGAAAGACATCTTTGCCATAGAGGGAGTACAAAGAAGGTTCACCAGATTGATTCCTGGGATGGCAGGTCTTTCATATGAAGAAAGACTGGATGAACTGGGCTTGTACTCGTTGGAATTTAGAAGATTGAGGGGGGATCTGATTGAAACGTATAAGATCCTAAAGGGATTGGACAGGCTAGATGCGGGAAGATTGTTCCCGATGTTGGGGAGGTCTAGAACGAGGGGTCACAGTTTGAGGATAGAGGGGAAGCCTTTTAGGACCGAGGTTAGGAAAAACTTCTTCACACAGAGAGTGGTGAATCTGTGGAATTCTCTGCCACAGCAAACTGTTGAGGCCAGTTCATTAGCTATGTTTAAAAGGAAGTTAGATATGGCCCTTGTGGCTACGGGGGTCAGGGGGTATGGAGGGAAGGCTGGGTTCTGAGTTGGATGATCAGCCATGATCATAATAAATGGCGGTGCAGGCTCGAAGGGCCGAATGGCCTACTCCTGCACCTATTTTCTATGTTTCTATGTTTTACACTTAACCTCCTCTATGCATTGGTGTTTCCATACCAGGCTCTGATGCAACCACTATGCATCTATAGAACTCAGGCTTTTACATGTCAAAGTTTAAGGTGACATGCCAAATCTATGCAAACCCCTAAAAAAGTAGAGACACTGTTGTGCCTTCTTTGTGAAGGCATTTACATGCTGGTCCCAGGTCACATCCTCAGGGATGATAACACTAAGGAAGTGTCACTGATTGTTGATTCAAACCTGTCACTCAAGATGAGACGTTTCTTGATATCATTGCAATAATTTCCCCATTCAGTCATGAGCTGATCCAATTCTTCCAGTCATCCACACTCCCCTGCCTATTCCCCATTCCCCTTGATGCTCTGGCTAACTAAGAACCTATCTATCTCTGCCTTAAATGCACCCAATGACTTGGCCTCCACAGCCGCTCATGGCAACAAATTCCACAGATTTATCACCCTCTGACTAAAGTAATTTCTCTGCATCTCTGTTCTAAATAAAAATCTTTCAATCCTAGACTCTTGGCCTAGACTCCCCTACCAGGGGAAATATCTTTCCCATATCTAATCTGTTCAGGCCTAATCATTAGAAATGTTACTATGAGATCCTCCGTCATTCCTCTGAACTCCAGGGAATACAGCCCAAGAGCTGCCAGATGTTCCTCATATGGTAACCCTTTCATTCCTGGAATCATTCTCATGAATCTTCTGTGAACCCTCTCCAATGTCAGTATATCCTTTCTAAAAAAGGAGTCCAAAGCTGCACACAATACTCCAAGTGTGGTCTCACGAATGCCTTATAGAGCCTCAACATCACATCACTACTCTTATATTCTACACCTCCAGAAATGAATGCCAACATTGCATTCGCCTTCTTCACATTCCACTCAACCTGGAGGTTAACCTTTAGGGTATCCTGCGCAAGGACTCCCAAGTCCCTTTGTGTCTCTGCATTTTGTATTCTCCCCCCATCTAAATAATAGTCCGCCCATTTATTGCTTCCACCAAAGTGCATGACCATACACTTTCCAACATTGTATTTCATTTGCCACTTCTTTGCCCATTCCCACTATCTAAGACTCTCTGCAAGCTTTCTGTTTCCTCAACACTACCCACTCCTCCACCTATCCTTGTATCATCGGCAAATTCAGCAACAAATCCATTAATACCGTAGTCCAAATCATTGACATACATTGTAATCAGCAGTGGTCCCAACACCGACCCCTGTGGAACTCCACTGGTAACCAGCAGCCAGCCAGAATAGGATCCCTTTAGTCCCACTCTCTGTTTTCTGCTGATCAGCCAATGCTCCACGCATGCTAGTAACTCCCCTGTAATTCCATGGGCTCTTATCTTGCTAAGCAGCCTCATGTGCGGCACCTTGTCAAAGGCCTTCTGAAAATCTAAGTATACCACATCTACTACATCTCCTTTGTCTACCCTGCTTGTAATTTCCTCAAAGGATTGCAGTAAGTTAGACAGGCAGGATTTTCATTTCAGGAAACCACGCAGGCTTTGGCCTCTCTTGTCATGTGCCTCCAGGAATTCCGTAATCTCATCCCTAACAATCGATTCCAACAATTTCCCAACCATTGATGTCAGACTAACAGGTCTATAGTTTCCTTTCTCCTGCCTCCCACTGTTCTTAAATAGCAGAATAAGATTTGCAATTTTCCAGTCATCCGGTAAAATGCCAGAATCTACTGATTCTTGCCTCCACCATCTCTCCAGTGACGTCCTTCAGAACCCAAGGGTGTCCATCAGGTTCAGGAGATCTATCCACCCTCAGATCATTAAGCTTCCTGAGTACCTTCTCAGTTGGAATTTTCAGTGCACATACTTCACTCCCTGACACTCCTGCATGTCTGGTGTATTGCAGATGTCTTCTACTGTGAAGACAGATGCAAAGTTCGCATTCAGTTCTTCGGCCATCTCTGCATCTCTCATTACAATACCTCCTTCTACTACCCATGGTGGCGGGAGGATGGGGTGAGGGCCGAAGTGCAGGAAATGGAGGAGATGTGGGTGAAGGCATCATTGATGATGGCAGGAGGGAAAACACGATCCTTAAAGAAAGAGGACATTTGAGATGTCCTGGAATGGAAAGCCTCAACCTGGGAGCAGATGCGGCGGAGACGGAAGAATTGGGAATAGGGAATGGCATTTTTGCATGTGGCAGGGTGGGAAGAGGTATAGTTGAGGTAGTTATGAGAGTCAGTGGGCTTGTAGAAGCTTGCAGAAGCCTCTTTCTTTAAGGATCGTGGTTTCCCTTCTGCGGTCATCAATGATGCCCTCACCCGCATCTCCTCCAATTCCCACACTTCAGCCCTCACCCCATCCTCCCGCCACCACAACAGGGACAGAGTTCCCCTTGTCCTCACCTACCACCCCACCAGCCTCCGGATCCAGCACATCCTCCGCAACTTCCGCCACCTTCAACAGGACTCCACCACTAAGCACATCTTTCCGTCTCCACCCTTCTCCACTCTCCACAGGGATCGGTCCCTCCGCGACTCCCTGATCCACACGTCCCTCCCCACAGATTTCCCACCCGGCACTTATCCCTGTAAGCCTAAGTGCTACACTTGTCCCTACACCTCCTGTCTTGCCACCATTCAGGGCCCCAAACAGTCCTTCCAGGTGAGGCAACACTTCACTTGTGAGTCTGTTGGGGTCATCTGTTGCATCCGGTGCTCCCGGTGCGGCCTCCTCTACATCGGTGAAACCCGACGCAGATTGGGGGACCGCTTCGTCGAGCACCTCCGCTCCGTCCACCAAAACAGACAGGATCTCCCAGTAGCCACCCACTTCAACTCTGCTTCACATTCCCATTTGGATATGTCCATACATGGCCTCCTTTACTGCCATGATAGGGCTAAACTCAGGTGGGAGGAGCAACACCTCATATACCGTCTAGGTAGTCTCCAGCCCCTCGATATGAACATAGATTTCTCCAACTTCCGGTAATTCCCTCCCCCTCCCTTCCCCTATCCCTATGTCATTCTGCCCCCTCCCCCAGCTGCCTATCACCTCCCTCATGGTTCCGCCTCCTTCTACTACCCATTGTGTTTTCCCCTATTCTTTCTTCACCTTTCCTGCCTATCACCTCCCTGCTTCCCCTCCCCCACCCCTTTATCTTTCCCCTTACTGGTTTTTCACCTGGAACCTACCAGCCTTCTCCTTCCCACGCTCCCCCACCTTCTTTATAGGGCCTCTGCTCCTTCCCCCTACAGTCCTGACGAAGGGTTCTGGCCCGAAACGTCGACCGATCTTTTCCACGGATGCTGTCCGACCTGCTGAGTTCCTCCAGCATGTTGTGAGTGTTGCTTTGACCCCAGCATCTGCAGATTATTTTGTGTTAACCATGTTTCTGTAATGGCCACTAAATAATACCCCTTTATACTGATTTGTGGCACACGTTCACTGACCTTGTTACAAATACTACAGGCATTCAGATAAGTTGTCCTTACACTCACTATGCTTTTAAAATCTAATAATCTTTGTCTTTTTTTCACATGACTTTTCTGCACTCCATCCTTACTTCTTTTTAACTTTTGCTTTTACTTTATCTTTATCCACACTTTTCTCTTTTACTTTATTCATACTTTTCCAATCTGTATAACCCACCTCCCTGTACAATGAGCAAAAGACAACAAATTGAAAATGCAAAGAAAATAACAATAAATAAATAAACAATGAATGTCAAGAACAAGAGTTGAAGGGTCCTTGGAAAGCAGTCCATACGTTGCGGGAACAGTTCAGTAATAGGTCCGATAGTTGTAGGGTAACAACAGTTCATGAACCTGGTGGTGTGGGACCTAGGGCTCCTGTACTTCCTACTCAGTGGTAGTAGTGAGAAGGGATCATGGCCTGGATGGTTGGAGTCCTTGATGATGGATGCTGCTTTCCTGCGACATTTTCCCATGTGCCTTAAAACTCACCCCATGTCAGTGGCCTGAAATTCACCATACACTGGTGACAATGCACTGCAGTCTATATCAAAGATTCTTCCCTTTGACTTCAATAAAGCTGAATATCAAATATTTATTGCCAAAGTACATCTATAGTATATGATGTTGAGATTCATGTTCTTGTAGGCATTTACAGGAAAATAAAGAAATATAATGGAATTCATGAAAAACTATGCAGAAACAAAGACTGACAAACAACCTATGTGTAAAGGACAAATTGTGCTAATAAATAGCACATGAGAACATGTTGTGGGGGTAAGTCCACAGGTTGTGGAATCAGTTCAGTGTTGACATAAGTGAAGTTACCCATGCTGCCTCAGAAGCCTGATGATGGAGGGCAATAACTATTACCTGGAGGTGGGGGGATATCACTGAAATCTACTGAATATTGAAAGGTCAAGATAGAGTGGATGTGGAGAGGATATTTCGTGTAGTCTCGGACCAGAGGACACAGCCTCAAAATAGAGGGACATATATTTGGAAAAGAGTTGTGGAGAAATCTGTTTGGCCAGATGGTGGTGAGTCTATGGAATTCATTGCCACGGAGAGCTGTGCAGGCCAAGTCATCAGCTCCAGAGCCGTCAAGTGCTCCACACACATTAAAGTGCAGATTGGTAGACTCTTGAATAGAAGGGCATCAAAGGTTATGGGCAGAATGCAGGAGAATGGGGTTGAGAGGAATAATAAATCAGCCATGGTGGAATGGCAGAACAGACTTGAAAGGCCAAATGGTCTAATTCTGCTCCTATGTCTTATGATCTTATTCTGTAGAAGCTGGAAGTCTTCTCTTTGACAGGAGTTCAATAATAGCATCTCTCATTGCTCCCTCTCTGTGATCTCTACTGCCTTCCAACTCTTCGACCATGTGCTCGCCCAGACCCACTATCACAGCCATGTGCTACCTTCTAGTATGTCCTCCCTCCCGACCCCAACCTTCTTATTCTGGCTTCTTCACCCTTTCTTTCCAGCCCTGATGAAGAATCTTGTCCCAAAACACTGACTGTTTATTCCTCTCCATAGATGCTGCCTGACCTGCTGAGTTCCTCCAGCATTTTGTCTGTGTTTCTATCCATTCCTGTAAAATCATGGGCTCTTATCTTGGAAGAAGAAGCCAGAGGCAGCTCTAGATTTTTGGAAGCCTTTGCCTTGACTTTTAGTGGTGCTTCTGTTTCTATGAATTCTAAGACCAAACCTTAGCTCTATTTCACACCTCTGATGTTGAGCAACCCCACCTCACAGTGGGGACTCCATGAAGAGAGCACAAAGGTAACAAATTCACCACATCAGTCTCCCACCAGTTTGAATATTCTAGCTGACAGCAGATTGATGATATGAGGCCATAAGACCATAAGACAAATGAGCAGAAGTCAGCCATTCAGCCCATCGAGTCTGCTCCGCCATTTTATCATGAGCTGACCCGTTCTCCCATTTAGTCCCACTCCCCCGTCTTCTCACCATAACCTTTGATGCCCTGGCTACTCAGATACCTATCAATCTCTGCCTTAAATACACCCAATGACATGGCCTCCACTGCTGCCCGTGGCAACAAATTCCATAAATTCACCACCCTCTGGCTAAAAAAATTTCTTCACATCTCTGTTCTGAATGGGTGCCCTTCAATCGTTAAGTCATGCCCTCTCGTACTAGACTCCCCCATCATGGGAACATGCAAGCCACATTGCTAGTGAAGTGGTAAGAAACATAGAAACATAGAAACATAGAAAATAGGTGCAGGAGTAGGCCATTCGGCCCTTCGAGCCTGCACCGCCATTCAGTGTGATCATGGCTGATCATCCAACTCAGAACCCTGTACCAGCCTTCCCTCCATACCCCCCTGATCCCTTTAGCCACAAGGGACATATCTAACTCCCTCTTAAATATAGCCAATGAACTGGCCTCAACTGTTTCCTGTGGCAGAGAAAGGGCATGAAACCCATGCACTTCTGGCAGGAGGATTACTTGCCAACACAATGGATAATAAAATGTGCCGAACCAGACCAATGATCAGGCTTATGTGATTAAAAGTATCCTCCTTAGTAGATTGAACACTACTGACATCCTCCTTCTGGAAAAGTAAGCCTGAGCCAGCAGGGATGAGCTTGCAATATTGGAGTCAGTTTGACCCTACCATCCAGACCATGCTTTCTTCTCATTACTACCATTGGGCAGGAGGGACAGATACAGATTCAGATCATGTGTACTTTGAAACATTCGGTAAGATATGTTGTTTGTGTTAACAACCTAAAATATGATCACTTGAGTCGAGTATGATGTTCTGCTAAGGATTTATTCCTTTAATGGAGAGACGGGGAGAAATGGGGAGATTGATGCACAGGCAGCACCACAAGGTCCGTGACAGATCAGGTTCCGGGTCCAGTGGCAAGGAATGCAAGACGACTGCAGACCTCTCAGTGCTGCTGTGACAAGTCTTCATCTTCCACCAACCCCATGGTTTATGGATCGCTCTATGTCTGCAGTCTCCTCCTTGACCATGGGTGACCCTGCAAACAGCATTGCTCCTGGGATCTCAGTAACTCACAAGCCTCTCCACCATGACATAGTGGCGATCCACAGAGAAGAGGATGCTCTAGGGGCACCCCGTAAATGTCGCCACACCGTCTGGCTCAAAGAGAACATGTCTACAGTGTTCAGCAGAACAACGCAGAACACAACAAGCAACAAAACAAGCCTCATTTTGCTAATGGGAGGGAACTCCCTCCTTCCCACCTTGCACATTCACAATCTTCTGACCCCAGAACAGGCCCCCTTCGGCTTTCAGCCTCCTGCAAACTCATAGGTTCATAGAGAAGCCCTAGGTTCCAGACCCTCAGCTTCAAAGTTTATTATCAAAGTTCATATATGTCACCATATACAAAGCTGAGATTCATTTTCTTGTGAGCATGCACTGTAAATCCAAGAAACACAATAAAGACCGCACCCAACAGGATGGACATACAACCAATGCAAGGTTGTTGCTGCAACACCACTCAACCAGCTGACCTGTCTCCTTCCGGTTGCCTAACCGACACCATCTGAAATTTGGCCGAAAATAGTGGTGTCATTGGCAACTTTATAGATGGAATAAATAAAGATTCAGAGGAGACATAAGGAAGAATTCTTTTAGGAACCTGCAACGCACTCCCTGAGGGGAGCTGGGGGAAGGTACTCTCAAGAAGTATTTAGATTTGCATTTCAAGAGCTGTTGCAATGATGGCCACAAGTGTTGGTTATTCCAATTATATAGATGAGCACTTGATGGTCTACACAAATGTCAAGGAACAATGGGCACGTTTCCTCACTGTAGAGCTCTTTGGCTCTCGAAAATGAGAGACAAGCCATAGGTGCTTATTGAAAGAAGCGTTTTGAAGAACTCCTCAACTGATACACTGTCTTGACTCAATTATCCCTGATGCTTTCTGAAAGATGCTATACGACTCAGTGTCACCATTACCCAGACTGACAAGAATTGTCCAAAGACGAATGTTTAGTAGGTTAATTGGTCATTGTAAATTGGCCTGTGATTAGACCAGGGTTAAATCGGTGGGTTGCTCAGTCACTTAGATCACATTTCTTCCCCATTCTGATGCTTGGTCTGAAAAACAACTGAATGTCTTGACCATGTCTGCATTGAGTTACTGCCACATGATTGGCTGATTAGAAATTTGCATTAATGAGCAGATGTACAGGGGTAACCAATAAAGTAGCCACTGTATATAGATTGATAAATAAATAAATACTGAAAACAGAAGTTGTAGCGTCCTTGAAGGAGTGTCTATAATCCATATTTACAGAACTTATAACCACTGTTGATCACCGTGAATGGTTTCAGAAACTAGCATACTGATAATTGGTTATATTTATTTGGGTTCTTCAACAGTCAACGTTACTTTGATCACGTTTCTTTCCAATTCTGATTTTTGGTCTGAACTATTATAAAAGTAACATCAGTAACTCATATGCTTGTAATATCAGTAACTGGTACTCTAGTAATATCAGTAACCATTCTCTACTAACATTGGCACTTAATACCCTATAAATATAAATAACTCATACCCTAATAACATCAGTAATTGGTGCCCTAACCTTTCCCTCCTACATAGCCCTTTATTTTTCTGTCATTCTTGTGTTGATCTAAGAGTTTTTTAAATGCCCCTAATGTATCTTCCTCTACCAGCACCCTGGCAGGGTGTTTCACACACCCAACATCTTCTGTTTTAAAAATAAGACCTCTGATATCCCCACTTTACTTCCCTTCAATCACTTTAAAATTACGTCCCCTGGGCTACACTCTTAAAAATGATATGTAATCACAAAGCAAGCAACTTTGGTATGAGATATGAGGCACAGGAGGCAGAGGAGCAGAATTCAGCTGTGAATCTGTTCTACTATTCCATCAAGGCGGATTTGTTTTCCCTCTCAACCCCATTCTTCCAGCTTCTCCCCGGAACCTTTGACACCCTGACCAAATAAGAAACTATTAACCTCTGCTTTAAATATATCCAATGGCTTTGTACGTGGCCTATTAGTGGCATCAATGGAGCTTTACCAAGAGGGATTTCTCACAGGTCGGTGGCGGTTACTTGAAAAGGAAGTTTCGAGAGCATTTGTCCATTGTACATGGCCTATCAGCGGCAATAACCGGAGCACCAAGCATGAGTTAGATAGCAGGGAAGGTTCAGGCACAAAAGGGAGACACTACCTAGCGGAGCAGTCATCAATGGAGTGATCTGAGGTCAAGTGGTAGGGCTTTGACTCATTCAGGCTTTAATAAATTACGTGGGTGATTGAACTACGTATTTTTTCTTTCCATTTTGTTTTAGAGAAATAAAGAGCATGTCTGTAGGGTTAGTACTGTGCTCTGGGTGTCAGAAGTGGGAATATCGGGAATCTTCCAGTCTCCCAGATTACCACATCTGCACCAGGTGCACCAAGATGCAGCTCCTGAGAGATCGTGTTAGGGATCTGGAGCAGTGGCTTGATGACCTACAACTTATTAGGGAAAGTGAGCAGGAGATAGCTAGGAGGAGGGAGGGATAGATAGAAAAAAGGAGGAGGTCCTGAAGAGAGAATTCAGTGAGTTGAGTAGGAAGCTGAAAAGCAGGACCTCCAGGGTAGTAATTTCGGGATTGCTGCCTCTGTCATGTGGTAACGAGCGCAAGACTAGCATCATCAGGCGTATTAATGCGTGGCTGACAGACTGGTGTAGTGGGCAGGGCTTCGGGTTCCTGGATCACTGGGGTCTCTTCTGGGGGAGGTGCGACCTGTACAAAAAGGACGGGTTACACCTGAACCCAAAGGGATCCAATATCCTAGCAGGCAGGTTTACTAGATCTGTTAGGGAGGGTTTAAGTTAATTTGGCAAGGGGATGGGAACCGGAGTGATAGGGCTGTGGAAGGGGAAAACAGAAATAAATCAAAGATAGTGTGCAACAGAGATGCTAGAAAGGACAGGCAGGAGATGAGGCATAATCACAGCCAGTGGAATGAGTTACAGGGCAATAGAGTCATGATGCAGTTAAAACAGAAAACAACAAATAACTGGACTGAAAATGTTATATTTGATTGCATGCAGCATAAGGAATAAAATGGATGATCTTGAAATTCAGCTACAGATTGGCAAGTATGATGTTGTGGCCATCCCTGAAACATGGCTAAAGGATGGCTGCCATTGGGAGCTGAATGTCCAAGGATATACGATGTATTGGAAAGATAGTTTAGTAGGCAGAAAGGGTGGTGTGGCCCTGTGTATAAGAAATAATATTGAATCATTAGGAAGGGATAACATAGGATCGGAAGGTGTAGAGTTAAGAAATGGCAAGGGTAAAAGGACCCTAATGGCAGTTGTATACAGGCCTCTAAACAGCAATGGGATATGGATTACAATTTACAGCATGAGATAGAAAAGGCATGTCAGAAGGGCAATGTCATGGTAATTGTTGGGTATTTTAACATGAAAGTGGATTGGGAAAACCAGGCCAGTATTGGATCTCAAGAGAGAGAATTTGTAGAATGTCTAAGGGATGGCTTTTTAGAATAGCTTGTTGTTGAGCCCACTAGGGAATCAGTTGCGCTGGATTGGGTGTTGTGCAATGATCTGGAGGTGATAAGAGAGCTTAAGGTTAAGGAACACTTAGGGAACAGTGATCACAATATGATCAAGAGGAGAAACTAAATTCCAATGTGTTGGTATTTCAGTGGAATAAAGGAAATTAATAATGAGAGGGGAACTCGCTATGGTTGACTGGAAAGAGACATGAGCAGGAAGGACAACAGAGCAGCAATAGCTGGAGTTTCTGCGAAAAATGAGTGAAGTGCAAATCAGATATATTCCAAATAAGAAGAAATTTTCAAATGGAAGGAAGACGCTACCATGGCTGACAAGTGAAGTCAGATCCAAAGTAAAAGCAAAAGAGAGATCATACAAGGAAGACAAAGTTAGTGGGAAGATAGAGAATTGGGAAGCTTTTAAAAACTTGCAGAAGGAAACTAAGAAGGTCATTAGGAAGGAAAAGATGAATTATGAAAGGAAGCTGGCGACTAATATCAAAGAAGGTACTAAAAGCTTTTTAGTATATAAATGGTAAAAGAGAGTTGCGGGTAGATATAGGACCAATAGAAAATGATGCTGGAGATATTGTAATGAGAGATGCAGAGATGGCAGAGGAACTGAATGCGTACTTTTCATCAGTCTTCACAGTGGAAGACAACTGCAGTATACCGAACATTCAGGAGTATCAGGGAAGTGAAGTTTGTGCAGTGAAAATTACGACTGAGAAGATGTTCAGGAAGCTTAATGGTCTGAGGGTGAATAAGTCTCCTGGACCTGATGGAATGCACCCTCGGGTTCTGAAGGAGGTCACTGAAGAGATTGCATAGTTTTTCTATGGTTTCTATGGAGACATTAACAATGATCTTTCAAGAATCGATAAATTTTGGCATTGTACCAGATGACTGGAAAATTGCAAATGTTACTTCGCTATTTAAGAAGGGTGGGAGGCAGCAGAAAGGAAACTATAGAACTGTTAGCCTGACATCAGTGGTTGGGAAGTTGTTGGAATCGATTGTTATGGATCAGATTACGAGATACCTGGAGGCACATGACACGATAGGCTAAAGCCTGCATGATTTTCTGAAAGGAAAATCCTGCCTGACTAACCTACTGCAATTTTTTGAGGAAACTGCAAGCCAGGTAGACAAAGGGGATGCAGTAGATGTGGTGTCCTTGGATTTTCAAAAGGCCTTTGACAAGGTGCCGCACGTGAGGCTGCTTAGCAAGGTAACAGCCCATGGAATTATAGGGAAGTTACTAGCATGGGTGGAGCATTGGCTGATCGGCAGAAAACAGAGAGTGGGAATAAAGGGATCCTATTCTGGCTGGCTGCCGGTTACCAGTGGAGTTCCACAGGCGTCGGTGTTGGGACCGCTGCTTTTTACAATTGTAACGTGCTGTAAGGTTTCACTGCTAATTTAATGGCTTCTTTGTAATGTTCACTGCTGCGGTAATGGTTTCTCTGTTGCAGCAATGTTTGGGTTATGGCTGGAGATAACAGGATGCATATTAGTCAATAAGAGATTGTTGCTGTGTCTTGTGAGTCTGGAAAGATGTTTTTCTCGCTGTTTTTTGTCGAGAAGAGATGAAGACGGAAGACGCGTGTGGAGAGAGCTAGTAGACCACCGGACGGAATGAACTGGGATCTGAGGGTCCGAAGGTCGGCAACATTCAGAGGAGACTGATTGTGGAAGAATGACTACGTGAGCTCCAACTTGATTTTGACTTGACTTTTGGCCCTTTTCTTTGTTTATTTTCATTACTAACCTTATATTCAGATTAAGATTCATAAAATTCTATCATTTAATTGCATATGGTGTACTGTCTAAGATTTTGTGTTTTGGGTTTGTAACTTGTGGTCCTTTACACAGCATCCACACAAACATGATTATCCAGTTTGGCGGTGCTGAAGGCTGATTCCCCGAGACGACCACGAGCTGGGCGAGCCTGAGGGTTACACAATGTACGTCAATGATTTGGACTATGGGATTAATGGATTTGTGGCTAAACTTGCCGATGATACAAAGATAGGTGGAGGAGCTGGTAGTGTTGAGGAAACAGAGAGCTTGCAGAGAGACTTAAATAGCTTACAGGGATAGGCAAAGAAGTGGCAAATGAAATACAATGTTGGAAAGTGTATGGTCATGCACTTTGGTGGAAGAAATAAACGGGCAGACTATCATTTCGAAGGGGAGAAAATTCAAAATGCAGAGATGCAAAGGGACTTTGGAGTCCTTGTGCAGGATACTCTAAATGTTAACCTCCAGGATGAATCGGTGGTGAAGAAGGCCAATACAACATTCATTTCTAGAGGTATAGAACATAAGATCTGGGATGTGATGTTGAGGCTCTATAAGGCACTTGTGAGACCACACTTGGAGTATTGGGTGCTGTTTTGGGCTCTTTATTTTAGAAAGGATATACTGACATTGTAGAGAAGATTCATGAGAATGATTCCAGGAATGGAAGGGTTACCGTATGAGGAACGTCTGGCAGCTCTTGGGCTGTATTCCCTGGAGTTCAGAAAAATGAGGGGGGATCTCATAGAAACATTCAGCATGTTAAAAGGCCTGAACAGATTAGATATGGCAAAGTTATTCCCCATGGTAGGGGAATCCAGGACAAAAGGGCAAGACTGCAGGATTGAAGGACGTCCATTTAGAACTGAGATGCGGAGAAATTACTTTTGTCATATGGTGGTAAATCTATGGAATTTGTTGCCACGAGCGGCTGTGGAGGCCAAGTCATTGGGTGTATTTAAGGCAGAGATAGATAGGTTCTTGATTAGGCAGGGCATCAAAGGGTATGGGGAGAAGGCAGGGGAGTGGGGATGACTGGAAGAATTGGATCAGCCCATGATTGAATGGCGGAGCAGACTCGATGGGCCGAATGGCCTACTTCTGATCCTATATCTCATGGTCTTATGGTCTTATAGTCTCCATGGCTGTCTGTTGCAATAAACTCCACCTTTACAATACCTTCTGGCTAAAGAAATTCCCCCTCATCTCTGTTCTAAAGGGACATCATTGTATGCTGAGGCTGTGCCCTCTGGTCTTAGACTATCCCACGATTGGAAACATCCTCTCCACATCTATTCTACCTAGGCCTTTCAATATTTGATAGGTTTCAATGAGTTTCCTCCTCAGTCTTCTAAACTCCAGTGTGTACAGGCCCAGAGCCATCAAATAGCCAAGACAATTCAATTGAGTGCATAAGAAAGTTCAAGACAACGTTGTGAAACAAAAGACATGATCTGCAATATCACAATAAGTAAGACAAATGTCTGACAGAAATGTATACATGTATTCATTTAGTGATACAATGCGGAGTTGGTCCTTCTTGCTCTTTGAGCTGCACCACCCCAGCAAAGCCCCCACCAATAATCCCCATCACAGGACAATTTGCAATGACCAAATAACCTATCCGGTACATCTTTGCACTGTGGGAGAAAACCAGAGCACCCGGGAAAAACCCAGACATTCCACAGGGAGAAAATGCAGAGATTCCTTTCAGTACAGCTTTGGAATTGAAACCAGAACTCAGGAACACCCTGGGCTGTAATAGCATCGCACCAACCCTAAATGTAAGTGAATGGAAGCTAACAAGTTCAAACAATTACCTGAGTTGCTGAGAAGGATTAATGAAAACCTGGAATCCAAATAGAGTTCGTACTCAAAGTCATACATGCTCATAAAGAGAGTGCCACAGTAGTATAGCTATTAGTGCGACACTAATACTAGTACTAGCTCGGGGCATCACAGTTTGGAGTTCAATTCTGGTGCCTTTCTGTAAGGACTTTCTCTACATCCTCCCCATGGAAAGCATCTGCTCAGTTTCCTCCCACAGTCTAAAGACGTACTGTACTGAGTAAGTAATCGGTCATTGTAAATTGTCTCGTGATTAGGTTCGGGTTAAGTCAGGGTTGGTGGGCAGTGTGGCTCGAACGGACAGGAGGGCTTACTCCACTCTGTATTGCTAAATAAAATAAAATTAAACTGAAGTGGTGATTTAGCAAAATCCATCTCTGATGTATAACAGTGTTGAATTACAGAACAACAGCAGCAACTTCTGCAACATTTACGAAAAGGTAGATAGGGTCAAAGTAGAATGAGTAGGGTCACCAAGAAAGCTTTTGGCACATTGACCTTCATAAATAAGAGTACTGAGTATAGGAGTTGGGATGTTATATTGAAATTGTATCTGACTTTGGTGAGGCTAACAATGGAATACTGTGTACAGCACTGGTCACCTACCGATAGAGAAGTCAAACACCAGATGCCACAACCTCAGAGTAGAAGGATGTCCCTTTAGAACAGAGATGAGGAGGAATTGCTTTAACCAGATAGTACTGAATCTGTGGAATTCATTGCCACAGAAGGGTGTGGAGGTCAAGTCATTGGGTATACTTAAAGCGGAGGTTGATATGTTATTGATTAGTCAGGGTGTCAAAGGTTACGGGAAGATGCAGGAGAATGGGGTTGAGAGGGAAAATAAATCAGCAGTGATGGAATGGCAGACCTGATGGGCCGAATGGCTAAATTCTGCCCCTGTGACTTATGGTCTGTGGGTATGAAGCAATGGAGAGGGCAGAGGCATTTCCAGTGTTGGTGTACAGAGAACAGCAGAGGTTACATAAAAACAGAATAGCATATACACAGCCACACAAAAACCTGCTCTCTCATAGTCAATTGATCTGATTTCATTCCTGGTGACAAATAAAAACACACACTTGTGGCTAAAAATGGACAGCTCTGAGTTCTTGTGTGTTTAAAATGGCAAAAATCCACTAAAGATGACAAAGAAACACTGCATGATCTACTGCAGTGCATCTGCAGTATTTCCTTCTGAAAGTAAGTAAAGGGTAATTGTTAGTTAGCGAGCTATAGTTCTGTCTACAACAGACCATCTGATATGGAGGGGGCCGCTACACAGGATCGGAAAAGGCCGCAGAAAGTTGAAAATCCTGCTAGCTCCATCCTAGGCGCCAGCCTCTCCAACATCGAGGACACCTTCAAAAGGGAACACCTCAAAAAGGTGGCATTCATCATTAAAGACTCACATCACCCAGGACAGACCCTGTTCTCATTTCTACCCTCAGGGTGGAGGTACAGGAGCCCGAAGACACAACTCGACATTTCAGGAACAGCCTTTTCCCCTTTGCCCACACATTTCTGAATGGATAATTAACTCACGAACACAACCTCACTATTTCTTTTGCTCTCTTTTTGCATTAATAATTTATTTGTTTGATACACTTCTGATTGTAATTTATAGTTTTTGCCATTACGTACTGCAATGTACCCCTGCTGCAAAACAACAATTTTCACAACATATGCCAGTGATACAAAATCTGATTCTAATTCTGGTTCTGAACGAAAACAGGTCTGTAGCAACAGCACAAGATTAGACCATGGTTAAATTACAACTATCCTGTTACATATTTTGTGATAAACATATCAACATCCTGAGATTGAGATTACCCTGTCCAATGCTTGATTGCTCATGCAGTAGGCTGAGTGATTGAGAAAAGAAACTTTTTATCCATTCCACTGATAAAAATAGTGCAAATTACTTGCGCAATTTGTTTAGAGAATTATGCAATTCACAATAAAACAGAAGGAAAGGTGATCTAAAATTTCACATAGAGTTGCTGTAATGTATACTTTATAGTTTCTTTATTAGTTACACCTGTATGTAAATATATATATCTAATCGGCCAGTGATGTGGCAGCAACTCAATGCACAAGGGCATGTAGACATGGTCAAGAGGTTCAGTTGTTGTTCAGCCCAAACATCAGCACGGGGTAGAAATGTCATCTAAGTGACTTTGACTGTGGAATGATTGTTGGTGCTAGACAGGGTGGTTTGGGTATCTCAGAAACTGCTGATCTCCTGGGATTTTCACACACAACAGCCTCTAGAATTTACAGGGAATTGTGCACTAAATGAGTAAATATCCTGCAACAGTTCTTTCAGACAAAATGCCGTGTTAATGAAAGAGGTCAGAAGAGAATGGCCAGATGGTTCAAACAGTCAGGAAGATCATAAGACCTAGGAGTAGAATTAGGCCATTCAGCCCATCGAGTCTGTTCCCCATTCCATCATGGCTGATCAACCCCATACACCTGCCTTCTTGCCATATCTTTTGTTGCCCTGATCGATCAGGAAACTATCAAATTCCTCCTTAAATATACGCCCAGACTTGGCCTCCACCGCAGTCTGTGGCAGAACATTCCACAGAATCACAACTCCCTGCCTGAAAAGGTTAGCCATCTCTGCTCATCTCTGTTCTCAAGGGTTACCCCTCAATTTTGAATCTGTCCCCTCTAGTTCTGGATACCCTCATCAAAGGAATCATTCTCTCCACATCCACACTATCTACAAACGTTTGTAGTCTTTTCAACATTCAATGAGGTTTCAATGAGATCCCCATGCGTTCTTCTAGATTCCAGTGAGCACAGGCCCAAAGCTGCCAAATGCTCCACATAGGTTATCTCCTTGATTCCCGGAATCAGCCTTGTGAACCCCCTCTGGACTCTCTCGAATGACAATACATCCTTTCTGAGATATGGAGCCCAAAACTGTTGGCAATACTCCAAATGCACATTTCCCCGTGCTGTATTCCATCTGCCACTTTTTGTCCATTCTTTCAATTTGTGTAGGTCCTATTGCAATTGCATTGCTTTCTCATCACTACCTACCCCTCCAACTATCTTCGTATCATCTGCAAACTTTGTCACAATTCCTTTATGGAATGCAATTATGGGAAATGTATGATAATAGATTTTGGTGAAAGGAACAATGGTGCACTATTCTCTAAATGGAGAGAAGATTCAAACATCAGAGGTGCAGAGGGACTTAGGAGTCCTCATGCAAAACTCCAATAAGGTTAATTTACAGGTTGAGTCTGCGGTAAAGAAGACAAATACAATGTTGGCATTTATTTCAAGTGGAGTAGAATGTAAAATCAAGGAGATAATGTTGAGGTTTATAACACACTAATCAGGCTGCACTTGGAGTATTGCCAACAGTTGTGGGCTTTGCATCTCAGTAAGGATGTATTGTCATTGGAGAGAGTACAGAGGAGGATCACAAGGATGATTCTGGGAAGAAAGGGTTAACATATGAGGAGCATTTGGCAGTTTTGGGCCTGTACTCACTGGAATTTAGAAGAATGTGGGGGGGGATCTCATTGAAACTACTGAATGCTGAAAGGGCTAGATAGGTAGGTATGGAGAGGATGTTTCCTATCATGCGGGTATCCAGAACTCGAGGGCACAGCTTCAAAATTGAGGGGTGACCTTTTAGAACAGAGATAAGGAGGATTTTTTTAGCCAGAGAGTAGTGAATCTGTGGAATGCTCTGGCACAGACTGTAGTGGAAGCCAAGTTTGTGGGTATATTTAAGGCGGAAGTTGATCGTTTCCTGATCGATCAGGGCATCAAAGGATATGGCGAGAAGCCAGGTGTATGGGGTTGGGTGGGATCCAGGATCAGTTATACTGGAATGATGGAGCAGATTCGATGGGCTGAATGGCCTAATTCTGCTCCTTTGTCTTATGGTCTTATTATCCAAATCATTGACAAACAATGTGAAAAGTAATGGTCCCAAAACTGACCCCTGAGGAACACCGCTAGTCACTGGCAGCCAACCAGAAAAGGCCCCCTTTGGACCCACTTGCTGCCTCCTGCCTGTCAGCCATTCCGCTATCCATACCAGTGTCTTTCCTGTAACACCATAGGATTTTACCTTGTTAAGCAGCCTCATGTGTGGCACCTTATCAAACGCATTCTGAAAATCTAAGTAAATTATATTCACTAACACCCCTTTGTCCACTCTGCTTGTTACTTCATCAAGGAACTCTAACAAATTTGTCAGGCAAGATTTCCCTTCACAGAAACCATGCTGACTTTGACTTATTTTATCGTTGGTTTCCATGTACCCTAATACTTTCCCAACCATTGAGGTTTGGCTAACTGGCCTATAACTTCCTTTATTTTGCCTTCCTCCCTTCTTAAAGAGCGGAGTGACATTTGCAAACTTCCAATCCTCCAGATACATGCCAGAATCAAGTGATTCTTGAAAGATCATGACCATTGCATCTGTTATCTCTTCAGCAACCTCTCTCGGGACTCTGGGATGTAGCCCATCTGGTCCAGGTGACTTATCCGTCCTAAAACTTTTAAATTTGCTTAGCACTTTGTGTTTTTGTAATAGCAATGGCGCTCACTCCTGCTCCCTGACACTCACGGTCCTCTGGCACACTGTTAGTGTCTTCCAGCGTGAAGACAGATGCAAAGTGCCCATTAAGTTCATCTGCCATTTCTTTGTCCCCCATTATTCCCTCACCAGCATCATTTTCCAGTGGTCCAATATCAACTGTCACTTCCTTTTTACTCTTTATATAACTGAAAAAACTTTTGGTATCCTGCTTTATTTTATTGACTAGTCTGCCTTCATATTTCATCTTTTCTCTTCTTATGACTTTTTTAGTTGCTTTTTGTTGGATTTTAAAAGCTTCCCACTTATTTTTGCTACATTATACGCCCTGTCTTTGGCTTTCATGCAGTCCTTAACTTCCTTTGTCAGATGTGGTTGCCTAGCCATGTCACTTGAGAACTGTGGGACATATCTATCCTGTGCCTTGTGAACTATTCCCAGAAATTTCAGCCATCTCTGCTCTGCTGGCATCCCTGCCAGTATCTTCCTCCAATCCACCTGGGCAATCTCTTCTCTCACGCCTCTGGAATTCCCTTTATTCCATTGTGATACAGATACATGTGAGTTATGCTTCTCCCTCTCAAACTGCAGTAAAATTCAATCACATTATGATCACTTCCTCCTCCCTGATAAGATCTGGGTTATTACAGAACACCCAATCTGAGGTAGCATCTCTCCAAGTAGGATCTCGCACAAATTGTTCTAAAAAGCCATCTTAGAAACATAGAAAACCTACAGCACAATAAAAGCACTTCGGCCCACAAAGTTGTGCCAAACATGTCCCTGCCTTAAAAATTACTAAGGTTACCTATTCTTCTAAGCTCCATGTACTCATCCAAAAGTCTCTTAAAAGACCCTATCATATCCGCCTCCACCACCATTGCCGGCAGCCCATTCCATACACTCACCACTCTCTGCATAAAAAACTTACCCCTGACATCTCCTCTGTATCTACTCCCAAGCACCTTAAACCTGTGCCCTCTTGTGGCAGCCATTTCAGGCCTCGGAAAAAGCCTCTGACTATCCACACGATCAATGCCTCTCATCATCTTATACTCCTCTATCAGGTCACCTCCCATCCTCCGTCACTTCACGGAGAAAAGGCCGACTTCACTCAACCTGCTTTCATAAGACGTGCTCCCCAATCCAGGCAACATCCTTGTAAATCTCCTCTGCACACTTTCTGTGGTTTCCATATCCTTCCTGTAGTGAGGTGACCAGAACTGAGCACAGTACTCCAAATGGGGTCTGACCAGGGTCCTATATAGCTGCAACATTACCTCTTGGCTCCTAAATTCAATTCCACGATTGATGAAGGCCAATACATCGTATTCCTTCTTAACCTTTTTGATCTTGTAAGCGTTCGGCAAATTCCCTGTCTTGCGATCCAACATGAACTTAATTTTTCCAATCCACTTTGCATATAGAAGTTCCCCATTACAATTGTGTCATTACCCTTATTACATGCCTTTTCTGGCTCTCTTTGAAATTTCCTTCCCATATCTTGGCCACTATTTGGAGGCCTATATGTGATTCCCATGGGGTGTATGGGGTGTCAGGGAGGGGTAGCACCTCTGGTGGGGGAACATGTCACGTCCTTTTCAAGGCGGTTAGTCCACCTTTGGTCCCCACCTGGCACTCAGCTCTCACCTGTGGCTCCCCGTAGCTGTTTGCATGTGACAGCGGCCATACCCCGGGCAACGGCTTCGACAAGCCGGCTAAACCAGGAGAGGGTAGCCGACGGGTCTCAAACCCTCGGTGAGATAGGGAGTTATCTATCCCAGCATGTGAAGACAGACTCCGGCGGATTGAGCGGACGAGACCAATGGAAGGTCCAACGGTCAAGAAGGCGGTCTCTGCAAGTGTCGTGGAATTTGTAGAGCACGACAAGACACAGGAGTTGTCCTGGTCATCCACTGTGCCTTGTCCCATCTCCAACCATCTCGACTCTTGTCTTGCCACTGGATTCAGATGGGAATTGGGAAGAGAGAGTGAGGCTGACACTGCACAACTCTCCCTCACTTAAATCCAAATCCAAATCAAGCGCGAGTCCTGACACCATCAAACTGGCTGGTGGTGTAGTGGCATCAGCGCTGGTCTTGTGGTGAGAGGTCCCGAGTTCGAATCCAGCCAGCTCCCTTGCACGCTCTCCATCTGTACTGGGTTGAGTGTTGAGCTAGCAAATTGACCTCATAAAAAGTTCTAATGGTATCAATGACAATGGACAAACCTTATAAATGATTCCCATAATGTTTTTTTGCAGTTTCTTAATTCCACTCACAGAGAGTCAACATTCTCTTCCCCTATGTCACCTCTTTCTAAAGGTGTAATTCCATCTCTTCCCAACAGAGCCACACCACCACTATGCCTCCCTGTCTGTTCTTTCGATACAAAGGGCCTGTCCCTCAATAGTAACCTCCCAACTATGGCCTTCTTTCAGCCACGACTCAGTAATCCCCAGTATGTTATACTGACCAATCTCTAATTACGCCACAAGTTCATTCACCTTATTCCAAATGCTATTTGTGTTTAAATACAGCACCTTCAGCCCTGAATTCTTCACCTTTTGAATTTTGCGTCTGTAGTACGACTTAACTCATTGCTCCGTGTCCATTTGTACCCAGTCAGTGGCTTGTCCTTCCTTGCATTCATGTTACACCCACCATCTACTCGTAAACCTGTTGCCTCATCCTCAGCTCTATCATACTGGTTCCAGTATGACGGAAGGCGACAGTAACTCAGATTACCACGTCATACAACAGTGGTGTGCAGAAGAGCATCTTTCAACACACAACACATTGAACGTTGAAGTAGATGGGCTACAACAGCAGCAGACCATGAACCTATGCTCAGTGGCCACTTGATCAGGTACAGGAGGTACCAAAGAAAATGGCTACTGAGTGTATAAACATGTAGCAAACAGTATGGGATAAAAAAAAGTCATTAGGAGTAATTAAAATGTGATAATCAAATAAGGAGGGGATATTACAACATTGTGGACTGAATCAAAAGTGATTTATAACTGTTTCCTGAAAACAAAGATTAGATTAAAGCCTTGCAATCACATTTTGCCATTGATGATCTTAAAATAAAATTTGGGTTTAGTTTTACTTGAACGTTTTATTCAATTTAAGGCACATTTCACTGTAGAAATGATTATTTAAACCAAAGTAAAGTGCCAGTTTCTAGCGATGCTCATTAACAATTAATGAATAATGATTGTGACATAATTACCTCAAGTGTGAGGAAAAACCTCACTTTATTACAAGAGATACAGTATGTACCATCTTCACAAAACTTACCAGTGTGAGAACATTGCTTGGTTCAGAATGAAAGGAATTTGAACCACTGTAAATTTTAAAATGCAGCGAACAGATTCAGATGGAGATTTCAGACATCTAGCTAGGTTTTAACCATTATGCAATGATTCTCAGTGAAAGAAGATCTGACTATTTGATCATATATTCACCTTTGTAAGTCGAACTATTCAAGTATTGCATTTGTGTGGATTTTGTTGTTTTATAATTAAAGAATAGAGAAGAGTTCCTTTGATCTGAAGATCAAAGCTGTTCATTTCATTCATCCTAACAAGATGGATCACTGCTCACTACTGAAACTGCACTGCGGCGGACAGGAAGGCTCTTCAACACGTAGTCAAAGCCACCCAACTCATCGCTAGCATCAGCCTACCCGCTATCAAGGACATATTTACAGAAAGGTGCCAGAAAAGGGCCAGTAACACATGAAGGATCTCGCCACCTTGCTCGCGGACTGTTTGTCCCACTCCCATTAGGGAGGAGGCTATGTAGCATCCATGCCAGGACCACCAGACTCAGAGATAGTTACTTAACCCCAGCAGAAAGAATCAACACGTACACCCACTAACCCACCCACCAAACCCCCAAACACCACTACTTTATCATTTCCTGTCAGTTATCCTGTGTCCTATCCTAGCCTGTGCCTGGCACAACCTTATCGACATAAAAATCAATCTACATATATAAGCTATCTTACATATTTGAATTTATTGTGTTTTTTATTATTGTGTTCTTTATCTTACTGTGATTTTTGTGCTACATCAGATCTGGAGTAACAAGTATTTCATTCTGATTTACACTTGTGTGCTGGAAATGACATTAGACAATCTAGAATCTCAGTTTCACTTGCCCTATCATTAACATGTGACTCTTAATTTCATTTTCTCAATATGTATTTGTTATTTATATATTATTGGTATTTCTTTCTTTTTGTATTGGTTGAGGCAGGTTCGATGTTGTCATTTCAAGTTAAATTGGATAGATATATGGACAGGAAAGGAATGGAGGGTTATGGGCTGAGTGCAGGTCGGTGGGACTAGGTGAGAGTAAGAGTTTGGCACGGACTAGAAGGGCCGAGATGGCCTGTTTCCGTGCTGTAATTGTTATATGGTTATATGGTTATTTACATAATTTGTTGTCTTTTGCTCACTGGCTGAATACCCTCGTTGCTGTGGTCTTTCATTGATTCTATCATGAATATTATCCTATGGATTTATTGCGTATGCTTGCAAGAAAATGAATCTCAGGTTTGTAAATGGTGACATTTATGTACTCTGATAATAAATTGACTTTGAACTTTTATTAATCAGGCTTGGATTTCCTTATATTCTCTTTGTTAAAAACCAGGTAGGTTTGCATGACAGGCTACCTTTGGTTATTTTTCATGACCCCCAGGTGCTTGGCTACACGTGGACAGTGTAATGGTGCAACCAATACCATGGCAGCTACAGCTCCAGCAACCTGAGATCAATACTGACCTCTGCTACAGTCTGTGTGGAGAACTGGCAACCTATCTCTGACCACACCGCAACCTCCAGTTATATCCATTATTAATTTGTTGGAGATATAGTGTGGAGCAGGGCATTTTGACCCACCGAGCCTCACCGCCCAGAAACCCACAGAATTTTTAACCCTAGCCAAATTTACAATGGCCAATTAACCTACTAACCAGTACATCTTTGGACTGTGGGAGGAAACCCACACGCACCCGGGAAGGAACGTAGAAACTTGCTCTCAGAGGATGTCCGAATTAGACTCCAAACTCCGACATCCTGAGCTATAATAGCATCACGCTAACTGCTACGCAGCCGTGGTGCCCCAAGTAAAATAAATCTCTAACTAGCATAAATAAAACACACATATAAGTTGAAGGTAAAATGGCATTTGTGAGTTTTCACTTCTGCCAGGTCCCAACAGTGATAGATGACAACAAGCAAGATGGGATATGCTATGGAACATTGCCAGGTTCGAAGTCGGCTTGGGTCCCATCATATTCAACAGGTGGCTGAGCAAGGGTCTCAGGGTCACGTTTGTGGTATGAAACAGAATTCTGGATAAGGACTAGAAAAAGAAAATCACGTCTCACTGCCAACATATTGCAGGTTCTTTAACCCTATTTAAACCTCTGTATGGAACATTTTTCAGAGCTCACAGCCAGGAGACTCACAAATAACAGATGTCTCGAGGGAACCAGAAGACTTTGACACAGGTAATATAACAAAACGGTCTCCAATGCTTCACAATGATAGAGAATTAGATACGTAACAGCTGACAAAAACAGATGTGTTCAGTCCCATAACCAGATAGCAGACCAGTTGGAGGCTTTTAGGCACATGCACACACAAACTCTGGGCTTGGCGTAGAATACCATTATTTTTCAGTCACATTTCAGAGGTGTTCTTCCTGACTGGCAAGCGGCCAGATTTGCTGAGGCTGCATTATGATATCAAATGTTCTTCACAAGTTCAAATGCAAATGAGGCGCTTCCTGTTTGCTTCACCAGATGACACGATGCTGGTAGGGGGGCGAGGGGAGAAGACATTAAAGTAGTGCACTTGTTTTCTTGTTTACTGCTTGACCTTTGTTTGACAGAAGAGTACAAACTCACAAGGATTTGCACAAGTGAAAACTCGATTTAACTCTATATCATTTTAGATATAACTAATAACAGATAGAATAGAACAATAGATTCAGTCAAAAAGCTACAGAGATCATGTGCAGTTTTTCATTGATTCTATAATATTTCTTCATTCTACTGTGAATGCCTCTAAGGGCGACACAGCAGCATGGCAGTTAGCACAACTCTATATAGCGCCATTGATTGGGGTTCAGTTCCTGCGCTGTCTGTAAGGAGTTCATATGTTCTCCCCATGACCGTGTGGGTTTCCTCTGGGTGTTTCCATTTCCTCCCACATTCCAAAGTCATATGGCTAGTAGGTTAATTGGTCACATGGGTATAATTGGGTGGTGCAGGCTTATTTGCCCATATTGACTTGTTACTGTGCTGTATCTCAAATTAAAATTAAATTTAAAAAATTAATCTCAGGGTAGTATATAGTAATATAGACATAGTTTGATAATAAATTCACTTTGAAATTTGACCAAAGAGTGTTGTGACACGGCAATTGCACAATTATTTCATGTGATTATTTGTTTTAATATTTCTTTGATTAAATCTCTCCATGGGACACCTTGTAAATTTACAAATCAGTGACAAGTAAAATGGCTTCCATCCAACAGTTTTTGGCTACTAGTCAGTGTTTGTGCCAGTTGATTGACTTGTGCCAAAGAGTTATTGAAATGACAAAATGTGAGTTATTGCTTGAAGTCATGGTGCAGGTGAAACCTCTTGCATCTTCCAGACGAAGGTCGAGGCTCACCTCTGTGTCATTCACATCAGTGAGAATGGAGACTTGAACCAGTCATATGTACGACAACACAAAAAAGAAATCTGTTCTATCTGGCAGCTTGGCATGGAGTGTTTCCGGATGAATATGTAAATTGGTTGAGGAGAACTTTAACGCCAAACGGTTTTTTTCACCTGAGGGTGCTCGGAGAGAAGGAAGGAAGAACTGTTGCTGTGCCAGCAGTTAAAAGGACCATCCTGCCTGTCATATGCTGATAATGAACTGTTAAGCAAGAGGAAAATTAATGCAAGGCCTGTTCACAAACCCCTGTTACATGGTTAGCTTTGTGCTTGAAGGTAATGGCGGTGCAGTTGGGGGTGGAACCAATTGTTTGGGGGGGTGGTACCAACTGGAAGAAGTGAAAAAATAATAAAACTACAATAGATTTGCAAACTTTTTTGTACAAATGCACAGCACACAGAGGGTGCCTTGCCTCTGAAATAAGTAATTAAATCTTACTACTGATGCTGGAACGTAGCCATGGGTATGCTTGGGGTTAATATCAAGGCCAACCTGAAGAAATTCAACTTCACATCTAAAAACTGGGAAGACAGTGCACTCAACAGATACACCTGGAGGAGATCTGTTCAAAGGGAACTGCACTACATGAGAACAACTTCTGCTGTAACAGAGAGAAAATGCGGCTGCTGTGAAAGGAGAGACTGGACAACCAGAAGACCCAATCACTAACCATAGCCACCACTACAGTCAACCTTCACTAATTCAACTACCTGTAATCTGGTTCCTTTGATAATCTGGCACTGATTATGCTTAATGTGATCCTTCTGTAATTCGGCATTTTCACTAATCCGGCACTATCAGGTCCCAATGGTGCTGGATTAGTGAAGGTCGACCTATACTTACTCTTGGCCACACTGCACCAGAATACGTAGATCCCAGATCAGGCTTTACAGCCACCTGGGGACCCACCAATAGACAACCCCTCAGGATAACATCATATTCGGCAGCAGTGCATGGTTCAATGTCCTGTACATGTGACAAACACGTAAAGTTGATCTTTATCTTTGTGCTTCCTTGATCACAGCCCCAGCTGGTGGACCAGGTGATTGCAAGAAAAAGCTCACAAAGTCTACCTCTGTTTTGTACATTTGTGACGAACGCTCCATGGCCACTTTACAACCTGTACCTCCTGTATCAACTAAAGCAGCCCCTGAGAGGATGTTTGTGGTCTTCTGCTTCTGCCGTCCATCCACTTCAAGATTTGATGTGTTGTACGATCTGAGACGCTCTTCTACATTAGTGAATAATAAATATTATATTATTCACTATAATATCGTATGGTTATTTGAGTTACTGTCACCTTCTTGTCAGCTTGAAACAGTCTGCCATTCTCCTCTGACCTCTCTTGCTAACAATACACTTTTGCCCACAGATCTGCCACTCAGGATGACTTTTGTTTCTTGCATCATTCTCTGTAAACTGCTCCACCATTGTCCCTGTACCAAAAAAGACCAAGGTAACATGCCTGAACGACTGGCGTCCTGTCACACTCACATCAATAATAAGCATTAAGAGGCTGGTCAAGGATTACATCAGTTGTGTCGGTAGGTGAATTGTAGGTGGACCAGTTTGCTACCACCCAGACTGGACCACCTACAATTCACCTACCGACACAACCGATCGACGATGCAATAGCCACTACTCTACATACCATCCTGACACATCTGGAGAAGAAGAATGCTTATGTGAGAATGCTGTTCTTGGACTACATTTCAGCATTCAACACCATAGTTCCATCCAGGCTCAACAAGAAACTCAGAGACCTCGGACTTGACCATGCCTTGTGCAGCGGGATCCTGGACATCCGATCAGATCGCCAGCAGGTTGTAACAGTGCGCTGTTCCCCTCCACCGCTCTGACTCTCAATACAGGAGCCCCTCAGGGCTGGTTACTAAGTCCCCTCCTTTACTCCCTGTATACACATGACTGTATCGCCACCCACAGCTCTAATCAGCTAATTAAATTTGCCGATGACACTACATTGATTGGCTTTATCTCAAACAAAACGAGGTGGCCTACAAGGAAGAAGTTATCTCTCTGACACAGTGGTGTCAGGAAAACAACTTCTCCCTCAATGTCACAAAAACAAAGGAGCTGGTTGTGGATTACAGGTGGAGTGGAGACGGGCTAACCTCTATTGATATCAATGGATCTGGGGTTGAGAAGGTAAACAGCTTTAAGTTCCTCAGCATCCACATCACCGAGGACCTCACGTGGTCTGTACACACCAGCTGTGTGGTGAAAAAGGCACAACAGTGCCTCTTTCACCTCAGATGGTTCAGAAGTTTGGTGTGGGCCCCCAAATCCTAAGAACTTTCTACAGGGGCACCATTGAGAGCATCCTGACTGGCTGCATCACTGCCTGGTATGGGAACTGTACTTCCCTTAATCGCAGGACTCTGCAGAGAATGGTGCGGACAGCCCAGCAGATCTGTAGTTGTGAACTTCCCATGATTCAGGACATTTACAAAGACAGGTGTGAGAAAAGGGCTTGTAGCATCACTGGGGACCTGAGTCGCCCCAACCACAAACTGTTCCAGCTGCTACCATCTGGGAAATGGTACCACAGCATAAAAACCAGGACCAGCAGGATCCAGACAGCTTCTTCCACCAGGCCATCAGATTGATTAACTCACACTGATTTAAGTGTACTCTATATTACATTGACTGTTCTATTTATTATAAATTATTATAAATTACTTTGATTCCACATTGCATATTTAGGCGGAGATGTAACGTGAAGATTTTTACTCCTCATGTAGGTGAAGGATGTAAAAAATAAAGTCAATTCAATTCAATTCAAAACTCTAGAGACCGTTGTGCATGAAAATCTGATGATATCAGCAGTTTTTGGGAGACACCCCATCTGGCACCAACAATCATTCCACAGTCAGAGTCACTTAGATCACATTTCTTCCCCATTCTGATCTTCAGTCTGAACACAACTGAACCTTCGGACCATGTCTGCATGCTTTTGTGCATTGAGTCACTGCTGCATGATTGACTGATTAGATATTTGCATTAATGAGCAGGTGTACAGGTGTACCTGATTAAATGACCACTGAGTGTTTTTACATGGTGTATAGTGCACGGTAACATGCAATAAAAGACATATTTTGATGCATTAGAAAACTGCAAACATAAAATTTTAAGTTAATGAAAGTTAATAGAAACATAGAAAACCTACAGCACAATACAGGCCCTTCGGTCCACAATGCTGTGCCGAACATGTACTTACTTTAGAAATTACCTAGGGTTACCCATAGTCCTCTATTTTTCTAAGATCCATGTACCTATCCAAGAATCTCTCAAAAGACCCTATTGTATCTGCCTCCACCACCGTCGCCAGCAGACCAATCCATGCACTCACCACTCCTTGCGTAAAAAAATTACCCCGACATCTCTTCTATACCTACTTCCAAGCACCTTAAAACGGTGCCCTCTCGTGTTAATCACTTCAGCCTTGAGAAAAAGCCTCTAACTATCCACATGATCAATGCCTCTATCAGGTCATCTTTCATCCTCGGTCGGTCCAAGCAGAAAAGGCCAAGTTCACTCAAGCTGTTCTCATAAGGCATGCTCCCCAATGCAGGCAACATCCTTGTAAATCTCCTCTGCACCCTTTCTATGGCTTCCACATCCTTCCTGTAGTGAGGCGACCAGAACTGAGCATAGTACTCCAAGTGGGGTCTAACCAGGGTCCTATACAGCTGTAACATTACCTCTCGGCTCTTGAAATCAATCCCACGATTTGATAAAGGCCAATACATTGTATGCCTTCTTAACCACACAGTCAATCAGTGCAAGAGTTTTGAGTGTCCTATGGACTCTGACCCCAAGATCCCTCTGATCCTCCACACTGCCAAGAGTCTTGCCATTAATACTATATTCTGCCATCATATTTGACTTACCAAAATGAACCACCTCACACTTATCTGGGTTGAACTCCATCTGCCACTTCTCAGCCCAGTTTTTCATCCTATCAATGTCCCGTTGTAACCTCTGACAGCCTTCCACACTATCCACAACCTTTATGTCATCAGCAAATTTACTAACCCATCCCTCCACTTCCTCATCCCGGTCATTTATAAAAATCACGGAGTAAGAGTCCCAGAACAGATCCCTGAGGCACTCCACTAGTCACTGACCTCCATGAAGAATATGACCCGTCTACAACCACTCTTTGCCTTCTGTGGGCAAGCCCGTTCTGGATCCACAAAGCAATTTCCCCTTGGATCCCAGGCCTCCTACTTTCTCAATAAGCCTTGCGTGGGGTACCTTATCAAATGCCTTGCTGAAATCCATATACACTACACCTACTGCTCTACCTTCATCAATGTGTTTAGTCACATTCTCAAAAAATCCAATCAGGTTCATAGGCATGAGCTGCCTTTGACAAAGCCATGTTAACTATTCCTAATCATATTATGCCTCTCCAAGTGTTCATAAATCCTGCCTCTCAGGATCTTCTCTATCAACTTACCGACCACTGAAGTAAGACTCATTGGTCTATAATTTCCGGGGCTATCTCTACTCCCTTTCTTGAATAAGGGAACAATATCTGCAACCCTCCAATCCTCCAGAACCTCTCCCATCCCTATTGATGATGGAAAGATCATTGCCAGAGTCTCAGCAATCTCCTCCCTCACATCCCACATTCCCTGGGGTATATTTGGTCTGGTCCTGGTGACTTATCCAACTTGATGCTTTCCAAAAACTCCAGCACATCCTCTTTCTTAATATCTATATGCTCAAGCTTTTTAGTCTCCTGTAAGTCATCCTTACAATCGTAAAGATCCTTTTCCGTAGCAAATACTGAAGCAAAGTACTCATTAAGTACCTGTGCTACCTCCTCCAGTTCCATACACACTTTTCTACTGTCACATTTGATTGGTTTTTTTGAACCTTTTTTAAGCTTTTCTTGTCTTCCTGTCTAGATTTTCTACAATCTTGGTACACCATGGTTCCTGTACCTTACCATCCTTTCCCTGTCTCATTGGAACATACCTATACAGAATGCCACGCAAATATCCCCTGAATATTTGCCACATTTCTGCTGTACACTTCCCTACGAACATCTGCTCCCAATTTATGCCTCCATGTTCCTGCCTGATAGCTTCATATTTCCCCTTACTCCAATTAAACACTTTTCTGACTTCTCTGCTCCTACCCTCTCCAATGTTATGGTAAAGGAGATAGAATTGTGATCACTATCTCCAAAATGCTCTCCCACTGAGAGACCTGACACCTGACCAGGTTCATTTCCCAATACCAGATCAAGTACAGCCTCTCCTCTTGTAGGCTTATCCACATATTGTATTAGGAAACCTTCCTGAACACACCTAACAAACTCCATCCCATCTAAACCCCTTGCTCTCAGGAGATGCCAATCAATATTGGGTAAATTAAAATCTCCCATCGCGACAACCCTGTTATTATTGCACCGTTCCAGTATCTGTCTCCCTATCTGCTCGTCGATGTCCCTGTTACTATTGCGTGATCTATAAAAACACTCAGTAGAGTTATTAAGCCCTTCCTGCTTCTAACCTCCACCCACAGAGACTCAGTGGACAATCCCTCAATGACTTCCTCCTTTTCTGCAGCCGTGACACTATCTCTAATCAGCAGTGCCACGCCTCCACCTCTTTTGCCTCCCTCCCTGTCCTTTCTGAAACATCTAAAGCCTGGCACTCGAAGTAACCATTCCTGTCCCTGAGCCATCCAATTCTCTGTAATGGCCACCACACCATAGCTCCAAGTGCTGATTGATCCACACTCTAAGCTCATCCGCTTTGTTCATGATACTCCTTGCATTAAAATAGACACATCTCAAACCATTGGTCTGAATGTATCCCTTCTCTATCACCTGCCTATCCTCCCTCTTGCACTGTCTCTAAGCTTTCTCTACTTGTGAGCCAACACCCCCTTCCTCCGTCTCTTTAGTTTGGTTCCCACCCTCCAGAAATTCTAATTTAAACTCACCCCAATAGCCCTCGCAAACCTCCCTGCCAGGATATTGGTCTCCTTCAGATTCAATTGCAACCGGTCCTTTTTGTACAGGTCACGCCTGCCCCAATGATCTAGAAATCTGAATCCCTGCTCCCTGTTCCAATCCCTCAGCCAAGCATTTATCCCCCACCTCACTCTATTCCTTTTCTCATTGTCACGTGGCACAGGCAGTAATCCCGAGATTACTACACTTGTGGTCCTGCTTCTCAACTTCCTTCCTAACTCCCTGTAGTCTGTTTTCAGGACCTCCTCCCTTTTCCTCCCTATGTCTTTGGTACCAATATGTACCACGACCTCTGGCTGTTCACCTTCCCTCTTCAGGATATCGTGGAGGTGATTAGAAACATCCTGGATCCTGGCACCTGGGAGGCAAACTACCATCCGTGTTTCTTTCCTGCGTCCACAGAATCACCTGTCTGACCTCCTAACTATAGAGTCCCCTATCACTGCTGCCTTCTTCCTTTCCCTATCCTCCTGAGCCACAGGGCCAGACTCTGTGCCAGAGGCACGGCCACTGTCGCTTCCCCCAGGTAGCTCCCCCACCCCCAGCAGTACTCAAACAGAAGTATTTATTGTTAAGGGGAACAACCAAAGGAGCTGCCAAAGTATCTGACTCTTCCCTTTCCCTCTTCTGACAGTTACCTACTTGTCTGCCTCCTGTGGCCCTGGTGTGGCCACCTGTCTGTAACTCCTCTCTATCACCTCCTCACTTTCCCTGACCAGACAAAGGTATCGAGCTGCAGCTCCAGTTCCCTAACACGGTCACTAAGGAGCTGCGGCTTAAATAAAGGAACTGAAGTTCTTAAATAAAAGAACTTATTGAAATTTGCCCCCAATAATGAATGTTACATTCGTGCCATTATTATTGCAAATGATACAAAAGTCTATGACTATGTAAAATGAAATAGCCTTTAGGATAATTACTCTGGAGTTATAATTAAAGCTGGAGGTGTATGGGGTGTCCAGGGAGGGGTAGCAGCTCTGGTGAAGGGGCTCGTCATGTCCTCTCCAGGGCAGCTCACTCACCTTTGGTCCCCGCCGGACACCCAGCTCTCACCTGTGGCTCTAAGTAACTGCAGCTATATCCTGGTACGGGCGGGCTGAAGCAGGTGAGGTAGCTGGCAGCCCCATACCCTGGTGAGATGGGGACATATGCAAAGTCAGCTCTGGTGGGCGAGGCAGGTGAGCTCAAATGGCCAGGAAGGTGGTTCTATAATGCTCCGTGGAGAGCGAAGGACAGAGTCATCATCATCCACTGCCAAGCAAGACCCCAGTTGTGATACTTGTTCATACAACTGGGCCTGGACCTCCAGGGATGAGAGAGTGGAATGTTTTTTTTCACCTCAATATCTCTCCCGAACAGGTCTCCTGTCATTGTTAGATGTGACTGACAGCCAACATTTTCATCAGGAGTGTAGAGAGAGTACAGAGGTGGGCTAAGCACATATCCTTAAGGTGCGCCTGTTGATTGTCACTGAGGAGGAGATGTTATCACTGATTCAAACTGACTGGTCTCCCAATGAGTAAGAAATAAACACAAGGATGAGTCAGAGACAAGTATGACCCAGAGTCAATCTCAGACGTGAAACTCCAGTAACACTGTAATACGACAGACAACAATACAATTAAAGGTAATATTAAAAGCTATAGGCTTGTTCAGTACTACAGAATATCAATAGTCCTTAATAGCTGTCACTAAATTCTAATTACAGCCATCTGCCAATCCCAGAGGAAGCAACTCTAATTATCAGGAGCAGACTGTGCTTCAGTCCAAACTCACTGGTTTTTTAAAGCCTCTGTTGTCAGTTTTCAGCTGAAAAAATGGGCCAACAGGAAACGCTCAAGCATAACAGCATCAACAAGGAGAGTCAGGTTGACTTCTGGGCACGCCTGGCGCACTTGATACGTAGGTGTATTATTTCAGACATTAGCTCACTTTAACTACATATAATCAATCTATATTTAGTTATTTATTGATTTATATGGTTTTTGAAGGTTGTTATAGGCAGGGGTGGTAATGGGGATGAGCTCCCACTACCTACTGAATACTCCCAATGGCGTGTGTCTCAAATAACCTCTGACAACCGAGTCCAACTCCTGGCTTTCACGTGCGGCTTAGCTACTAAGCCCAGCGGAACTGTTTCTACTGACAGAAGAAGGGGCAAAAGTGGGTTCCTGGTGCCTTAAAATCAGTCATATTGGGCAGATGGGGCTTGTCAGCCATGGTTGGCAGCTAAGCTAGGAGAAGGGAAACCCTGATCTCAAACCTCTGCTACCTTCGGGGAAGGCTTCAGGAGTAAACCCTGAGGGAATGATCCAGTGCTGGAGTCCCTAAGGCAGTCCTACATTGATTTCAAAGCTGACTGGCAACTCCTGCGATGCTGCTGGGACCAAACTGTATCGGTCTCTGCTGTTGCTTTGGGTTCATCAGATGTGGGAAGCTTGCTCTGCATATTGTACTGCCCAGGCTTGCCTATCTCGGTAGCTAGGACGCAATATCCACCGTCAACTCTGACTGACGGAGGCCTGTGCCATGATATATATACACTGCATATAAGCCGTCTTATGCATTTACTGTATTTTTATATTTTTTATTATTGAGTTCTTTATCTTATTGTGCTTTTATTGTGCTGCATCAGATCTACAGTAACAATTATTTTGTTCTCCTTTATATTTTATACACTGGAGATAACATTAAACAATTCAAGATTTCAGTTTCAAAATTGTTTAATGTCATTTGCAGTACACAAGTGTAAAGGAGAATGAAATTATTGTTACTTTAGATTTGATGCAGCACAAAACTGGCTTGCCCACAGACGGTGACCAGTGGAGTGCCTCAGGGATCTGCTCTGGGACCCCTTCTCTTTGTAATGTTTATAAAGGACCTGGATGAGGAAGTGGAGGGATGAGTTAGTAAATTTGCTGATGACACAAAGGTTGGGGGTGTTGTGGATAGTGTGGAGGGCTGTCAGAGGTTACAATGGGATATTGATAGGATGCAAAACAGGACTGAGAAGTGGCAGATGGAGTTCAACCCAGATAAGTGTGAGGTGGTTAATTTTGGTAGGTCAAATATGATGGCAAAATATAGTATTAATGGCAAGACTCTCGGCAGTGTGGAGGATCTTGGGCTCCAAGTCCATAGGACATCAAAGCTGCTACGCAGGTTGACTCTCTGATTAAGAAGGCATACGGTGCATTGGCCTTCATCAACAGTGGGATTGGGTATCAGAGCCGAGAGGTAATATTACAGCTTTATAGGATCCTGGTCAGACCCCACTTGGAGTACTGTGCTCAGTTCTGGTCGCCTCACTACAGGAAGGATGTTGAAAGTATAGAAAGGGTGCAGAGGAGATTTACAAGGATGTTGCCTGGATTGAGGAGCATGCCTTACGAGAATAGCTTGAGTGAACTTGGCCTTTTCTCCTTGGAACAATGGAGGATGGGAGGTGACCTGATAGAGGTGTATAAGATGATGAGAGGCACTGATCGCGTGGATAGTCAGAGGATTTTTCCCAGGGCTGACATGAAGGGACGCAGTTTTAAGGTGATTGGAAGTAAGTACAGAGGAGACGTCAGGGGTTGGTGCGTGGAATAGGATGCCGACGATGGTGGTGGAGGCGGATAGGATAGGGTCTTTTAAGAGACACTTGGATAGGTACGTGAAGCTAGGAAAAATAGAGGGCTATGGGTAACTCTAGGTAATTTCTAAAGTAAGTACATGTTTGGCACAGCATTGTGGGCCAAAGGGCCTGTATTGTGCTATAGGTTTTCTATATTTCTTCTACGTTTCTAAAAAAACACGATAAGATAGGGACCCCAATAAGATAAAGAACAGAATATTTTTTTTAAAACCACAATAAATATAAATACTTAAGATAGGTTATTATCATGGATTGATTGTATGTTCATAAAGTGTTGCTCGGCACAGGAATGTCTGTACATAAAGTGACTCCGACTGGAAATGATGAAGTAGTGGTGGCTGGGTTAGAGGTGGAGGTGTAGATCAGTCTTACTGTTTGGGGAAAGTGGCTGTTTTTGAGTCTGGTGGTCCTGGCGTGGAAGCTACGTTGTCTCATCCCGGACAAAAAGTCCATGAGCAGGGTGGGTGCCATTCTTCATGATGTTACTGGCCCTTTTCTGTATCCTAATCTTGATATTGACCTCGATTAACTTATTAGAGACTGCTCCCAAAATATTCAGGGGCAGAACAATATTTTTAAGACATTATTTTAACTCTAAAGATTTTGTTTTACTGAGGTAATACAAAATGTGTTATTCCATCACATTCTACATCAGGCACGTGAACATGATTAACCTGCTTGAGTTCCCATAGGACAAGTGACCGATTTGTCTGGGGAGGTAGTAAGGTAATTTCCCTGAGGTAAGGAAGGAATGTTAAACAGCTCATCAACTACTCCCTTATCCAGCAGAACTCTGGCAACATCCATTGGACTGGAGAAGGATGAGCTGGTTAGGTGGGGATAGACAGAGAGAGAGGCACTTCTTGTTACTCTCTACAATCCATACTATTTAGTTGATTAAATTAGAATCCACTTCATTGTATAAAAAATAGATTAAATGAATGTAATCCAAATGCTTAAACTAATTAATGAGTTTAAATTCTCGCCTGGTGAATGTACGTTGTAAAGGGCCAACAATATCATGAAGAACCCCATGCACTCTGCTCACAGACTGTTCATTCCACTCCCATAAAGAAGGAGTCTACGTAGCATCTACATCAGGACCACCAGACTCAAAAAGGGTCACTTTCCCCAAGCAGTAAGTCTGATCAACACCTCCACCCACTAACCCACCCCCTAGAACCCCAACCACCAATACCATTTCCTGTCAATCTTATGCCTAGTGTCACTTTACGAACATGCAATCAATCTATGTACATAAGCTATCTTAAAGACCACCAGACCATAAGACATAGCATCATAATTAGGCCATTCGGCCCATTTATTCTACTCCACTATTTGATCATAGCTGATCCACTTTCTCCGTCACACTTGTGTAATAAAAATGACATTAAACAATCCTGGTCTTGAATGAAAACAGAACAAATAGATGAATTTCAATGCCTGTAAAACTTACATCAATTAATCAGTTGTTTGTTTCTGTTTTTAATGTGTTATATTGGTCAATTCTTGCATGGGGAATATATGTCATCATAGGGACAGTGTACTGAGAATGTTAAACACAAAAGATGTTGGAAATGCAGAGCAACACACACAAAATGCTAGAGGAACTCAGCTCAGGCAGCATTTAGATTCCCTCCCCTCTCACCCCCACTTGGCTTCACCTAACACCTTCTAGCTTGTGCTACTTCTGCCCCCCACCTTCTTATACTCAACATTCAAAAAGTTCAAAGTAAACTTATTATCAAAGTATTTATATGCCACCATATACAACCCTGAGATTCATTGCGGGTGTTCACAGTAAATACAGAGAAACACAACAGAATCAGTGAAAGACCACACACAGCAAAGACAGACGAACAACCAATGTGCAGAAGATAACAAACTGCAAATACAAAATAGTTAGACAGACAGACAGACAGACAGATAAGCAAGGAATCAATATTAAGAACATGAGATGAAGAGTTCTTGAAAATGAGTCGATAGGTTGTGGGAGCAATTCGATGTTGTTCTGGCTTCTTCCCCATTCATTTTCAGCTTTGATGAAGGGTCTCGGCTTGAAACGTCCACTATTTATTCTTCTCCATGGATGCTGCCTGACCTGTTAAGTTGCTCCAGCATTTTGTGTGTGTTACTCATAATACAGACATTACTTTTGAATGCTGAAACCTGAAACCCTTGGCGCTGACATTCAAAGCTGCTGGCAACATATGGATTTTATGAACCAAAAAAAGACACTTCTGAAGCAAAACTGTTCAGTGACTTAATGTGTCAGGAACAGACTGATCAAATCGTTCCCTGTGTTTTAGTTGTTTTTAATGGATTTTTACCAGACTCATTAATGTAACATTCTACACCCATTATATCATTGTACTATGGCTCAAAAATACTCTGTTCTCTCTGGTAAATGGGAAGAGTACAGAAGAGGTTTAACAGGATGCTGCCTGGATTAGAGGGCATGTGCTATAATGAGAGGTTGCGGAAAATTGCGTTGTTCTCATTGGAGGCTGAGGAGAGATCTGAGAGGGGTTTACAAGATTATGAGATGCATAGATAAAGTAGACAGAATATCTTTTTCTCAGGGTTGAAATGTCTAACACCAGAGGACATTCATTGAAGGTGAGAGGGGGTAATTTCAAAGGAGATGTGAGTGGCAAATGTTATACACAGAGAGTGTTGGGTGCACAGAATTTGCTGCCTGGGGTGGGGGTACTTTAAGAGATGTTTAGATAGCCCCGTGAATGTGAGCAAAATGGAAGAATTTTGCGATTGTGTAGGTAGAAGACATTAGTTTAGTTGGCCATTTGATTACTAATTTATTTGGATTCTGTGCTGTACTGTTCTATGTTCAAAATAAGAGAGTTATAGACCTGGAGATAGCATTGGAAAATGCTGGCCAAGCAAAGACATGCAAACATTTCATCCTGTGGGCTGCTCCTTCAGGGGGCATGGACCAAGGACTACCAGTCAGCAAAAATTAGATAAACAACCGGAAACAATTGGTATGCTTCAGCGACCGTCTTCCAAGCAACTTTGACCTTTGGCTTGACCTGTGAATGACACCACAAGACTGGTAGCTGACCAGCCACCAAACTGGTCATGAAGAACAATGCGGCCATGCCTCACAGTACTACCTCCTGCTAGCAGAGTTGCAATCATATTCTGCTCAATGTAGTTCTTACATGTTACAATAAATGAATATTTAAACAAAAGTTGAAGTTCTTGGGGCATAATTTTAAGGTGATTGGAGGAAAGTATAGCGGTAGGTTTTTCTACATAGAGAGTGTTGGGTGAATGGAATGTCCTGGCAGGGGTGGAGTTAGAGGCAAATACATGAGGAGGGAAAAACTCGGCAATACATCGTGGGCCAAGGGGCCTGTACTGTGCTGTAATGTTCTACATTCTAAATGTTCTATGTGGAGAACATAAACTTTGGAAAGGATGTGGAGGCTTTGGAGAGGGTGCAGAGGATGTTCATCTGAATGTTACCTGGATTTGAGGTATTTGTAAAGAAAGTTTGGACAAACTTGGATTGTCTTAACTGGAGGCAGAGGGGAAACAGATTGGAGAATATAAAATTATGAGAGGTATTTGAAACTCTTATGAAAGGAAAGGAAAGATATATCAATTATTCAAGTCTTTTGAGCATAAAGCACAGAACCCTACAAGCACAGTACCTTTAGCCCACAATGTTGTGGCAACACTTTAACCTACTCTAAAATCAATCTAACCTTTCCTTTCTACATAACCCTCCAGTTTTCTTTGTGGTATCTAAGAGATTCTTAATTACCCCTAGTGCGCCTGCCTCCGCCACCACCCCAGACAGAACATTTCACACACCCACCACTCTCTGTGTAAAATACTTACCTCTGATATTGCCCTACACTTATTTAATTTTTTGTATTGTCATTGTAGCATGTTTAGGTATTGCACTGTACTGGTGAGTAGGTTAACTGGTCATTGTAAATCATTTCATGATTAGGCTGGGGTTAAATCGGTGATTGCTGGAAAGCACGGCTCAAGGGCCTATTCTGTGCTGTATCTCTAAATAAAGTAAACAAAAATGTTGTTATAGTGCATGTGTGGAGTGTGCCATATTACAATGGCTCTCCCTCAGTTCCATCTGACGGCACTGGTACAAATTCCCTGCCCTTGACCCCACTCATTGTCTAAAACAATAATTTGTTACACTCCGAGCTTTAGTTTCTAGCTCCATGTGTCACTGGGACTAAATATTTCTAGACTTGAGAATATATTTTAATGACATGTCCTCACTGGCTGAGGTTTCTGCCTTGAATGGGTCAGGGGAGGTTGTGGAGTACAAGAGTGAATAGAGAGCACTGATGCAATTTAAAATCAAATGAGGAGATTTTGAATATGTCAGCCAAACACTTGTAGGGAGAGAACAGCAGCTCAAAGGAAACACCAAGGACATATTTAAAGTGACCTTGATATTCATACAGCACTCAAAATTAAAGCTCGCAATTCTTATTAAATAACACTTTGCAAATCTCTGGTTTTAAACTCATCACTACCATTGAAAACATTTAAACTCATCACTACCATTGAACACGTTTAAACTCATCACTACCATTGAAAACGTTTAAACTCCTCACTACCATTGAAAACATTTAAACTCATCACTACCATTGAACGCATTTGAACTCTTCACTAACATTAAATACATTTACAAACAGTACTGTCATCAAGAGCATCCCCCCCCCTTCTCTCTGCTGCCATTGGACAGGAAGTTCAGGAGCCCTGGACCCCTCCCCACCGGGTTCAGGAGCCTCGGACCCTCCCCACGGGTGGGAGACTTGGACCCCTCCCACCGGGTTCGGGAGCATCAGACCCTCCCCACCAGGTTCAGGAGACAGGCCCCTCCCCACCGGGTTCGGGAGCCTCAGACCCCCCCCCCACCGGGTTCAGGAGCCTCGGACCCTCCCCAGCAGGTTCAGAAGCCCTGGACCCCCCCCCCCCACCGGGTTCAGGAGCCTCGGACCCTCCCCAACAGGTTCAGGAGCCCTGGACCCCCCCCCCTCACCGGGTTCAGGAGCCTCGGACCCTCCCCACCAGGTTCAGAGACAGTCATTACTGCTCAACCATCGGACTCCTGCTAAATTAGAGCAGATAATTTCACTCACATCAATGCTAAACAGATTTCACAACCTGCTTTTTCATAGACTCACTTTCAAACACTCCAGAACTCATAGTCTTAGTATTATTTGTTTACTTCTGTTTTTATTTATACAATTTGTCTTCTTTGGCACATTGGTTGTTTGTCAGTCTTCAGTTTATATATAGTTTTTCATAAGTTCTATTGTATTTCTTTATTTTCTTATGAATGCCTTCAAAAATGAATTTCAGAGTACTATATAATGACAAATGCATACTTTGATAATAAATTTACTTTGAATTTGAAACTATTCGGTGACACATCCATTGGTATCTGAGCAACAATATTAATTTTCCTTTACACTTGGGACTGAAAAATGTCAATAAACAATCTAGATATTTAAAGGTGGTAAAATTCCACCTTCCCCGGAACATCCTGGTGCAATTCCTTCATTACGCTGTCTTCATTAAGAGATTCCTCATTGCAGCCACGCTGACTGGCTTGGTGAGGCATCCTCTCTCAACATACAAAACTCAGATCAGCAGAAAAGGTCATTTGCCAGAGACTACTCCACATTTCTCCAGCCAGTCAACACCATCTACGTCTTGATACAGCACTCTTCCCCTGTCAGCTTCATGACCTGAGTCCAACTGAAATTTATAACAATTAGCCCACAAACAAAGTTCAAAGTAAAGTCCAACTACAATAGTCCAAAGTTCCTCGCAATTGAGAAATGAGTGTGCTTGGCTATGCAGTACCTCAGGTTTTACCAGCTTGAGCCGAGATAATAAGAAGGAAAATAATAAGACTAAAAGAAATAACACTGAGAACATGAGCTTTTGAAAGTGAGTTCGTAGGTTGTCAAATCAGTTCAGAGTTGATGTGAGTGGTTATTTACATTGGTTCAGGAGCCTGATTGTCAAAGGATAATAACTATTCCTGAACCTGGTGGTGTGGGACCTAAGGCTCCTGTACCTCCTTCTTGATGGCAGCAGTGAGAGGAGGGCATGCTATGGATGGTGGGGGATGTTGACAATGGATGCTGCTTTCCTGTGGCAGCCTCCATGTAAATGTGCTCAATAGCGGGGAGGTTTTACCTCCGTTGGACTGAGCTGTGTCCACCCCTTCTTGCAGGCTATCTTGCATTCATTTGGCCTGCCTTTTGCCATCTATCCTGGGCTCTACGTATCGATGTAGTTACAAAGAAGGCACACCTGTGGCTCTACGTGTTGATGTAATCATGAAGACACACCTGTGGTCCTATGTATCGATGTAATAACGAAGAAGACACACCTGTGGTCCTACGTGTTGATGTAATCATGAAGAAGACACACCTGTGGGTCTACGCCAATAGGTGTTTGAGAAGATTTGGTTTGTCACCAATGATTCTTACAAATTGCACTAGCCTCCCCACCATCGAGGAGAGGATATCTTCTGAAGGCAGTGCATCGAGAAGATGGCATCCATCTTTAAGGACCCTCACCACTTAAGGCATGCCCTCTTCTCATTGAATAACTATTATTGGGGATGAGGTACAGAAGCTCAAAGACCCACAGTCAATGAGTCAGGAACAGCTTCTTCTTTTCTGACATCAAATTTCTGAATGGTCTATGAACACCACGTCGTTATTTGCCTTTTGAATTATTTGTTTACTTTTGCCATTTATAGTTGCAAAAATAATGGTACAGAACATCAAATTTTATGATATTTGTCAATGATAATAAAGCTGATTCAAATTAGAGTCATAGAACATTACAGTACAGAATCAGGCCCTTGGCCCATCTAATCCATACTAAGCCATTAATCACCCTTGTCCCATTGACTTGCACCAGGATGATAGCTCTCCATAACCCTGCTATCCAAGCACCTATCCAAATTTCTCTTAAACGTTGAAATTGAGCTCGCATGCACCACTTGTGCTGGCAGCTCATTTCACACTCTCACCACCATCTGAGTGAAGAAGTTTCCCCTCATGTTCCCCTTAAACTTTTCACCTTTCACCCTTAACCCGTGACCTTTGTAGTCCCACCCAGCCTCGGTGGAAAAAGCCTGCTTGAATTTATCCTGCCTATACCCCTCATAATTTTGTATAGCTCTATCAAATCTCCCATTAACCTTCTAGGTTCTAGTGAATAAAGTACTAACCTATTCAACCTTTCCCTACAGCTCAGGTCCTCAAGTCCCAGCAACATCTGTGTGAACTTTCTCCGCAGTCTTTCCATCTTTATTGACATCATAAAGTATAAAGTATCTTTCCTATAGGTAGGTGACCAGAACTGCACACAATACTTCATTCTTGACTTTCTGGATTTTGGATTCTTGTCCAGTAAGTAAAAGGTAGCAGAAGATTTGATGAGAGGATCTGGATGGTGTGAGCAGACCCAATCTCTCCACATTGCTCTCCCCTGATGGTTAGGACTTAAAATGTCCTCTCCTGGCAACAGGTCTATGCATGGTTGGATGTGGGCAAAGCTGTTTCCAAAAAGTCAAACATACTAATGGTTTCAGAGTGGTCTGGACATGTTCCAACGCTGTAAACCCAAAATTTCAAATGAGTTTGAAATAGCTTGGAAATAGAGTTTTCATTAGAACATAGAACGTAACAGCACAGAACATTGCGTCAGCCATTTAGAAACATAGAAAATAGGTGCAGGAGTAGGCCATTCGGCCCTTCGAGCCTGCACCACCATTCAGTATGATCATGGCTGATCATCCAACTCAGAACCCTGTACCAGCCTTCCCTCCATACCCCCTGATCCCTTTAGCCACAAGGGCCATATCTAACTCCCTCTTAAATATAGCCAATGTACTGGCCTCAACTGTTTCCTGTGGCAGAGAATTCCACAGATATTTAATGTACTTTAAGATCAATCTAATCCTTCCTTCCTACATAACCCTCCAATTCTTGCAACGAGACCTGGGTGTCATTATACACCAGTCATTGAAAGTGGGCATGCAGGTACAGCAGGCGGTGAAAAAGGCGAACGGTATGCTGGCATTTATAGCGAGAGGATTCGAGTACAGGAGCAGGGAGGTACTACTGCAGTTGTACAAGGCCTTGGTGAGACCACACCTGGAGTATTGTGTGCAGTTTTGGTCCCCTAATCTGAGGAAAGACATCCTTGCCATAGAGGGAGTACAAAGAAGGTTCACCAGATTGATTCCTGGGATGGCAGGTCTTTCATATGAAGAAAGACTGGATGAACTGGGCTTGTACTCGTTGGAATTTAGAAGATTGAGGGGGGATCTGATTGAAACGTATAAGATCCTAAAGGGATTGGACAGGCTAGATGCAGGAAGATTGTTCCCGATGTTGGGGAGGTCTAGAACGAGGGGTCACAGTTTGAGGATAGAGGGGAAGCCTTTTAGGACCGAGGTTAGGAAAAACTTCTTCACACAGAGAGTGGTGAATCTGTGGAATTCTCTGCCACAGCAAACTGTTGAGGCCAGTTCATTAGCTATGTTTAAAAGGAAGTTAGATATGGCCCTTGTGGCTACAGGGGTCAGGGGGTATGGAGGGAAGGCTGGGTTCTGAGTTGGATGATCAGCCATGATCATAATAAATGGCGGTGCAGGCTCGAAGGGCCGAATGGCCTACTCCTGCACCTATTTTCTATGTTTCTATGTTTCTATGTTTCTATTCTCTATCATGCATGTGACTTTCTAAGAGTTTTTTAAATGTCACTAATGTACCAGGCTTTGCAACCACCCCTAGCAGGGCATTCCATGCACATACCATTCTCTGTGTACAAAACTTACCTCTGACATCCTCCCTACACTTCCCTCCAATCACCTTAAAATTATGCTCCCTCATATTAGTCATCTCCACTCTGGAAAAAGATCTCTGGCTATCCACTCAATATATGGCTCTTATTCTGCACCGGATATTTACTCCATCCATGGTTAATTGTACGTGAATTCCTCTGTCCTGTGGTGGTGACGAGGTCCTACCCTCTATAAACTGCAGAATTTAATATCTTAGTTTAAACAGCCAATTTGAGGTCACTGTCAAGTACAAAGTGTGTTGCACTGACGTTCACTCGAACCACATGTGAAGCACCCTGAGATTTCAAAACTGACATTAGCAGATTAAACTGAGTTAGGAGCGGCATGGCAGTTACAGGAATCCCATTTAGTAAGGACCCTGTCAAATAGAAAATATTATAATTGTATTAGCTGCATCATTCAGCTCTAATTTGAACTGCATGTTAATTTTTGCATTTTAATTATGCCGTCATATTGATAAATTAACACACTGCATTGCTTGCATCTTGAAGTCTGTGATTCCTGGGGTGATGACTTCCTGACCTTGTCTGAAATAGACTGAAGGGAAAATCTCAGCCTGAGTTGCCCTTTCCTGCTTTGCTGCACCCCCTACAGGCCATCTGTATCAGAGAGTGGTAATGGTCACAGACAATTGCCCGAGTACCACACACAAATTGCTGGAGGAGCTCGGCAGGTTTTTATGACACGAAGTCTTGCCATTAACTGAGGGTTCTCTGGACCCCCGGTTGGGAACTACTGATCTATGGAGATGAACAATGTTTTGGACTGAGACCCTGTATCAGACAATTTCCCTGTGCTATTCGTTGGGATATGGGATTGATAGAATCTTAAAACAAAAACTGAGGCAAATAGAATAAAGGATCTGCGAAGTGTTATGGTTAATATATTAATTTATTCTTTTTCTATGTCGATAACTAATCAACAACACTGGTGTCTGCAAATCATAAGCACAAGAGATTATACAGATGCTGGAAATCCAAAGCAAACATGCAAAATACTGGAAGAATAAAAATAAATAATAAATAAGAGATCATAAATCAGCCATGACAGAATGCAGGAGAAAACCTGATGGGCCGAATGGCTGAATTCTGCTCCAATGTCTTAAGGTCTAATTCAGCAGGTCAGGCAGCATCTATGGAGGGGAATAAACAGCCGTTGTTTTGGGCCAGATCCTTCATCAGGACTGGAAAGTGGGGGAGCAGAAACAGGAATAAGGAGGTGTGGGGCTGAGATTGGAAGGAGTACAATTCGTCTCCTGCAAATCTTTCTTGAAATAACTGGATAACATAATTCATTTTGCAAGTCAAAGGATGCTGAACTTTATACCCTAACTTAAATCAGCTGACATAAATATGTAAACAAAAGGAAAATCAATAATGACATTTTTAGCACAAGGTCAAAGTTAAAATTTAAAGTACATTTATTATGAAAGTGCATACAGTATATGATACTTGAGAAAATTCTATTTGTATTTATTTATTATGAAGAACCATAAATAACAAAGTCTGAAGCACTGTGCAGGTTGTTTAAACCTGCAAGTCTGGTGCAAGGCTGTAGCTATTTCTCAAAATTCCAAAGTATTTATAAGTTAGCACGGTGGATTTTGAGGAAACATATTGCACGCTGTCGAGAAGCAGCCTCTGATCATTTACCAGCTGTGTTCAAGAAGTGTTGACAAGTTGCTATCGTGCACACTTCTGCCTGTGCATTTCGCTCTCTATTCAATGCATTGACTGACAGGGCCTGCGCTGCCCCCGCACTGTGACCCTGTTAAAACAAATGCCTCGGCTCCTTCAATACCACACCTGCAGCAAGGCCTCTCCTCTGGGAATCTGTGTTCATTAGTAACACAACTCCGTCACATCAAAACTTTCCACTCTTCCCAGTTACATTTAACACATGGGTCCCTCTCTTCAGTCCAGGCTTCTTGCAACTGTCTGGGGAATCTTTCACTTTTTGTCCTTTCTGACCCTTAAGGGACCACATTCTGTGTTCTTTTTCACACCATCTGCTCACAACCGAGGTAAACCCTCCAGCCTAAAAGGAAGCACTTGTTTCTTTAACAGTTGTTTAACACGAGATAACACGCGCTGCCTGCGTCCCAGTAAATCCACCAGGCTATATCTTACAGTTGCTTATATTTTTAAGAATGGATCTCCAAAGGGAGAGTATTATAACAGATTCTACTTAGATCCCCCTTCCCCCCATTGCTCCCTCTCCCTCCCAAGCAATGGTACAATCTACTAATTCCTGGCAGAAGTCCTTCTAAAGAACTGCTCAAGCCTCACTAAGCAGCTGTGAGTTAGGTCATTTTCCCATGAGTTTTACATGTGAAAACTGGGCATTAGCAGGACCTCAAAGGGACACCATCTGTCCCCCAGCAAAAAAGGTTCATGACACCTTCTGTGGTGCCAACAGACCCAGATGAACCATAAAGGAATTTAAGCAGCGTTTGTGATCCGATTGCTGATTCACTCAACAATCACCTCAGCGACGGCCGAAAACTATTCAACTCTGTCGTTGTATTATCTCTGTCCCTCCAGCACCCCCTCCCACTACCCCTCCTCCACCTGATGGACAACAACCATCAATCAGAATTGAATCGATTGTCCCCGGGTGTGTATTTCAAAAAAAAAAGAAAGAGAATGGCCTTCCGAGTCCAAAGGCACTCTTAAACACTGGACCACCAGACTCAAAAACAGTTGTTTTCCCCAGGCAGTAAGGCAGATCAACACTAACCCACCCATCCACACCCCCAACCATTACTACTTTATCATTTCCTGCAGGAATCAGGATTAATGTCACTGACATACGTCCTGAAATTTGCTGCTTTGCAGCTGCAGTACATTGCAAAGCATAATTTAAATAACCATAAATTATAATAATTAATATTAGGGCAGCACGATAGTGTTGTGGTTAGCACAACATATTACAGTACAAGCGATCCAGGTTCAATTCCCAGCACAGTCTGTACATTCTTCCCATGACAGTCTGGGTTTCCTCTGGGTGCTCCAGTTTCCTCCCACAGTACAAAGACGTAGCGATTGCTAGGTTAACTTGTCATTGTAAATTGTCCCGCGATTAGGCTGGGCATACATTTGCAGTGCAAAAAGACGGAAAAAAAGAAAAAAATAGTGAGGTAGTGTAAACATGGGGAATTCTGCAGATGCTGGAAATTCAAGCAACACACATCAAAGTTTGCTGGTGAACGCAGCAGGCCAGGCAGCATCTCTAGGAAGAGGTACAGTCGAAGTTTCGGGCCGAGACCCTTCGTCAGGACTAACTGAAGGAAGAGTGAGTAAGGGATTTGAAAGTGGGAGGGGGAGGGGGAGATCCAAAATGATAGGAGAAGACAGGAGGGGGAGGGATGGAGCCAAGAGCTGGACAGGTGATTGGTAAAAGGGATTTGAGAGGATCATGGGACAGGAGATCCGGGGAGAAAGAAGAGGGGGAGGAGGGGAACCCAGAGGATGGGCAAGGGGTATAGTCAGAGAGACAGAGGGAGAAAAAGGAGAGAGAGAGAAAGAATTTGTGTATATAAATAAATAATGGATGGGGTGCGAGGGGGAGGTGGGGCATTAGCAGAAGTTAGAGACACCTACGCTCTGTCCGCCAGAGAAAGCAGGATCTTCCAGTGGACACACATTTTAATTCCACCATTCAGGGCCCCAGACAGTCCATCCAGGTGAGGCGACACTTCACCTGTGAGTCGGCTGGGGTGATATACTGCGTCCGGTGCTCCTGATGTGGCCTTCTATATATTGGGGAGACCCGACACAGACTGGGAGATCGTTTTGCTGAACACCTACGCTCTGTCCGCCAGAGAAAGCAGGATCTCCCAGTGGCCACACATTTTAATTCCACATCCCATTCCCATTCTGATATGTCTATCCACGGCCTCCTCTACTGTCAAGATGAAGCCACACTCAGGTTGGAGGAACAACACCTTATATTCTGTCTGGGTAGCCTCCAACCTAATGGCATGAACATTGACTTCTCTAACTTCCGCTAATGCCCCACCTCCTCCTCCTACCCCATCCGTTATTTATTTATATACACACATTCTTTCTCTCTCTCTCCTTTTTCTCCCTCTGTCCCTCTGACTATACCCCTTGCCCATCCTTTGGGTTTTCCCTCCCTCCCTCTTTTCCTTCTCCCTGGGCCTCCTGCCCCATGATCCTCTCATATCCCCTGTTGCCTATCACCTGTCCAGTTCTTGGCTCCATCCCTCCCCCTCCTGTCTTCTCCTACCATTTTGGATCTCCCTCTCCCCCTCCCACTTTCCTATCTCTTACCAGCTCTTCTTTCAGTTAGTCCTGACAAAGGTTCTCGGCCTGAAACGTCGACTGTACCTCTTCCTAGAGATGCTGCCTGGCCTGCTGCGTTCACCAGCAACTTTGATGTGTGTTGTGTGAGGTAGTGTACATGGGTCATTGTCCATTCAGAAATCTGACGCTGGAGGGGAAGAAGCTGGTCCTCAACCATTGAGTGTGTGTCATACGTCTAAAACCTTCATGAGGCATGATAATGATGTAGATCATGTCCCTGTATTATGTAATAACGTATGTTTTTTCCCAATCAATGTTCAGGTGAAGGACAAGCTTTTTAGTACATTTAGTATTTTAGTGTGTGAACCAACCATCAGTTCTCCTAATAAAAGCAACCAAGATATACAGAAACCTTCAGCTTTTTGATGTTTTCTTTCTTGTGGTCGATTGGTGGGTGGGTGGGTGTTAATTTTTTGCGTGTAAGAGGGGGATTGGGGTTTGGTGCTACTGTCGCTGTTCCTTTCTGTGAGTGAGAGGCTCAGGGACTGTTATGCTCAGAGGATCATTGATTATTTTTGTGATTTTTTTTGCAGGGGGTGGATGTTGGGGTCTGTGAGTTTTGTTTCTTTTGTTTTCCATGCCAGTTGGGAGGGGGAGTGGATGTCTTCTTTCATCGACATTCATGGTCTTTCTGTATTTAATGGCTATCTGGAGTAGAGAAGTATCAGAGTTGTATTGTGCATTCATTCTTTGACAATAAAATGAACCTTCGAACCCTTTGAACCTTGACCTTAATTTCAAAAATGAGTATTTATGATACAGGATGGCATGGTAGTGTAGTGGTTAGCATATTTCTTTCCAGTGTCAATGATGACCAATTGGGGTTCAATTCCCACCACTGTCTGTATGGAGTTTGTATGTTCTCCCCGTGACCACGTGGGTTTACTCTGGTTTCTTCATACAGTCTAAAGACACAACAGTCAGCAGGTGAATTGGTCATTGTTAATCGTCCCTGATTAGGCTAGGGTTAAATGGTGGGTTACTGGGTGGTGCGGCTTGTGGGCATGAAGGGCCGGTTCTGCGTTGAACCTCTACATAATAAATATACAAATAAATATACAGAATGCTGGAGGAACTCAGCAGTTCATGCATCATTATTCCACTTCCCAGATGCTGACTGACCTGATGGGTTCCTTCAGAAGTTTGTGTATTTTGGCTATTTCATCATGCAAGGCAAATCAGAGAACAAGATCATTTGGAAGTTACAACACAAAATGAGACCGAGAGCCTAACCTAGCTCTTCGAAGAACAATCATGCAGGTCTAGTTCTCCTATTTTTTCCCAGCTTCATCAGATCATTAAAAACCACCTATCAGTTAATGGGCAGACAGAATTGCATTTGGGGTTTAGAGAGGGGTAACTGAGGGAGATTGATGGTCTGACAGGATTGTATTGAGGTTTGGAGGGGGGTAATGGAGGGAGATTGATGGTCTGACAGGACTGTATTTGGGGTTTGGAGGGGGTAATGGAGGGAGACTGATCGTCTGACAGGATTGTATTTGGGGTTTGTAGGGGGAATGGAAGGAGATTGATGGTCTGACAGGATTGTTTTTGGGGTTTATATAGGGGTAATCGAGGGAGATTGATGGTCTGACAGGATTGTATTGGGGTTCAAAGGTGGTAATGGAGGGAGATTGATGGTCATATATGATTGTATTTGGTGTTGTAAAGGAGGCAGTTTGATAAACAATAGGGTTGTATTTGGAGTTCAGAGGGACAGTAATGGAAGTATCTTGTGGAATAAGGAGCCTCAAAATCGGAAAACAATGAAGAAGGCCTTCAGTAAGGCCTTTGACAAGGTCCCGCATGGGAGGTTAGTTAGGAAAATTCAGTCGCTAGGTATACATGGAGAGGTGGTAAATTGGATTAGACATTGGCTCGATGGAAGAAGCCAGAGAGTGGTGGTAGAGAATTGCTTCTCTGAGTGGAGGCCTGTGACTAGTGGTGTGCGACAGGGATCAGTGCTGGGTCCATTGTTATTTGTCATCTATATCAATGCTCTGGATGATAATGTGGTAAATTGGATCAGCAAGTTTGCTGATGATACAAAGATTGGAGGTGTAGTAGACAGTGAGGAAGGTTTTCAGAGCCTGCAGAGGGACTTTGACCAGCTGGAAAAATGGGCTGAAAAATGGCAGATGGAGTTTAATACAGAAAAGTGTGAAGTATTGCATGTCGGAAGGACAAACCATGGTAGAACATACAGGGTTAATGGTAAGGCACTGAGGAGTGCAGTGGAACAGAGGGATCTGGGAATACAGATACAAAATTCCCTAAAAGTGTCGTCACAGATAGATAGGGTCGTTAAGGAGAGCTTTTGGTACATTGGCCTTTATTAATCGAAGTATTGAGTATAAGAGCTGGAATGTTATGATGAGGTTGTATAAGGCATTGGTGAGGCCGAATCTGGAGTATTGTATTCAGTTTTGGTCACCAAATTACAGGAAGGATATAAATAAGGTTGAAAGAGTGCAGAGAAGGTTTACAGAGAAAGGTTGAATAGGTTGGGACTTTATTGCCTGGAGCGTAGAAGAATGAGGGGAGATTTGATAGAGGTATATAAAATTATGATGGGTATAGATAGAGTGAATGCAAGCAGGCTTTTTCCACTGAGGCAAGGGAGAAAAAAACCAGAGGACATGGGTTAAGGGTGAGGGGTGAAAAGTTTAAAGGGAACATAAGGGGGGGCTTCTTCACACAGAGAGTGGTGGGAGTATGGAATGAGCTGCCAGACGAGGTGGTAAATGCGGGTTCTTTTTTAACATTTAAGAATAAATTGGACAGATACATGGATGGGAGGTGTATGGAGGGATATGGTCCGTGTGCAGGTCAGTGGGACTAGGCAGAAAATGGTTTGGCACAGCCAAGAAGGGCCAAAGGGCTTGTTTCTGTGCTGTAGTTTCTATGGTTTCTATGGAATAAAATGAGCTCAGCAGAAAATACTGAGAATCAGTTTAACATACGCACATTCGAAGTTGAGCTTTGCAAGCCTGCGTTTCTGGCCTTTTTTCTACATTTTTCAAGAAAGGTAAGAGTGAAATGCGTCTTTTACATCAGCAACTGAAGAGCTCCTGGAGGCAGCCTGCAAGTGTCACCATATTTCCAGTGTCAAAGCAGCACGTCCACAACTCACTAAGCCGAACCAGTCGGTCTTTGGAACCTAACACCCAGAAGGATCCCTGTGGTGATAGGGAGAGTGCACAGGCACAGGCAGCAGCTGGATTGGAAGCCTGATTTTGAATCTTGAATTGCTTGCACAGCAAATCATTGTGCTAACTGCTACACCACCATGCCACCCAGATGTGAATATGGTGCCACGCTGCCGTCAGACATAAAGACTTCTTTTTAAAGTATGGTAAATTGCAAGGTAGCATGAAAAGTTTTAATCATTGTACGTAGAGGTTTGAGAGCTGAGAATATAAATCCACGTTGGGTGCATGAATATGCAAGCAAAGATGTTTGTTTTCTCCTGCACTGTATGTCAGGCGTTCAGATGAGGCACACTTTCAAATATCTCACTTCAATCTAATCCTGATTATATTTTACTCGCTCCCTTCCATAGATCTGGAACACAGTCAGCTACGGCCATTTAATTAAATAATTAATTTTATTTTACTTATTCAGAGATACCGTGCGGAGAAGGCCTTTCAGTCCAAAACACCTCTCAGCAGTGCACCTATTTAACCCCAGCCTAATCACGGGACAATTTGCAATCACCAATTAACCTACAAACCAGTACATCGTTGGACTGCGGGAGGAAACTCGTGCGCTCACAGAACGACTTCGCAAACTTCTTGCAGAGGAAGCTGGAATTGAATCCTGAACTCTGACACCTTGAGCTGTGATAGGATTGCACTAACGACTAACCACTGTGGTATTACTGGGCAATCAGCAACCAAACTCCAACCCCAATGCAAGAAAATGGGAAGTAAAATAAATGCTTGATCACAGGCTGTTGAGAATAATATCCGTTAATTGGAAAGGTCAGGTAGATCATTGTACCACAATCAACTATTTCTTTTATGTGCTACAGGATGGATAATTGATGGTTTCCAATACTGTGAATTGCATATTTATTATTTACAGTTGCAGAGTGAGTTTGTTCTCATTATAACCTCTACACTCAGTGGGCACTTTATTGGGCACCTCCTATACCTAACAAAGTGGCCACTCGTGATCTTTTACTAATGTAACAAATCCACTTCAAGGCTTTACATGTTGTGCATTCAGACATGTTCTTCTGCACACAACTGTTGTAACGAATAGTTATTTAAGTTATTGTCACCTTCTTGTCAGCTTGAACCAGTCTGGCCATTTTCCTCTGACCTCTCTCATTAACACCCACAGAACAGCCACTCAATGGATTTTTCTTCTGTTTCTCACACCGTTCTCTTTAAACTCTAGAGTTGTTCAGACTGAACATCAGAATGGGGAAGAAATGTGATCTAAGTGATTTTGACTGTGGAATGACTGTTGGTGCCAGACAGAGTGGTTTGAGTATCTCAGAAACTGCTGATCTCCTGGGATTTTCGTGCACAACAGAGATACTCAAACCACCCTGTCTGGCATCAATAATCACTCCACAGTCAAAATCACTTAGATCACACTTCTTTCCCCATTCTGATGTTTGGTCTGAACAACAACTGAACCTCTTGGCAACATCTGCTTGTTTTATGCATTAATTTGCATTAATGAGCAGGTTACAGTTTTATCTAATAATGATGAGTAATCTAGTAATAATAGTAATAGTAATAATGATAATGATGAGTTTATCTAGTAATGATGTTTGAGTACAGAGAGGAAATTAAGAACCTGGTGGCATGGTGAGAAGACAATAACCTTTCTCTCAACGTCAGCAAGACGAAGGAATTGGTTGTTGACTTCAGAAGGAGTAGTGGACCGCACGACCCAATTTACATCGGTGGTGCACAAGTGGAACAGGTCAAAAACTTTAAGTTCCTCGGGGTCAATATCACAAATGACCTGACTTGGTCCAACCAAGCAGAGTTCACTGCCAAGAAGGCCCACCAGCACCTTTACTTCCTGAGAAAACTAAAGAAATTTGGCCTGTCCCCTAAAACCCTCCCTAATTTTTATAGATGCACTGTAGAAAGCATTCTTCTAGGGTGCATCACAACCTGGTATGGAAGCTGTCCTGTCCAAGACTGGAAGAAGCTGCAGAAGATCGTGAACACAGCCCAGCACATCATACAAACCAATCTTCCATCCTTGGACTCACTTTACACCGCACGCTGTCGGAGCAGTGCTGCCAGGATAATCAAGGACACAACCCACCCAGCCAATACACTTTTCATCCCTCTTCCCTCCGGGAGAAGGCTCAGGAGCTTGAAGACTTGTAGGGCCAGATTTGGGATCAGCTTCTTTCCAACTGTGATAAAACTGCTGAACGGATCCTGACCTGGATCCAGGCCATACCCTCCAAATATACGGACCTGCCTCTCGGTTTTTTTGCACTACCTTACTTCCCATTTTTCTATTTTCTATTTATGATTTATAATTTAAATTTTTAATATTTACTAATTTTAACTATTTTTAATATTTTTAATATTTAATATCTGTAATCCAGGGAGTGTGAAGCGCAGATTCAAATATCGTTGTGATGATTGTACATTCTAGTACTAATTGTTTGGCGACAATAAAGCATACAGTATAAAATAAAGTGGCACTGAGTGTAGATGGGTCATTATTTCACAGACCTTTGTGTAATTGTATCGTTCGTATTTTAAGCTCAACTTCACTACTGAGAGACAACCCAAAGTAGCCTCTACCTGTACTTGTGAGAGAAAAATGATTACTAGAGGATAGGGTGCTCTGCTTATCACAAATGTGGTGATTGTGACAGGAAGGAAGTGCAATTGGGTATAATATGTTCTTTGACAAAGTTGCTTTGTTGAAGTGTTGTGTTTTAGGGGAACAGCAGCGTAACAGTCAGCATAATACTTCATAGTGCCAGAGACCTGGGTCAGTTCCCACTGCTGTTTGTGAGGAGTTTGCATGTTCTCCCTGTGACCACTTGGCTTTCCTCCAGCTGCTTCCGTCTCCGCCCAGAACCCAAAGATGCATGGTTTAGGGTTAGCATGCTATGGTGACGCATGGTGAAACATGGTGACACTTGCAGGCTGCCTCCTGTACATCCTCTAAATGACTTGGTCGCCGACACAAACAACACATTTCACTGTATATTTCAATGCCATGATGTACACGTGACAAAAAAAGCTAATCTTACCTTATCTTCTGCTTCAGGCAGGATCGTCCCCATCAAACTTCAGCAATTTTTATCAAAACACCATACAAAGCATCCAGCCCGGAAGCATACCAGCTTGGTATGGCGACTGCTCTGTATGTGTTCACGAAACTGCAGAGAGTTCATGGACACAGCTCTGCACGCAATAAGAACCAGCCTCCCCTCCATGGACTCTGTCTTCACCTCTCTTTGCCTCAGTAAAGCAGCCACCTGAATCAAAGGCCACAGACATTCTCTCTTCTCCCCTTGAAAGCTCAAGAACAGCTTCTACCCTGCTGTTATAAGGCTTTTAAATAGTTCTTTAGTACAATAAAATGGTCTTTTGACTTCACAATCTACCTCATTATGACCTTGAAACTTAATGTTTACCTGTACCTGAACTGCACTTCCTCTGTAGCTGGCATACTTCATTCTGTTATTGTTTTACCTTCTTCTAACCCAATGCACCGTGTAATGATCTGATCTGTATACAATACAAGCTTTTCACTGTATCTCGGTACGTATGACAATCATGCATCAATCCAAAATTCATTTCCAAGATCATTTATGGAAAATAGGGTACAACGATTGAGATACTTCAAAATGGATAAAATTTTACATTATCACCACAGAATTTCCCACTGTCAATATCCTGAGGGTTGTCATTGACCAGGAAATGAACCAGAATAAATATAAACACAAGTTGCCTACTCAGAAGTTAAGTATCCAGCTGCAAGTAACTTGCCTCCATGGTTGCTCACCTCTATGCAGACTGTGGGTTTGTGAAAAGGGTGTGGAGAAAGATACAATGGCCTGTGTCTCGGTTCATCCCAAGCAGCTGCGTGACAGAGGGCATTCTGATCTACGGGCTGTTCCCAGGAGATACAAGTGCTGCTGGCAGATCTTCAGCTCGGGGAGAGATGCCCTATGGTCTGCCTGAAACAGCACTTTGAGATGTCTATGGAGAAACGCTGTCCACTGGCTACACATTTTAATTTCACATCCCATTCCCACTCTGATATGTCTATCCACGGCCTCCTCTACTGCCAAGATGAAGCCTCACTCAGGTTGGAGGAACAACACATTGTATTCTGTCTGGGTAGCTTCCAACCTGATGGCATGAACATTGACTTCTCAAACTTCCGCTAATGCCCCACCATCCCCTCGTACCCCATCCATTATTTATTTATATACACTTTCTTTATCTCTCTCTCCTTTTTCTCCCTCTGTCCCTCTCACTATACCCTTTGCCCATCCTCTGGGCTTCCCCCCTCCCCCTTTTCTTTCTCCCTAGGCCTCCTGTCCCATGATCATCTCATATCCCTTTTGCCAATCACCTGTCCAGCTCTTGGCTCCATCCCTCCCCCTCCTGTCTTCTCCTATCATTTCGTATCTCCCCCTCCCCCTCCCACTTTCAAATCTCTTACTAGCTCTTCTTTCAGTTAGTCCGGATGAAGGGTCTCGGCCCGAAACGTTGACTGTACCTCTTCCTAGAGATGCTGCCTGGCCTGCTGCGTTCACCAGCAACGTTTATGTGTGTTGCCCTTAATAATCTTATCTGTTTCAATCAGATCCCCTCTCATCCTTCTAAATTCCAGTGTATACAAGCCCAGTCACTCCAATCTTTCAACATATGACAGTCCCGCCATCCCAGGAATTAACCTCGTGAACCTACGCTGTACTCTCTCAATAGCAAGAATGTCCTTCCTCGAATTTGGAGACCAGAACTGTACACAATACTCCAGGTGTGGTCTCACCAGAGCCCTGTACAACTGCAGAAGGACGTATTTGCTCCTGTACTCAACTCCCCTTGTTATGAAGGCCAACATGCCATTAGCTTTCTTCACTGCCTGCTGTATCTGCAAACTTACTTTCAGTGACTAATGAATAAGGACACCCAGATCTCGTTGTACTTCCCCTTTTCCTAACTTGACACCATTCAGATAGTAATCTGCCTTCCTGTTCTTGCCACCAAAGTGGATAACCTCACATTTATCCACATTAAACTGCATCTGCCCACTCACCCAACATGTCCAAGTCACCCTGCATTCTCATAACATCCTCCTCATATTTCACACTGCCACCCAGTTTTGTGTCATCTGCAAATTTGCTAATGTTACCTATAATCCCTTCATCTAAGTCATTAATGTATATTGTAAATAGCTGTGGTCCCAGCACCGAGCCTTGCGGTACCCCACTAGTCACTGCCTGCCATTCTGAAAAGGACCCATTAATCCCTACTCTTTGTTTCCTGTTTGCCAACCAATTTTCTATCCATGTCAGTACCGTAACCCCAATACCATATGCTCCAATTTTGTCCACTAATCTCCTATGTGGGACCTTATCAAAGGCTTTCTCAAAGTCCAGGTATATTACATCCACTGGCTCTCCCTTGACCATTTTCATAGTTACATCCTCAAAAAATTCCATAAAATTAATCAAGCATGATTCCTCTTCATAAATCCTGTCACTGCTATCCAAGTGTGCCGCTATTTCATCTTTTATAATTGACTCCAGCATTTTCCCCATCACTGATGTCAGGCTAACCGGTCTATAATTCCCTGCTTTCTCTCTCCCTTCTTTCTAAAAAAGTGGGATAACATTAACTACCCTCCAATCCACAGGAACTGATCCTGAATCTATAGAACATTAGAAAATGATTACCAATGTGTCCACGATTTCTGGAGCCACCTCCTTAAGTACCCTGGGGTGCAGACCATCAATCCCTGGGGATTTATCAGCCTTCAGTCCTACCAGTCTATCCAACACCAATTTCTGCCTAATGTGAATTTCCTTCAATTCCTCCATTACCCTAGGTCCTCCGGCCACTATTACATCTGAGGAATAGCTACAGGAGTGCTCTGCACTACCTGTCTACTGACCTTCGCTTTCCCCCCTCTGACTATCAGCTGATTCCCTACCAGAAAAATATGTAGTCCCTTTCCTTCCGTGTACCTAGAACAAGGAGATGTAGAGTCAGTATGGATAGAGATTGTTTGTGTCTTCCATAGTGAAGACAGATCCAAAGTTCCTGTTCAACTGGTCTGCCACTTCTTTTTTCCCCATAATAAATTCACCCGTTTCTGTCTTCAAGGGTCCAACTTCGGTCTTAACTTATTTTTACCTCTTCACATCCCTAAAGAAGCTTTTCTTATCCTCCTTTATATTCTTGGCTAGCTTATCTTCGAACCTTATCATTTCTCCCTGTATTGCCTTTTTAGATATCTTCTTTTGCTCTTTAAAATTTTCCCAATCCTCTGACTTCCCACTCACCTTTGCTATGCTATACTACTTCTCTTTTATTGTTATACTGTCCTTGACCTCCCTTGTCAGCCACGGTCGCCCTCTACTTCGCTTAGAATCTTTCTTCCTCTTTGGAATGAACTGATCCTGCATCTTCTGCATTATTCCCAGAAATACCTGCCATTGTTGTTCCACTGTCATCCCTGCTAGGTTATCTTTCCAGTCAACTTTGGCCAGCTCCTCCCTCATAGCTCCATAGTCCCCTTTGTTCAACTGTAATACTGACACTCCCGATTTTCCCTTCTCCCTCTCAATTTGTTGATTGAAACTTATCATATTATGTTCACTACCTCCTAATGGCTCCTTTACCTCGAGTTCCCTTATCAAATCCAGTTCATCACACAACACTAAATCCAGAATTGCCTTCTCCCTGGTAGCTCCAGTACAAGCTGCACTATGAATCCATCTCAGAGGCACTCCACAAACTCCCTTTCTTGGGGTCCAGTACCAACCTGATTTTCCCAGTCTACCTGCGTGTTAAAATCCCCCATAACAACCATAGCATTACCTTTGCAACATGTCAATTTTAACTCTTGATTCAATTTGCACCCTATATCCAGGCTACTGTTTGGGGGTCTGTAGATAATTCCCAGTAGGGTCGTTTTGCCTATACAATTTCTCAGTTCTATCCATACTGACTCTACATCTCCTGTTTCTAGGTACACGGAAGGAAAAGGGACTACATATTTTTCTGGCAGGGAAACAGGTTGTTTGGTGACAGTCAGAGGGGGGAAAGCGAAGGTGAGTAGACAGGTAGTGCAGAGCACCCCTGTAGTCATTCCCCTGAATGATGCAGGGAGCAGGGTTTTAGATTTTTGGATCATCGGGATCTCTTCTGGGGAGGGTGAGACCTGTACAGATTGGATGGGTTACATTGAACTCGAGGGGGAGCAATATCCTTGCAGGTAGGTTTGCTAGCATGGTTCGGGAGGGTTTAAACTAATTTGCGAGGGGGGTGGGGCCTGGAGCGATAGAGCAATGGAAGAAGTGCGTGGAATAAAGCCAGATCTAACATACAGAGAGGCTCTGAGGAAAGAGAAGCAGAATAAAGGGTGTAAAGGTAGGAAGGTAGAAGGGCTTCAATGCAAGAAGCATCAGGAACAAAGGTGATGAACTGAGAGCTTGGATACATACATGGAATTATGATGTAGTGGCCACTACAGAGACTTGGCTGGCACCAGGGCAGGAATGGATTCTCAATATTCCTGGATTTCAGTGCTTTAAAAGGGATAAAGTGGAGGGAAAAGGGGAGGAGTGGTGGCATTACTGGTCAGGGATACTATTACAGCTATAGAAAGGGTGGGTAATGTAGCAGGATCCCTTTTTGAGTCAGTATGGGTGGAAGTCAGGAACAGGAAGGGAGCAGTTACTCTATTGGGAGTATTCTACAGGCCCCCTGGTAGCATTAGAGATACCAAGGAGCAGGTCTGGAGGCAGATTTTGGAAAGGTGCAAAAATAACAGGGTTGTTATCATGGGTGACTTTATCTTCCCTATTATTGATGGGTACCTGATTAGTTCCAATGGTTTATATGGGGTAGAATTTGTTAAGTATGTCCAGGATAGATTCTTGTCACAGTATGTTGACAGGCTGACTAGGAGGAATGCCATACTAGATCTAGTACTAGGTAATGAACCGGGTCAGGTTACAGATCTCTCAGTGGGTGAGCATCTGGGGTACAGTGACCACCGCTCCCTGGCCTTTAGCATTATCATGGAAAAGGACAGAATCAGAGAGTACAAGAAAATTTTTAATTGGGGAAGGGCAAATTATGAAGCTATAAGGCTAGAACTTGCAGGTGTGAATTGGGATGATGTTTTTGCAGGGAAATGTACTATGGACATGTGGTCGATGTTTAGGGATCTTTTGCAGGATGTTAGGGACAAATTTGTCCCGGTGAGGAAGATAAAGAATGGTCGGGTGAAGGAACCATTGGTGACAAGTGAGGTGGAAAATCTAGTCAGGTGGAAGAAGGCAGCATACATGAGGTTTAGGAAGCAAGGATCAGATGGGTCTATTGAGGAATATAGGGAAGCAAGAAAGGAGCTTAAGAAGGGGCTGAGAAGAGCAAGAAGGGGACATGAGAAGGCCTTGGTGAGTAGGGTAAAGGCATTCTTCAATTATGTTAAGTTAAAAAGATGACAGGAGTGAAGGTAGGACTGATTAGAGATAAAGGTGGGACCATGTGCCTGGAGGCTGTGAAAGTGAGCAAGGTCCTCAATGAATACTTCTCTTCGGTATTCGCCAATGAGAGGGAACTTGATGACGGTGAGGACAATATGAGTGATGTTCTGGAGTATGTTGATATTAAGGGAGAGGAGGTGTTGGAGTTGTTAAAATACATTAGGATGGAGAAGTCCGGTGAGCCTTACGTCTGTGGTGGGAAAGCTGTTGGAAAAGATTCTCAGAGATAGTGTCTATGGGCATTTAGAGAATCATGGTCTGATCAGGGACAGTCAGCATGGCTTTGTGTAGGGCAGATCGTGTCTAACAAGCCTGATAGATTCCACACAGTAGGCTTATTCAGAAAGTCAGAAGGCATGGGATCCAGGGAAGTTTGGCCAGGTGGATTCAGAATTGGCTTGCCTGCAGAAGGCAGAGGGTGGTGGTGGAGGGAGTACATTCAGATTGGAGGGTTGTGACTCGTGGTATCTCACAAGGATCGGTTCTGGGACCTCTACTTTTCGTGATTTTTATTAACAACCTGGATGTGGGGGTAGAAGGCTGGGCAAGTTTGCAGATGACACAAAGGTTGGTGGTATTGTAGATAGTGTAGAGGATTGTCGAAGATTGCAGAGAGACATTGATAGGATGCAGAAGTGGGCTGAGAAGTGGCAGATGGAGTTCAACCCGGAGAAGTGTGAGGTGGTATACTTTGGAAGGACAAACTCCAAGGCAGAATACAAAGTAAATGGCAGGATACTTGGTAGTGTGGAGGAGCAGAGGGATCTGGAGGTACATGTCCACAGATCCCTGAAAGTTGCCTCACTGGTAGATAGGGTAGTTAAGAATGCTTATGGGGTGCTAACTTTCTTAAATCGAGGGACAGGGTTTAAGAGTCGCAATGTAATGATGCAGCTCTATAAAACTCTGGTTAGGCCACACTTGGAGTACTGTGTCCAGTTTGGTCGCCTCACTATAGGAAGGATGTGGAAGCATTGGAAAGGCTACAGAGGATATTTACCAGGATGCTGCCTGGTTTAGAGAGTATGCATTATGATCAGAGATTAAGGGAGTTAGGGCTTTACTCTTTGGAGAGAAGGAGGGTGAGAGAAGACATAATAGAGGTGTACAAGATATTAAGAGGAATAGATAGAGTGGATAGCCAGCGCCTCTTCCCCAGGGCACCACTGCTCAATACAAGAGGACATGGCTTTAAGGTAAGGGGTGGGAAGTTCAAGGGGGATATTACAGGAAGGTTTTTTACTCAGAGAGTGGTTAGTGCGTGGAATGCACTGCCTGAGTCAGTGGTGGAGGCAGATACACTAGTGAAGTTTAAGAGACCACTAGACAGGTATATGGAGGAATTTAAGGTGGGTGGTTATATGGGAGGCAGGGTTTAAGGGTCGGCACAACATTGTGGGCCGAAGGGCCTGTACTGTGCTGTACTATTCTATGTTCTATGGAAAGAACCAAGACGCACCCCCGTGAGCATGGAGTGGGCATTGCCATTAGGAACTCCTTGTTGCAAATGGTGGAGCCACCAGAAAATAGATCAGAATGACTTATTAGTCTCCACCTACACACCAGTCATGGCCCAGTATCTTTCGCCAGTGTTTATGCCCCTTCCTTGAATTCCACCTCTGAGGCAAAAGACATGTTCTACGACAAATTAGAAGCTGTTGTCAGGAATATTCCCAAGGATGAGCACCTCATTCTCCTTGGTGACTTCAACGTCAGAGTGGGAGCCGATAACGATTCCTGGCCATCTTGTCTTGGTAACTTTGGAATTCACAAAATAAATGACAATGGACAACGTTTTCTGGAGTTCTGCTCCTATCTCGGCCTATGCGTAACTAACTCCTACCTTCAGACAAAGTCGCAGTACAAGGTCTCATGGTGACATCCATGGTCTAAACACTGGCACCAACTAGACATGATCATCACCAGGCGTTCTTCCACCAATTCTGTACTAATCACCCGCTCATACCACAGTGCAGACTGCGATATGGATCATGCTTTAGTATGCCGCAAGATCAAACTACGTCCGAAGCAAATTCACCACTCCAAACAAACTGTAAAACCTCGCATCAACACAACAGAAATGAAACAGTCAGAAAAGGTTGACCAGTTTGCCAAGTCAGTACAGGGTGCTATGACTACCTCCTCACAAGGAGATACTGCAACAGAACAATGGTCATACCTTCGCAACCCCATCCACGAATCAGCACTCTCTATCTTTGGAAGCAAGACCACAAAGAGCAGTGACTGGTTTGAGGCAAAGTCCAACATCATGACTCCTGTCATTGAAGCCAAGCGCGCAGCTCTCACAGAGTACGAGCGCTCACCATCCGACCAAACACTCCAGGCACTTCGAGCTGCTAGAAGCAAAGTGCAACAGACTGCAAGGCAGTGCACAAATGAGTACTGGTTCCAGCTCAGGGAGGACGTTCAGACAGCAGCTGTGACAGGCAACATCAGATTGATGTATGATGGTATCAAGAAGGCCCTTGGCCCATCACAGAGCAAGACAGCACCCCTGAAGTCATCCAGCAGTGAAATAATCACCGATAAAAGCAAGCAGATGGAAAGCTGGGTAGAACACTGCTCCGAGTTCTACTCGAGGGAAAATGTTGTTAGCTCAGCCATTGATGCCGTCGATTGTCTACCAGTCATGGATGAACTCAACTCCGAACCAACCATTGAGGACTTCAGCAAGGCAATTGACAGTCTGGCCCCAGGGAAAGCTCCTGGCAATGATGGGATTCCTCCTGACCTGATCAAACACTGCAAGAGCTCACTCCTCCAACCTTTACACGAGGTCCTCCATCAGTTCTGGAAGGAAGGAGCTGTACCACAGGATATGGGCGACTTTGTACAAGAACAAGGGTGATAGGAGTGACTGCAACAACTACAGGGGTATCTCCCTCCTGAGTATTGTCGGCAAAGTCTTTGCTCGTGTAACTCTGGCACGTCTACAAACTCTGGCAGAACGGGTCTACCCTGAGTCCCAATGTGGTTTTCACGCAAGGAGGTCAACTGTCGACATGATTTTCTCACTCCATCAACTCCAGGAGAAGTGCAAGGAACAACAGAAACCCCTCTATGTCACTTTCATCGACTGGACCAAGACGTTCAACCTTGTCAGCAGGGATGGGCTCTTTCAGATTCTCCTCAAGATTGGCTGTTCCCCGAAACTCCAAAGTATCATCAAGTCATTTCATGACGACATGAGGCCTACTGCTCAGTGCGATGGCAGCTCATCAGAACCCTTCCCTATTTGTAGTGGAGTCAAATAAGGATGCGTGTTGGCCCCAACATTATTTGGCATCTTCTTCTCTCTGCTATTGAAGCAGGCGTTTGGGACGTTGACAGAAGGCATCTACATGCACACCAGGTCTGATGGGCGGCTGTTCAACCCTGTGTGCCTGAGAGCAAGAACAAAGGTGCGAAAGATCTTAATACGTGACATGCTGTTTGCCGATGATGCTGCTGTAACCTCGCACACCAAACAGCAACTACAAACTCTCATGGACTGCTTCTCTAAGGCATGCAAGGACTTCGGGCTTACCATCAGCCTAAAGAAAACAAACGTCCTTGCCCAGAACGTAGTGGAGACACCAGTCATAACCATCGACAATTACGATCTAGAAGTGGTCTATGCATTCACGTACTTGGGGTTGACCATTAGCAGCACTCTCTCCCTCGATGCTGAAATCAATAGGCGTATCGGCAAAGCTGCATCGACCCTTGCTCAACTCTCCTCGTGGGTCTGGGAGAATCCGAAACTGGCTACAAAGACCAAGATTACTGTGTGCAATGCATGCGTTATCAGCACCCTCCTGTAAGGCAGCGAGACTTGGACCATCTACTCCAAACAGGAGAGGAAACTCAATAGTTTTCACCTGCACAGCCTTCGCCGCATCCTTGGCATCACCTGGAGAGACAAAATCCCAGACTCTGAGGTCCTCTCCCGTGCTGGACTTCCCTCAATGTTCACGCTGTTAAGACAATGCATACTGCGCTGGCTGGGCCACGTCTGTCGTATGAAGGGTGGTAGACTGCCAAAGGACATCCTCTGCGGAGAACCAGCAACAGGCAAGAGGAAGATTGGTAGACCCCAGCTTTGCTTCAAGAACCTCTGCAAGCGCGACATGAAAGCCTTAAAAATCAACACAGAGTGCTGGGAGGATACAGCAGATGACCGCAACAAATGGCGAGGTATTCTTCAGCAACCCCTAGAGCGAGGCAAAAGAGTGATCCTGAGTCAGTCTGAGGAGCAGACAGCTAAACGGAGAGCACAGCGGACTGCGGTCAACAATTCCATGACGCCCTACACATGCAGCAACTGTGGCAGAGCCTACCGTTCCATTATCAGCCTCAATAGCCGCAGTTAACGCTGCTCGATAAAACAGTGACTACCAGAGGCGCAGTACCCACGGTCGACCACGACCGACGGAGGATTGCTAAATCATCTCCACTGCTCTGCTTTTGGGTCAAGCCTCGTTTACATTCCCTGACACATGGTTTATGAATTTAAGAATTAAATGGAACTGCATGGCTTCTCTTTTAAATTGTTTTTATTATGAATAAAGTCAGAAGTGTAGTGAAAACACTGCCTTCCCTCAGTTTGCCCACTATCAACAACAGTCCAATCAAGAGTGTTCTGAAACACTCCCCACTTGCCTGGATGAGTGCAGCTTCAACAATACTCATAAAGTTTGATATCTTGCATGATGTAGCAGCTGGCTTTGATAGACATTTCAGCTGTTCACCTACCCCCTCTCTGATGCACTGCACTATCCACGGGACACACTGCAGCAACTCACTGAGACTCCTTAGACTCCAAATTCATCACCTCCACCCAACTTCACCATAAACACCACCACCTGGAAATTGATCTGCAAGCCTCACACCATCCTGACTTGAAAATATATGTCTGTTTCTTCACCATCACTGGTTCAAAATCCTCACCTATTAACTTATGATGCCCCTGCAAGTAAGATTTCATTTCACCTTTGCATACAGGTACTTTTGCATATGGTGATAAATATGACTTCAAATTGGACTAACAATTCCTGCTCAGTGTTCTGTCCACTGGACAACTTCAAAGTTCGAAGTAAATTTATTATCGAAGTATATATATGTCACCATATACTGTACAACCCTATTGATTTGTTTCTTGCTATCATACAGAGTAAATCCAAGATACACAATGAAAGACTGCACCCTGCAGGACAGATAAACAACCAGTGACAGCAAATGTGAAAATACAAAAGAAAAAAAGTAATAATAATAACTAAGTAAGCAGTAAATATTGAGAACTTAAGATAAAGAGTCCATACAGTACTGTGCAAAAGTCGCAGACACATACGAGGGGTGATTGATAAGTTCGTGGCCTAAGGTAGAAGGAGTCAATTTTAGAAAACCTAGCACATTTATTTTTCAACATAGTCCCCTCCTACGTTTACACACTTAGTCCAGCGGTCGTGGAGCATACGGATCCCTTCTTTGTAGAAGTGGTCCACAGCAGGGGTGATTAATAAGTTCGTGACCTAAGGTTGAAGGAGATGAGGAGAAACTTCAAACTTTCTGCATTTTCACTGAAAGAGTTGAACTGCACGTGCATGTAACGAGAGCTGTACAACTCATCTCCTTCTACCTTAGGCCACGAACTTATCAATCACCCCTGCTGCAGACCACTTTCTGGAGGTCCAAGGCGCCGACTTCTACAAAGAAGGGATCCGTATGCTCCACGACTGCTGGACTAAGTTGTAAATGTAGGAAAAATAAATGTGCTAGGTTTTCTAAAATTGACTCCTTCTACCTTAGGCCACAAACTTATCAATCGCCCCTCATATCTATAGCTAGGATGCTAGGGCTTTTGCACAGTACTGTAGTAGTTCTATGTATCGCACTGTACTTTTGCTGCTAAATAAAAAGCAAATTTAATGACATACAGTATATGATTGATGATGAACCTGCTTCTGATATGGATTTCTATTGTGGACTGAAAGTGGGAAGGAGTCAGGGAGAGGGGAATCGTATTTGGGAAAAGGGGAAGGGAGCAGGAAGCACCAGAGAGACATTCTGTAAATGATCAATTAATCAATTGTTTGGAATCAAATAACCTTAAGAATTTTGCACAGCACTGTAGATTGTGGGAACAGTTCAGTGATGGGGCAAGTGAAGCTGAGTGAAGTTGTCCCATTCCGGTCAAGATGATGCATGCTGGTCAAAATGGCGCCTGTGTACAATGCTCCCTCAGTCAACATCTTCTGGATAGACCACAAAACTGTTTATTTCACTTCTTTTACATTTGTTTTTATCTTTAAAGTGTCTCTGACTCTGTTAGAGCCTGCAGTTTACTGTTTGGAAATTGATTGAGTGATCCAGTGCTTTGCTGTCTCCGAGAAGATTCCAGGAGTGGTGCACAAGCCTTAGAAAATACAAGACAGGGTGCGAGCTGATATTCGACTCTATGTTGCCAATTAAAGCAAGGAGAAAGACAGAAAAATTGAGGTGCATGCAGAAGGCGAAGGGTTCAGCACCTTTCTATCACTGATGGGATCGCTCTGCTGCCATCGAAGGAGCCTGTGTGGCCTATCACTGTGCTCAGAGGGTAGGCCTCTACAGTTGAGCAGTGTCTCTCTCTTTCGATGTCACCAAGGTTCTGCATTTATGGATTTGGACAATCAGCTATGTACTTTTTCAGTCTTATGCTTTTTATATTCCATGCTTTCTAGTTGCTTTCTTTGTGCGGTGGGAGGGGGGTTTGGGGTGGATGTTCTTGTTGATATTTTGTTAGTTTTTGTGCGGGGTAGGGGGACTTGGGGGCTGATGTTGTTGGAGTTTCGTGTGGGAAAAGGGGGCTTTGGTGGTTGATCATGTTGCCGTTCTTTTTTTTTTGTGAAGGGGGATGGGAGTGGATGAACTGTTTCTCACTGAATCTGACTTCCATGGTTTTCTTTGTTTCATGGCTATCTGGAGAAGAAGAATCTCAGAGTTGTATGCTGCATACATACTTTAATAATAAATGAATCTTTGAATCTTTTGAACCTTTGAACCTGGTGGTGTGAGTCCTGAGGCTCTTGTACCTTCTTCCTGATGGCAGCAGCGAGAAACTGCATGGTCTAGTTAGTGGGAATCCCTGATGATGGATGCTGCTTTCCTGCGACTGCACTTCACGCAGATGTGCTCAATGGTGGAGAGGACGTTATTTGTGATGGACTGGGCCAAATTCATTACTTTTTGCCAGATTTTTCATTCAAGGGCATTGGTGTTTCCATACCAGGCCATGGTGTGACCAGTCAATAAGCTCTCCACCACACATCTGTAGAAGCTTGCCAAAGTTTTGGTTGTCATGCCGAATATTCACAAACTTCTAAGGAAGTAGAGGTGATGACGTGCTTTCTTTGTAATTGCAGAACTCAGCTCCATAAATTAAATTAAATATGCTCCAAAACTAATGGGCAGAAAGATTAGCAGGGAACTGGAGATGCTTCCATTTACAGAGTCTGGAACTCCCAGCCCAAGGGTGGTAAGGGTAAAAAAGCAACAGCACAATTAAAAAAAATCTGAATGATATTGAAGAATCATAATCTGAAAGACTTTGGCGCAAAAAATGGAAATTGGGATTAAACGGATTACCATGAGTCTATAAAGCCCTGGTTAGACCATACTTAGAATATTGTATTCAGTTCTGATTGCCTCATCATAGGAAAGAAGTAGAAGTTTTACAGAGGGTGCAGGGGAGATTTACTGGGATTAGAGAGCATGTTTTATGAGTGCAGGTTGAGTAAACTAAGGTTTTTCTCTTGGGAGCGAAGGAGGATGAGGGATAACTTGATAGAGGTGTACAAGGTTATAAGAGGCATAGATTGAATGGACAACCAGAGACTTTTTCCCAGGTTGGTTAGATTGATTTTACAGTAGGTAAGAAGACTGACACAATATCAAGGGCTGAATGGTCTGTAATGTTTTCTGTTCTTTGTTCCGTTTCTAGTTCTTTCTTTTATCAAGTGGATTCAATGGACTGAACAGCCTCCATCTGTGCAGAAAAGTTTCATTATTCTTTGATGTTTCCAGTCTCTGTTTCATTTTAACACCCTTTTCAAATGTAACCATTTTAGACATAGCAGACGTAATTTTTTCAGAAACATTTCAAAACCTGCTTATTAGCTTGTAAAATCAATTAATTCCTCTTGCCCTGGTGGCATGCAGTCAAACAATGTCGATGCGTAAGTTTTTATTCGAAACACAGAATGTAATCGTACATGCAAAAGATGGAATCGCACACAAGCAGATTGCCAGGATGAACTCCTTCTAACAAATCTCACTGTAATAAGCAGGTTACTTTTGTGAAGAAATTGGCGCGATCGGCAAACGTAAAGGAAGTACTCAGAAAGTGCTCCTGACAGATAAAACCTAGAAAATAATTAATGCAGACCCATTGAATGGAGGTAAACTTCGGGCAGCAGACAAATGTGGAATCGCACGCAAATTCCTGTATGGGCCAAGCAGCAGTTCTTAAAGGCCGTCATACCATGGGGTGTCCTGTCTGATCACACACTCAGCGGATATTCACACAGCATTCATTCTCCGTTCCCTTTTATGGGTACACAAGGTCACACTGCCGGTTTATACTCCAGCAGCTGTTAGGAAAGCACCAACGTGCTCCAGAACAAATGTTGCCTTGACAACCCCGCAGACACTAGTGGCTCTACTGCAAATTTTTGTATGACATCACTTGCTACTGCATCATACCAGTGCAGTTGCATGTCTTATTCTGAGCTGTAATGGTTTAACACACACACACAATGCTGGAGGAGCTCAGCATCTCAGGCAACATCTATGGAAATAAATAAATAGCTGACGTTTTGGGCCAAGACCCTTCATCAGGAACTGGTCAAAAATGTCGACTGTTTATTTATTTCCATAGATGCTGCCCGACCAGCATTTTGTGTGTTACTCTGGATTTCCAGCATCTGCAGAACCTCTTCTGTCAGAATCAGAATCAGAATCAGAATCAGGTTTATTATCACCGGCATGTGCCGTGAAATTTGTTAACTTAGCAGCAGTGGTTCAATGCGATACGTAATATAGAAAACAAAACAAAATAAAATAACAATAATAAAAAATAAAAAGTAAATCAGTTACAGTATACAAGATTAAAAATCTTGCAAAAAACAGAAATAGTACATATTAAAAAAGTGAGGTAGTGTCCAAGGGTTCAATATCCATTTGGGAATCGGACTGCGGAGGGGGAAAAGCTGTTCCTGAATCGCTGAACATGTGCCTTCAGGCTTCTGTACCTCCTACCTGATGGTAAAAGTGAGAAAAGGACATGTACATTGATGGAAGTTTTTGGGTGTACTTGTTGACATGCCAAATCTCTTCAATCTCCTAATGAAGTATAGCCGTTGTCTTGCCTTTTTGATAGCTACATCGATATGTTGTGACCAGGTTATGTCCTCAGAGATCTTGACACCAAGGAACTTGAAACCGATCACTCTCTCCGTTTATGAGAATTTGTATGTGTTCCTTTGTCTTACCCTTCATGAAATCCACAATCAGCTCTTTCATCTTACTGACGTTGAGTGCCAGGTTGTTGCTGCGACACCACTCCACTAGTTGGCATATCTCACTCCTTCTCATCACAATCTGAGATTCTACCAACAATGGTTATATCGTCAGCAAATTTATAGAAGGTATTTGAGCTACACCTAGCCACACAGTCATGAGTATACAAAGAATAGAGCAGTGGGCTAAGCACACACTCCTGAGGTGTGCCAGTGTTGATCATCAGCAAAGAGGAGACGTTATCAGCAATCAGCACAGACTGTGGTCTTCTGGTTAGGAAGCTGAGGATCCAATTACGGAGGGAGGTACAGAGGCCCAGGTTCTGCTACTTCTCAATCAGGATTGTGGGAATGATGGTATTGAGCTATAGATGATGAACAGCATCCTGACATAGGTATTTGTGTTGTCCAGCTGGTCTAAAGCCATGTGAAGAGCTATTGAAATTGCATCTGCCGTTGACCTATTGTCGTGCTAGGCAAATTGCAGTGTGTCCAGGTCCTTGCTGAGGCAGGAGTTCAGTCTAGTCATGACCACCCTCTCAAAGCATTTCATCACTCTAGATGTGAGTGCTACCTGGTGATAGTCACTAAGGCAGCCCACATTATTCTTCTTAGGCAGTGGTATAATTGTTGCCTTTTTGAAGCAAGTGGGAACTCTTGCCCGTAGCAGTGAAAGGCTGAAAATGTCCTTGAATATTCCGGCCAGTTGCTTGGCACGGGTTTTCAGAGCCTTACCATCAGGACCTTCCGCCTTGCGAAGGTTCACTCTCTTTCAAGACAGCCTTTCATCGGCCTCTGAGACAATGATCACAGGGTATCAGGTGCAGCAGGGATCTCCACAGCTGCAGTTATATTCTCCCCTTCAAAGTGGGCATAGAAGGTGTTGAGTTCTTCTGGTAGTGAAGAATCACTGCCATTCATGCTATTGGGTTTCGCTTTGTAGGAAGTAATGGTTCGGTAAACCCTGCAAGAGTTGTCATAAATCTGATGTCACCTCCAACCTCATTCAAAGTTGTCTCTTCGCCCTAAAAATAGCCCTCCGTAAATCATACCAGGTTTTCTGGTACTAGCCTGGGTCGCCAGACTTGAATGCCACAGATCTAGCCTTCGGAAGACGACGTACCTCCTCCTGTTTCATCAATGGCTTTTGGTTTGGGAACGTACAGTAAGTCTTTGTGGGCATACACTCATCCACACAGGTTTTAATGAAGTCGGTAACAACTGCAGCATACTCATCCAGGTTTGAAGACGAATCCCTGAATATAGTCCAGTCCACCAATTCAAAGCATTCCTGTAGGTGCTCTTGTGCTTCCCTTGTCCATACCTTCTTGGTCCTCACTACTGGTGCTGCAGTCTTCAGTCTCTACCTGTACTGGGGGAGTGGACGTATAGCCAGGTGATCAGACTTCCTGAAGTGAGGGTTTGGAATAGCATGGTAGGTATTCTTGATGGTGGTAAGTATGTGAACGGACTCTGTCAGCCTTTCTATTCCCTTATTTTCTCCTCTTTGGTGTCAAATTTTATACAGAGCTGCCACTGCGAATGCCCAGGAAATTTAAAGGTACTTGATAAATACACTCAGTGGCCAGTTCAAATGGTACACCTGCACACTTGCAGTTATTGCAAATATCTAAGCAGTCAATCATGTGACAACAATTCAATGCATAAAAACGTATATGGTTATCTATTGTTATATAGGCATGGTCAAGGGGTTCAGTTGTTGTTCTGCCAACTATCAGAATGGGGAAGAAATGTGATCTAGGTGACTTTGACCATGGAATGATTGTTGGTGCCAGATGGGATGGTTCAAGTATCTCAGAATTGCTGATCTCATGGGTTTTCACGCACACCAATCTATGTGGATAGTATAGAGAGAGTGCGGAGGGAATTTACAAGGATGTTACCAGGATTGGAGAGCCTGCCTTATGAGAATAGGTTGAGTGAACTTGGCTTTTTCTCCTTGGAGCGATGGAGGATGAGAGGTGACCTGATAGAGGTGTATAAGATGATGAGAGGCATTGATTGTGTGGATAGTTAGAGGCTTTTTCCCAGGGCTGAAATGGCTAGTGTGAGAGGGTATAGTTTTAAGGTGCTTGGAAGTAGGTACAAGGGGATGTCAGAGGTATATTTTTTTTCACACAGAGAGTGGTGGGTGCGTGGAATGTACTGCCAGTGAAGGTGGTAGAGGCAGATACGATAGGGTCTTTTAAGAAACTCTTAGATAGGTACATGGAGCTTAGAAAAATAGAGGACTATGCAGTAGGGTAATTCTAGACAGTTTCTAGAGTAGGTTACATGGTTGGCACAACATTGTGGGCTGAGGTACCTGCAATGTGCTGTAGATTTTCTAAGATTCTATGAACTTTTGAAGAATTATACATGAATAAAGACTGACAAACGACCTATGTGCAAAAGAAAACAAACTGCAAGAATAAGTTACTGAGAACATGTGTTGTAGGATGCTTGAAAGTGAGTCTGAAGTTGTGGAATCAGTTTGAAGTTGAAGTGAGTGAAGTTATTTATTTTTTATTTATTTATTGACATAGAGTGTGGAATAGGCTCTTTTGGTCCCATGAGCCACGCCATCCAGCAATCCCCCCAATTTAAATTTAATCCTGGTCTAATAATGGGAGACCCGGCTAGTGGCATAGCGGCATCAGTGCCAGACTTTGGGACAAAAGGTCCCGAGTTCGAATCCAGCCGGCTCCCCTGCACGCTTTCCATCCGTGCTGGGTTACGAGCTGGTGATCTCTTTGGAAACTCACCTGGCAGAAGGCAATGGCAAACCACTGCTGTAACTTGCCTTGTACGCGGTTCCCCACTACGTCAGCGAGGTGTGGAGGGAAATCGTCCGCTAACCGGGGTAACTCCGGATGCGACGTACCTTTCCTTTCCTTTCCTAATCATGGGACAATTTATAATGACCAACGAACCTACCAACTGGTATGTTTTTGTACTGTGGGTTCCCTGAGGGAACCCCACACAATCACGGAGAGAACGTACAAACTCCTTACAGGTGGTGGTGGAAATTGAACCTGGGTCGCTGGCATTGTGAAATGCGCTGGCTGTGGTGGCCCATGATGGCTCAACATCCTGATGGTTGTCATGTAATAACAGTTTCTGAGTCTGGTCCTCTGTGTTGTGAAATTGAAATTAAACACGTACAAATATTTCCACCGCATTTTGCATTATTATCTGATAGATCAATCGTTCATAAACAGAAGATGTAACTGTATATTGTGCCAAGCCAGATGAAAGTAGTGTTAAATATACACATTTGAAAGTACACAGAGTACACAATCTGTAAAGAGGAATTCACTGCAATACTGGCACTGTCTGCTTGACTGCTCCTCAGGGACTAGTTTTTCTCTAAATTAAAGATAACAATTTGAAGGCGAGACATGGTGAGGGAGGAAGAAAGAGTAAGAGAAAGGAATGGGGGAGGAAGACTGAACAGAGGTATCACAGCCATCCGCTGTGTTCACACCATGGTGTGGAATGTAATAATGTGAATTACATCCTAGGTCAATTGTCTCTATGGGCTCATATTACAGAGCTGCAGTCTCACAGGACGACCTGAGTTTGCATTACAGCCATTTACACCACAATACCAAGGCCATCGGCTGAGATCAATACTCAACTAACAGGCAATGCTTTCAAAATAAGAAAGAGTATGCATGGAGAGAAAGCTGGTGGACACCAATAGCAGGGATTCACATGAAAGCTTGACCATTAGGTAATGATAGTGCTTGGACGAGGGAAATTCGGGATTCAAGATTGTTTAATTCAACATTCGAGTCCTGATGAAGGGTCTTGGCTTGAAATGTCGACTGCACTGCTTTTCATATTTGCTGCCTGGCCTGCTGAATTCCTCCAGTTTTTCATATGTGTTGCTGGATTCCCAGCATTTGCTGTTTTTCACTTGTTCAAGATTGTTTAATGTCATGCCGCTGTTCTGTGCTCAGTGTCAGACGTGGGAATTCCTGGAAACTCACAGCCTCCTGGACGGCCACGTCTGTGCCAGGTGCGTCAAGCTGCAGCTCCTTAGGGAACTGGAGATGCAGCTCAATGACCTTCATCTGGTCAGGGAGATGAGGAGGTGATAGAGGAGCTATAGGCAGGTAGTCACACTGAGGCCTGGGGAGACAGATAAGTGAGTAACAGTCAGGAGAGGGAAGGGGAAGAGTCAGATACGAGAGAGTACCCCTGTGGCTGTCCACCTTGACAATACATACTCCTGTTTGAGTACTGTTGGGGGGGACAGACTACCTGGGGAGAGCAACGGTGCTAACGCCTCTAGCACAGAGTCTGGCCCTGTGGCTCGGAAGGGTAGGGAAAGGAAGAGGATGGCAGCAGTGTTAGGGGGTCAGACAGGCGATTCTATGGACGCAGGAAAGAAAGACGGATGGTAGTTTGCCTCCCAGGTGCAAGGGTCTGGGGTGTTTCTGGTCGTGTCCACAAAATCCTGAAGTGGGAAAGAGAACAGCCAGAGGTCGTGGTACATATTGGTACCAATGACATAAGTAGGAAAAGGGAGGAGGTCCCGAAAACAGACTACAAGGAAGTTGAGAAGCAGGACCTCAAAGGTGGTAATCTTGGGATTACTGCCTCTGCCACGTGACATATAGGAATAGAGTGAGGTGGAGGATAAATGCGTGGCTGAGGGATTGGAGCAGGGGGCAGGGATTCAGATTTCTGGATCACTGGGACCTCTTTTGGGGCAGGTGTGACCTGTACAAAAAGAATGGGTTGCACTTGAATCCGAGGGGGACCAATATTCTGGAGGGAAGGTTTGCTAAGGCTTTTGGGGAGAGTTTAAACTAGAATTGCTGGGGGGTGGGAACCAAACTGAAGAGACGGAGGAAGGGGAGGTTGGCTCACAAATAGAGAAAGCTTGGAGACAGTGCGAGAGGGGGGATAGCCAGGTGATAGAGAAGGGATGTGCTCAGACCGTTGGTTTGAGATGTGTCTATTTTAATGCAAGGAGTATCATGAACAAAGCAGATGAGCATAGAGCGTGGATCAGTGCAACACTCACAACATGCTGGAGGAACTCGGCAGGTCGGGCAGCATCCACGGAAAAGATCAGGCTGGAACCCTTCGTCAGGACTGTAGAGGGAAGGGGCAGAGGCCCTATAAAGAAGGTGGGGGGAGGGTGGGAAGGAGAAGGCTGGTAGGTTCCAGGTGAAAAACCAGTAAGGGGAAAGATAAAGGGCTGGGGGAAGGGAGGCGGGGAGGTGATAGGCAGGAAAGGTGAAGAAAGAATAGGGGAAAACACAATGGGTAGTAAAAGGAGGCGGAACCATGAGGGAGGTGATAGGCAGCTGGGGGAGGGGGCAGAGTGACATAAGGATGGGGGAAGGGAGGGGGAGGGAATTACCGGAAGTTGGAGAATTCGATGTTCATACCAAGAGGCTGGAGACTACCTAGACGGTATATGAGGTGTTGCTCCTCCAACCTGAGTTTAACCTCATCATGGCAGTAGAGGAGGCCATGTATGGACATATCTGAATGGGAATGGGAAGTAGAGTTGAAGTGGGTGGCTATTGGGAGATCCTGTCTGTTTTGGCGGACGGACGGAGTGTTGCTTTGACCCCAGCATCTGCAGAGTATTTTGTGTTTACAATTGAGTGTGGATCAGTACTTGGAACTATGATGTGGTGGCCATTATAGAGACTTGGATGACTCAGGGGCAGGAATGGTTACTTCAAGTGCCAGGCTGTTTCAGAAAGGACCGGAAGGGAGGCAAAAAAGGTGGGGGTGTGGCACTGCTGATCAGAGATAGTGTCACGGCTGCAGAAAAGGAGGAAGTTATGGAGGGATTGTCTTCAGTGTCTCTGTGGGTAGGGGCTAGGAACAGGAAGGGGTCAATAACTCTACTGGGTGTCTTTTATAGACCACCTAATAGTAATAGGGACATCAAGGAGCAGATAGGAAGGCAGATTCTGAAAAGGTGTAATAATAACAGGGTTGTCGGGGTGGGAGATTTTAATTTCCCAAATATCAATTGGCATCTCCCTAGAGCAAGGAGCTTAGATGGGGTGGAGTTTGTTAGGTGTGTTCAGGAAGGTTTCTTGACACAATATGTAGATAAGCCTACAAGAGGAGAGGCTGTACTTGATCCGGTATTGGAAAATAAACCTGGTCAGGTGTTAGATCTCTCAGTGGCAGAGCATTTTTGAAATAGTGATCACAATTCTATCTCCTTTACCATAGCATTGGAGAGGGATAGGACATAGAACATAGAACATTAGTACAGCACAGTACAGGCCCTTTGGCTCACAATGTTGTGCCGACACTCAAACCCTGCCTCCCATATATCCCCCACCTTAAATTCCTCCATATACCTGTCTAGTAGTCTCTTAAACTTCACGAGTGTATCTGCCTCCACCACTGACTTCTCACCGCTTACCTTAAAGCCATGTCCTCTTGTACTGAGCAGTGGTGCCCTGGGGAAGGGGCACTGGCTATCCACTCTATCCATTCCTCTTATTATCTTGTACACCTCTATCATGTCTCCTCTCATCCTCCTTCTCTCCAAAGAGTAAAGCCCTAGCTCCCTTAATCTCTGATCATAATGCATACTTTCTAAACCAGGCAGCATCCTGGTAAATCTCCTCTGTACCCTTTCCAATGCTTCCACATCCTTTCTATAGTGAGGCGACCAGAACTGGACACAGTACTCCAAGTGTGGCCAAACCAGAGTTTTATAGAGCTGCATCATTACATCGCGACTCTTAAACTCTATCCCTCGACTTATGAAAGCTAACACCCTATAAGCTTTCTTAACTACCCTAACCACCTGTGAGGCAACTTTCAGGGATCTGTGGACATGTAGCCCCAGATCCCTCTGCTCCTCCACACTAACAAGTATCCTGCCAATTACTTTGTACTCTGCCTTGGAGTTTGTCCTTCCAAAGTGTACCACCTCACACATCTCCGGGTCGAACTCCATCTGCCACCTCTCAGCCCACTCCTGCATCCTATCAATGTCTCTCTGCAATCTTTGACAATCCTCTACACTATCTACAACATCACCAACCTTTGTGTCGTCTGCAAACTTGCCAACCCAGCCTTCTACCCCCACATCCAGGTCGTTAATAAAAATTACTAAAAGTAGTGGTCCCAGAACAGATCCTTGTGGGACACCACTAGTCACAATCCTTCAATCTGAATGTACTCCCTCCACCACGACTCTCTGCCTTCTGCAGGCAAGCCAATTCTGAATCCACCTGGCCAAACTTCCCTGGATCCCGTGCCTTCTGACTTTCTGAATAAGCCTATTGTGTGGAACCTTGTCAAATGCATTATGAAAATCCATATAGATCACATCCACTGCACTACCCTCATCTATATGCCTGGTCACCTCCTCAAAGAACTCTATCAGGCTTGTTAGACACAATCTACCCTTCACAAAGCCATGCTGACTGTCCCTGATCAGACCATAATTCTCTAAATGCCTATAGATCCTATCTCTAAGAATCTTTTCCAACAGCTTTCCCACCACTGTTCGATAATTACCTGGACTATCCCTACTACCTTTTTTGAACAAGGGGACAACATTCGCCTCTCTCCAATCCTCCGGTACCATTCCCATGGACAACGAGGACGTAAAGATCCTAGCCAGAGGCTCAACAATCTCTTCTCTCACCTTATGGAGCAGCCTGGGGAATATTCCGTCAGATAGGAACAGACAAGTTAGGAAAGCGTTTAATTGGAGTAAAGGGAAATATAAGGGTATCAGGCAGGAACTTGGAAGCATAAATTGGAAACAGATATTCTCAGGGAAATGTACGGAAGAAATGTGGCAAATGTTTGGGGGATATTTGCGTGTAGTTCTAAGTAAGTGCATTCCAATGAGACATGAAAAGGATGGTACAGTACAAGATCCGTTGTGTACAAAGGCTGTTGTAAATCTAGTCAAGAAGGAAAGAAGAGCTTACGAATGGTTCAAAAAACTAGGTAATGATAGGCATCTAGAAGGTTATAAGGCTTGCAGGAAGGAGCTTAAGAATGAAATTAGGAGAGCCAGAAGGGGCCATGAGAAGGCCTTGGTGTACAGGATTCAGGAAAACCCCAAGGCATTCTACAAGTATGCAAAGAGAAAGGGGATAAGACTTGAGGGAATAGGACCAAACAAGTGCGACAGTGGAAAAGTGTGTATGGAACCGGAGGAAATAGCAGAGGTACTTAATGAATACTTTACTTCAGTATTCACTATGGAAAAGAACCTTGGTGATTGTCGTGCTGAGTTGCAGCAGACTGAAAATCTTGAGCATGTAATTATTAAGAAACAGGATTTGCTGGAGCTTTTGGAAAGCATCAAGTTGGATAAGTCACTGGGTCTGGATGAGATGTACCCAAGGCTACTGTGGAGGTGAGGGAGGAGATTGATGAGCCTCTGGTGATGATCTTTGCATCATCAATGGGGACAGGAGAGGTTCTGGAGGATTGGAGAGTTGCGGATGTTGTTCCCTTATTCAAGGAAGGGAGTAGAGATAGTCCAGGAAATTATAGGCCAGTGAGTCTTACTTCAGTGTTTGGTAAGTTGATGGAGAAGACCCTGAGAGGTAGGATTTATGAACATTTGGAGAGATATAATATGACTGGAAATAGTCAGCATGGCTTTGTCAGAGGCAGGTCGTATTTTACGAGCCTAATTGAATTTTTTGAGGATGTGACTCAACACATTGATGAAGGTAGAGTAGTAGTTATACTGTATATATGGATTTCAGCAAGGCATTTGATAAGGTACCCCATGCAAGTCTTATTGAGAAAGTAAGGAGGCATGGATTCCAAGGGAACATTGCTTTGGGGATCCAGAACTGGCTTGCTTATAGAAGGCCAGGAGTGGTTGTAGACGGCTCATATTCTGCATGGAGGTCGATGACCAGTGGTGTGTATCAGGGAACTGTTCTGGGACCCCTACTCTGTTATAAATGACCTGGATGAGGAAGTAGAGGCATGCAATTAGTAAATTTGCTAATGACACAAAGGTTGTGGATAGTGTGGAGGCTGGCAAAGGTTACAGCGGGACATTGATAGGGTGCAAAACTGGGCTGAGAAATGGCAGATAGAGTTCAACCCAGATAAGTGTGAGGTGGTTCATTCTGGTCGGTCAAATATGATGGCAGAATATAGTATTAATGGTAAGACTCTTGGCAATGTGGAGGATCAGAGGGATCTTGGGGTCCAAGTCCATAGGACACTTAAAGCTGCTGCGCAGGTTGACTCTGTGGTTAAGAAGGCATACAGTGCATTGGCCTTCATCAATCATGGGATTGAGTTTAGGAGCCGAGAGGTAAAGTGGCAGCTATATAGGACCCTGGTCAGACCCCATTTGGAGTACTGTGCTCAGTTCTGGTCACCTGAGTACAGGAAAGATGTGGAAACTATAGAAAGGGTGCAACGGAAATTTACAAGGATATTGCCTGGATTGGGGACCATGCCTTACAAGAATAGGTTGAGTGAACTTGGCCTTTTCTCCTTGGAGCGATGGAGGATGAGAGGTGACCTGATAGAGGTGTATAAGATGATGAGAGGCATTGATCATGTGGATAGTCAGAGGCTTTTTCCCAGGGCTGAAATAACTATCACGAAAGGGAACAGTTTTAATATGCTTGGAAATGGGTACAGAGGAGATGTCAGGGTTAGGTTTTTACGCAGAGAGTGATGAGTGCATGGAATGGGCTGCCGGCGACGGTGGTGGAGTCGGATGTGATAGAGACGAATAGCTACTTGGAGCTTAGAAGAATAGAGGGCTATGGGTAAACCTAGGTTGTTCTAAGGTAAGGACATGTTCAGCACAGCTTTGTGGGCTGAAGGGCATGTATTGTGCTGTAGGTTTTCTATGTTTCTATGTTACTATGTCATTTTGAGCAGCCAAATATAAAGGAGAACAAAATAATTGTAACTCCAGATCCAATACAGCAGAAAAAAAACAGAATAGGATAAAGAACACAATAATAAACAACACAATGAATATAATTACATAAGCACACACAAAATGCTGAAGGAACTCAACAGGTCAGACAGCACCTCTGAAAGTGACGTTTTGATGCCGAGATGCGAGCAGAACAATCTGGAAGGTGACCGGTGAAGCCAGGTGGGTGGGGGAGGGTGGAATGAAGTAAAAAACTCCTGCTAACATGTACAAAGTTCAATGTAAATTTATTATTGGGATATATAGGTATATGTCACAATATGCTACCCTAAGATTCCCTTTCTTGCAGGCATTCACATTACATTGAACAGAGTACAACAGAATCACTGAAAATCTACAGGTGAAGACGGAGAAACAAACAATGTTCAAAAGACCTGAAATTGTGTAAATACAAAAATAAAAGAAAGCAAAATAATAAGAAGCAATAAATAAGCAATAAACATCAAAAACGAATTGTCGAGTCCTTTAGCGTGAGTCTGTAGGTTGTGGAATCAGATTGGTGACGAGGTGAATGAAGTTATCCACACTGGTTCAGGAACCTGATGGTTGAGAGGTAATAACTTTGCTGAACCTGGTAGTGTGGGTTTGAGGTTCCTCTACCTCCTGCCCGTTGTCAGCAGTGAGAAGAGAGCGTTGCCTAGATGGTGGGGACTTCTGATGATGGATTCTGCTTTCCTGCAACAGCACTCTGTGTGGATATGCTCAGTGGTGGTGAGGGAGTTCAATGTTGGGGAATCAGAGGTATGCAGAAACAAGGCAAAACTGCAGATCTTTTTCAAAAGGAACTAAGTGAAGTAGATTGAAATGAAAAAAAAATCATTAAAACATGACAAAGTAGTAGCAAGGGCTATGGACGTGCACTGCCTAGTCAGAGGGTGAAGAGTCAGGGGACTAACTGACTTGACCTTTGGTCCAGTCTCTTAATCACTCAGGCTATGCTCAGTACACGTGTGTCGCCATTATTACTTAATTAATGTAGTATTGTTCTCAGCAGATGCAGTCGACCCATTTGAGCCATACAGGTCACAGGCATTATCCTGTGTATTGGTCAACTGTCTGAGAAAAAGATGCAATGTTTTTACTAGGTAAAAAAAAAAATTAATCTATATTGTAATTACAACTCCATGAGGCACTGATCCTCACAGCAAGAAAGAATGGGTTAACAAGGCATATTCATTGGAAATTAATGATTATAAAAAGGAATTAACTGATGAAAACAACTTGGAATTTCAGCAAGGAAGTTATGCTATTCATTTCTTGTATATGAAAGGACTAACCTTTTGAAATCTGGTTGTTCAACAGGGTAATGTTACCTTGTAATGTTAGATATCTTTAATAGTTATAGCTATTATAATGATTGCTTAATTCCTCAACTAGATAGCGGTATTTCTTTAAAACACGATAAAGTAGTGGCTAACATGACGTTACAACAGCACCAGCAAACTGGAATCAATTCTGATGGTGTCTGTGAGGAGCTTATATGTTCTCCCTGTGACTGCGTGTGTTTCTTCTGGGTTGCTGCAGTTTCCTCCCACGTTTCAAAGGCAAACAGTCTTGCCTGACAAATCTATTTGAATTCTTTAAAGCAATAACAAGCAGGATAGACAAAGGAGAATCGGTGGAAGTTGTGTACTTGGATTTTCAGAAGGCCTTTGACAAGATGCCACACATGAGGCTGCTTAACAAGGTAAGAGCCCATGGAATTACAGGAAAGATACAAGCATGGAGAAAGCATTGGCTGATTGGCAGGAGGCAAAGAGTGGAAATAAAAGGATCCTTTTCAGTTTGGCTGCCAGTGACTAGTGGTGGTCTACAGAGGTCTGTGTAGGGACCATTACCCTTTATGTTAAAGATTACTCTTCATGGAGATATCGGAGTAAGTTTTTTACACAGAGAGTGGTGAGTGTGTGGAATGGGTTGCCGGCAGCGGCGGTGGAGGTGGATACAATCGGGTCTTTTAAGAGACTTACGGATGGATACATAGAGCTTAGAGAAGTAGAGGGCTATCGGTAAGCTTAGGTAGTTCTAAGGTAAGGACATGTTCCGGACAGCTTTGTGGGCCGAAGGGCCTGTATTGTGCTGTAGGTTTTCTATATTTCTATGTTTCTATTAAATGTTGATGATTTGGATGATGGAATTGATGATAAAGTTTGTGGATGATACAAAGATACTTGAGGAGGCCAGTAGTGTTAAGGAAGCAGAAGGAGTCAGACATTTAAAAGATTGGGCAAGGAAGTAGGAAGTGTATGGTCACGCAACCTGGAAATCTGCAGATGCTGGACTTTCAGGCAACACACACAAAAAATGCTGGTGAACGCTGCAGGCCAGGCAGCATCTATAGGAAGAAGTACAGTCGACATTTCGGGCTGAGACCAGTCCTGACGAAGGGTCTCGGCCCGAAACGTCGAGTGTATGGTTACACACTTTTGTAGAAAAAATAAAAGGATAGGCTATATTCTAAATGAGCAGAAAATTTTAAAGATCTGAGGTGCAGCCAGACTTGGGAGTCCTCATGCAGGATCCCCTAAAGACTAATTTGCAGGCTGAATCTGTGGTGAGGAAGGCAAATACAATGTTAGCATTCATTTTGAGAGGACGAGAATATATAAGCAAGGATGCAATAATAAGACTTTATAGGCACTGGTGAGGCCTCACTTGGAATATTGTGAGCAGCTTGGGACCCTTAGTTAAGAAAGGATGTGCTGAAACTGGAGAGGGTTCGGAGGAGGTTAACAAGAATGAAAGGGTTAACTATGAGGAACAGTGAATGGCTCTGGGTGTGAACTCGCTAGAATTTAGATGAATGAGGGGAGATACCATTGGAACTATAGAACGTTGAAAGGCCTCCATAGAGTGGCGGGGAGGTGGAGAGGATATTTCCAATGTGTGAGTATCTAAATCCAGAGGGCACAGCCTCAGAATAGAGGAACATCCCTTTAGAACGGAGATGAGGGAAAAATTCTTTAGACAGAGGGTGGGAATCTGTGAAATTCACTGCTTCAGAGGCTGTGTAGGCCATGTCATTGGGTGTATTTAAGGTGGAGGTTGATAGATTCTTGATTTGTCAGGGCATGAAAGGGCAGGAGAATGACATGAGAAGGAAAATAGATCAGCCATGGTGAAATGGTGGAACAGATTTGAAGGGCCGAATGGTTTAATTCTGCTCCTATACCTGATGGTCAAACGGACATCTGGTTTAGGATTAGCAAGTTGTGGGCACTGGAATAATGACACTTGAAGCCTGCTCCTAGTACACCCTCGGTCTGTGTTGATTATTGATGAAAACAACATTTTTCGCTGTATGTAGTGAAGTTTCAATGTACATATATGGAAGCAGGAATAGAAAACCTTACAAAAAGTGGTGGACATAGCCCAGTCCATCACAGGCATAGCCCTTCCCACCACTGAGGACGTCTACAAGGATTGCTGTCACAAGAAAGCAGCATCCATCATCACGGACCTGCACATGCTCTACTCTTGCCCCCTGCAATCCTGTAAGAATTCCATTATACTTCGGTGATAAAGATTCACTCTATTAACCTGCCATCAACAATTTCAACAATTAATGACCAACAAATGTCTTGGAGCAATGATGGGAGAGCAAAGCACCAGCAGTTTAATTACAAACATGAGAAAATTTGCAGATGTTGAAAATCCAAGCGACACATGCATAATGCTGGAGGAACTCAGCAGGCCAGAGAGGATATATGGAAAAAGCTGAAGTGTTTCAGCCCGAAATGTCGACTGTACTCTTTTCCATAGAAGCTGCCTGCCCTGCTGGGTTCCTCCAGCATTTTGTGTGTGTAACCAGCAATTTAATTCTGAGGTTTAAATAATGTCTATAAAAATGGTTAGCTTTATTTTTAGGATGTGTACTTTCACCTGAACCACCGTGATTAGATTTCTGCCTTCTAATCACTCCTGGATATTGATTAATCTGTAGTTAAATGTCAGGAGTTGGCATGTGGATTACAGGACTTTTTCTCAGATCAGTAGATTTTGAGTTTGGGTTTTCATACACTCAGTGGCCACTTTATTAGGTACAACTGTCCACCTGTTTGTTACTACAAATATTTGATCAGCCAACCCTGTGGCAGCAACTCAATGCAGGCACGGTCAAGAGGTTCAGTTAATGTTCAGAGTAAACATCAGAATGGGGAAGAAATGTGATCTAAGTGACATTGACCGTGGAATGTTTGTTACTGCCAAGCCTTAGTGTGTTGTGTTTCATTTTGGTAGGTCAAATCTGAAGACAGAGTATAGTATTAATGATAAGACTCTTGGCAGTGTGGAGGATCAGAGAGGTCTTGGGGTCTGTGTTCACAGGATACTCAAAGCTGCTGTGCAGGTCGACAGTGTTGTTAAGAAGGCGTCTGGTGTGTTGGCCTTCATCAACCGTGGGACTGAGTTCAAGAGCCGTGAGGTAATGTTGCAGCTATATAAGACCTTAGTTAGACCCCACTTGGACTACTGTGTTCAGTACTCATCACCTCACCACAGGAAGGGTATGGATACTACAGAGAGTGCAGAGGAAATTTACAAGGGTTTTGCCTGGATTGGAGGGCGTACCTTATGAGAATAGGTTGAGTAAACTTGGCCTTTATCCTTGGAGCGACGGAGTATGAGAGGTGTCCTGATAAAGGTGTATAAGATGATGGTGGAGGTGGATACAATAGTGTTTTTAAAGAGACTCTTAGATAGGGACATGGAGCTTAGAAAAATAGAGGGCTATGTGGTAGGGAAATTCTAGACAGTTTCTAGAGTAGGTTACATGATCGGCACAACATTGTGGGCCGAAGGGCCTGCAATGTGCTGTTGGTTTCTATGTTTTATGTTCTATGGATGCACCACATGTCTAACCTTGAAGTGGATGGGGTACAGAAGCAGAAGATCACGAGCATACTGGAGGTACAGAGTAAATTGGCCCTTGAGTGTATATCAGTGAAATGACACATGCTGTAACACCATTGAAACATAAGTGGGATGCAGAGTGGAGGTCTGGGTTGAGTGTTTGTGGAATCCTAGGAAAATCTGTGAAGTGATTCTGTTGAGATTTCCAAACCGAAGAAGTTTAAAATTGAATCAGGGTTGACAACTGATCAATGTGACAGCAATTTGCATCCCAAGAGGGAAGTTATATAGTTCAGACTATTTCAAGTTTATTTGCACATGATTGTACATCATACAACCAAATGAAACAATTTTCTCTGGACCACAAAACATATATCACACACAACATGGAAAACAAAATATTACCACAGATACGTTAGTCAAGTATAATTCAAAGTGCATATAATGTGTTGCACAGGTAAACAGTAAACACTGTCCTGGTGGCAAGACCTCAGTGGTGGCAGGGTATTCATTAGTCTCACAGCCTGAGGGAAGACACTGTTCCCCAGTCCGACAGTCCTAATCCTGATGATCCAATACCTCCTTCCTGATGGTAGTGGATCAAAGAGATTGTGGGATGGGTGGTCGGGATCCTCAACAATGTTTTGGGTCCTTTGTCTACGGTGCTCCCAGTAAATGTCACAAATGGTGGAAGGGAGATCCTGTTGATCCGCTTTTTCCTATCCCATTTTATCTAGCATCTGATGGACAGCATACCTGGGCTTTGCCTTGGAGATACCTCACATCTTTCAAGACTGAAGAAAACACAATCACTGAGGGATCTATTTCCACAAATCCGGTGCCTGTCTGTTCTCTGCAGTGAATTGAGGTGTTATTTTGTGCCTTTGTCTCTGGTTAATCAAATGATCAATGAATGAATGAATTAATTACTTGACAGACGTGCTAAACCAGGTGAAGGTAGCTGACAGGTCTCACAGCCTGGTGAGACTGGGATATGCCTGTCCCAGCATGTGAAATCAACTCCAGCAGAGCAGATGGATGAGATCAACAGAGAGATCCAATGGCCAGAAAGGTGCTTCATGGAGAGTGGATGGCATTGCAAGGCACATTGCAACTAAGGAAGACCCTAATTGTGACGAGTACTAGTAGCAATGCACCCTGACTTCTGAGTTAAGGGAATGGAACTGCCCCAGTGCAACAGCTTTTCCACTTTTAAAACTCTCCCTCACAGGTCTCCTGTCATTGTCAGGCACACGGACAACTAACATAACTAATTAAGGGCTTTCGTTAGGCTAAAACAACAAGTTTCTGGTCTATATTATCTTCACAGTAAAGCTTGTTTCACTCTGGCACTGTTATTAGTACGAAGCACTTATGTGAATATTAAAATAACCCCATTTATTTTCATTTCTTCACAAGAATTGAAATAATTTGATAGGCTAATAAATTAAAGAAAAGACAAATTCCATGTTAAATTATTAAAACTGGTCTGTAATGTGGTGGTGACAGAGAGGAATTAATATGTAGGGTACAAAGTCTTTGACAAATGTTAATTTGCCTGTAGTCTCCATAGAGCCTGTTCGAGTGTTTGCAGATTTCTCTCTGTTAGTTATTGAAGATGATATACTGCTCTGAAACGTTTCCACTAATTATATTAACAATATCATTTTAAGGTGATTGGAGGAAAGTATAGGGGGATGTCAGAATGAGAGGAGATTTGATGGGTTAAGGGTGAAAGGTGAAAAGTTTAAGGCGAACATGAGGGGGAACTTCACTCAGAGGCTCGTGAGAGTGTGGAATGAGTTGCCAGCACAAGTGGTACATGCAAGCTCGATTTCAGCATTTAAGAGAAATTTGGATAGTTACTTGGATGGTAGGAGTATGGAGGGCGGTTGTCCTGGTGCAGGTCAATGAGAATAGGCAGTTTAAGTGGTTCAGCAAGGACTAGATGGTCCAAAGGGCCAGTTTCTGGGTTGTACTTTTCAATGACTCTATTTCTGGTCTTCTGGTCTAAAATCAGCACAAGGATATCTGTAAAAAGTAAATTTGTTCGATACCCAGGAACATCATGCATATTCTGTATGAAGAGCACGAATGCCAGAATCAGAATTGGTTATCTATCACCAACATGTGTGGTGAGCCGTCTCTATTTCCTGAGGAGACTGAGGTCCTTTAACATCTGTCGGACGATGCTGAGGATGTTCTACGAGTCTGTGGTGGCCAGTGCTATCATGTTTGCTGTTGTGTGCTGGGGCAGCAGGCTGAGGGTAGCAGACACCAACAGAATCAACAAACTCATTCGTAAGGCCAGTGATGTTGTGGGGATGGAACTGGACTCTCTGACGGTGGTGTCTGAAAAGAGGATGCTGTCTAAGTTGCATGCCATCTTGGTCAATGTCTCCCATCCACTACATAATGTACTGGGTGGGCACAGGAGTACATTCAGCCAGAGACTCATTCCACCGAGATGCAACACAGAGCGTCATAGGAAGTCATTCCTGCCTGTGGCCATCAAACTTTACAACTCCTCCCTTGGAGGGTCAGACACCCTGAGACAATAGGCTGGTCCTGGACTTATTTCATAATTTACTGGCTTAATTTACATATTACTATTTAACTATTTATGGTTCTATTACTATTTAATTATTTATGGAGCAACTGTAACGAAAACCGATTTCCCCCGGGATCAATTAAGTATGACTATGACTATGAGTATGACTATGAAATTCCTTGTTTTCTGGTAGCAGTACAATGCAAGACATAAAATTAACTATAAGTTACGATAAGAAATATGTGAAAAAATAAATAAATAGTGCAAAAACAGAACAAAGCAGTGAGGAAATGTTCTTGGGTTCATGAGCCGGTCAGAATCAGATGGATTCAATAAGATCTCGAATCATTCAGAAAATACCAAAAAGCCAGAAAGTACACAAAAATCCCTCAAAACGTAACTGGATCTCCACAATATTGTAATGAGCGACATCAAAAGCATACACTCAGGGACGACTTTAGTAGAGACACCTGTATACCTGCTCGTTTATGGAAGTATCTAATCAGTCAATCATGTTCCAAGTAAGCTAATTATGAAAGTACACAAGCTACAACCCTGAGATTCATTTTCTTGTGGGCATTCACAGTCAATACAAAAAACACAATAGAATCAATGGATGAGCACACAACCAATGTGCAACAAACAACAACAAACTGTGTAAGATTAAAAGAGAATCAGAATCGGGTTTATTATCACCGGCATGTGACATGAAATTTGTTAACTTAGCAGCAGCAGTTCAAAGTAATACATAATATAGTAAAAACACAAAATAGAATAATAATAATAAATAAAATATTAAAAAATAAATAAACAAGTAAATCAAACGTACAAAAAACAAAAATACTGTATATTAAAAAAAAGTGAGGTAGTGTCCAAAATCGGATGGCGGAGGGGAAGAAGCTGTTCCTGAATCGCTGAGTGTGTGCCTTCAGGCTTCTGTATCTCCTACCTGATGGTAACAGTGAGAAAAGGGCATGCCCTGGGTGCTGGAGGTCCTTAATAATGGACACTGCCTTTCTGAGACATTGCACCTTGAAGATGTCCTGGGTACTTTGTACTCTAGTACCCAAGATGGAGCTGACTAAATTTACAACCCTCTGCAGCTTCTTTCAGTCCTGTACAGTAGCTGCCCCCCACCCCCATACCAGACAGTGATGCAGCCTGTCAGAATGCTCTCCATGGTACAACTATAGAAGTTTTTGAGCGTATTTGTTGACATGCCAAATTTCTTCAAATTCCTACTGAAGTATAGCCACTGTCTTGCCTTCTTTATAACTACATTGATATGTTGGGACCAGTTTAAATTCTCAGAGATCTTGAGACCCAGGAACTTGAAACTGCTCACTCTCTCCACTTCTGACCCCTCTATGAAGATTGGTATGTGTTCCTTCGTCTTACCCTTCCTGAAGTCTACAATCAGCTCTTTCATCTTACTGACGTTGAGTGCCAGGTTGTTGCTGTGGCACCATTCCACTAGTTGGCATATCTCACTCCTGTACGCCCTCTCGTCATCACCTGAGTTTCTACCAACGATGGGTGTATATCAGCAAATTTATAGATAGTATTCGATCTATGCATAGCAACACAGTCTTGTGTATACAGAGAGTAGAGCAGTGGGCTAAGCACACACCCCTGAGGTGCACCAGTGTTGGTTGTCAGCGAGGAGGGTATGTTATCACCAATCTGCTCAGATTGTGGTCTTCCAGTTGGGAAGTCGAGGATCCAATTGCAGAGGGAGGTACAGAGGCCCCGGTTCTGCAACTTCTCAGTCAGGATTGTGGGAGTGATGGTATTAAATGCTGAGCTACAGTTGATGAACAGCCCCCTGACATAGGTGTTTGTATTGTCCAGGAGGTCTAAAACCATATTGAGAGCCATTGAGATTGTGTCTGCCATTGACCCGTTGTGGGGATAGGCAAATTGCAATGGGTCCAGGTCCTTGCTGAGGCAGGAGTCAGTCTAGTCATGGCCAAACTCTCAAAGCATTTCATCACTGTCGATATGAGTACTACCGGGCAATAGTCATTAAGGCAGCCCACATTATCCTTCTTAAGCATTGGTATAATTGTTGCCTTTTTGAAGCAAGTGAGAACTTCTGCCGTAGCAGTGAGATGTTGAAAATGTCCTTGAATACTCCCGCTAGTTGGTTGTCACAGGTTTTCAGAGCCTTACCAGGTACTCCATCGGGACCTTCCGCCTTGTGAGGGTTCACTCTCTTCAAAGACAGTCTAACATCGGTCTCTGAGACAGAGATCACAGGGTCATCAGGTGCAGCAGGGATCTTCACAGCTGTAGTTGTGTTCTCCCTTTCAAAGCCGGCATAGGAGGCATTGAGTTCATCTGGTAGTGAAGCATTGCTGCCATTCATGCTACTGGGGTTCGCTTTGTAGGAAGTAATGCATTGCAGACCCTGCCAGAGTTGTCGTGAATCTGATGTCGCCTTCAATCTTGTTCGAAATTGTCTCCTTGCCCTTGAAATAGTCCTCCACAAATCATACCTGGTTTTCTGGTGCAGGCCTGGGTTGTCAGACTTGAATGCCACAGAGCTAGCCTTCAACAGACGATATACCTCCTGGGTGAACCACGGCTTTTGGTTTGGGAATGTAGAGTAGGACTTTGTAGGCACACACTCATCCACACAGGTTTTAATGAAGTCAGTTACAACTGCAGCATACTCATCCAGATTCAAAGATGAATCTCTGAATAGAGAAACAATAAATATTATGATGAAGATGAGATGAAGAATCCTTGGAAGTGAGTCCATAGTTCGCGGGAATAGATGGGTGAGTGAAATTGAGTGACGTTATCCCCTCTGGTTCAAGAGCCTGGTGAATGAGGGATAACAACAGTTCCTGTACCTGGTGGTGTGACCCCTGAGGCTCTTTTACTTTCCTCCTAATGGCAGCAGCAAGAACAGAACATATTCTGGGTGGTAGGGGTCCTTGACGATAGAAGCTTTTTCCCTGAGACCGCACTCCGTGTAGATGTGCTCAATGGAGGAGAGGGCTTTAGTTATTATGGACTGGGCCATATCTACTACATTTCGTAGGCTTTTCCATAAAATGTCATTGGTGTTTCCATACCAGGCAGTGATGCAACCAGTCAATATACTCTCCACCAAACACCTATAGAGGTTTGTCAAAATTTTGGATGGCGTGCCAAATCTTCACAAAGATTTAAGAAAGTAGAGGCACTGCTGTGCTTTCTTTGTAAAGATACTTATGCGCTGGATCCAGCACAGATCATCTAAAATGATAATACCAAAAAATTTATAGTCGATAACACTATTCTTTGCATTTCTGGTTGGATGTTAACTGCATTTCATTGGCTTTGTACCTGTACTCGGCACAATGACAATAAAGTTGAATCTAATCTCATCTAATCTAATCTAATCTTCACCTACGATGCCCTGATGAGGACTAATTTATGGACAACCGGTTTCCTCCTCCTGAAATCAAAAATCATTTCCTTCAAGTTGCTGACATTGAGTGAGAGGTTGTTGTTGTGGCACCACTCAGCCAGATTTTTAATTTCCTTCCTAAACGCTGATTCGTCACCACCTCTGATTAGGCCTATGGCAGTGGTGTCATTGGCAAACTTAAATATGACATGCGCTGAGTTACACAGTCATGCGTATAAAACAAGTTGATCAGGGGCTAAACACACAGCCTTCTGGCAGCATCTCAATGTATAAAAGCATGCAGACATGGCCAAGAGGTTCAGTTGTTGTTAAACCAAACATCAGAATAAGACCATAAGATAACATAACATAGGAGAAGAATTAGGCCATTTAGCCCATCAAATCTGCTCTGCTATTCTATTATGACTAATTCATTATCCGTCTCAAACTCATTCTCATCTCTTATCCCCATAACCTTAGACAAATTGGAAGAATGGGCAGAAAAGTGGCAGATGGAATATAGTGCTTGGAAATGTATGATAATACATTTTGGTAAAAGGAACAATAGTGCGGACTGTTATCTAAATGGGGATAAGGTTCAAACATCAGCAGTGTAGAGAGACTTAGGAGTCCTTGTGCAAGACTCTCATAAAGTTAATTTACAGGTTGAGTCTGTGGTAAAGAAGATAAATGCAATGTTGGCATTTATTACAAGGGGAGTAGAATATAAAAGCAAAGAAATAATGCTGTGCCTTCATGAGACACTAGTCAGACAGCACTTGGAGAATTGTCAACAGTTTTGGGCCCCATATCTCAGAAAAGATGTGTTGTCATTGGAGAGAGTCCAGAGGAGGTTCACGAGGATGATTCTGGGAATGAAGGGGTTAACATATGAGAAGCGCTTGGCAGCTTTGGGCCTGAACTCACTGGAATTTAGAAGACTAGACAGAAACATAGAAACATAGTAAACCTACAGCACAATACAGGCCCTTCGGCCCACAATGCTTTACCAAAGATGTACTTACTTTAGAAATTACCTAGGGTTACCCATAACCCTCTATTTTTCTAAGTTCCATGTACCTATCCAGGAGTCTCTTAAAAGACCCTATTGTATCTGCCTCCACCACCGTTGTCTGCAGCCCATTCCACGCTCTCACCACTCTGCGTCAAAAACTTACCCCTGACATCCCGTCTGTACGTACTTCCAAGCACCTTAAAACTGTGCCCTCTCGTGCTAGCCATTTCAGCCCTGGGGAAATGCATGGGGCTGTCATTGAAATATTGAAAGGACTAGATAGGGTTGATGTGGAGAGGATGTTTCCTGTGATGGGGGTATCCAGAACTAGAGGGAACAGCATCAAAGTTGAGCGGTGACCTTTTAGAACAGAGGAAAGGTGGAATTTTTTTAGCCAGAGTTGCGAATCTGTGGAATGCTGTGCCACAGACAGCTGTGGAGCACAAGACAAGATATATTTAAAGTGAAAATTGATAGTTTTCTTATTGGTCAGGACATCAAACGTTATGGCAAGAGGCAGGTGTATGGGTTTGAGTGGGATCTGGGATCAGCCTTAGTGGAATGGTGGTGCAAACTCAATGGGTTGAATGGCTTTATTTTGCTCCTAAGTCCTATGGTCTAAGGAATAAATGTGTGGTCTGCTTTCTAAATGGGAAGAAAATTCATAAATCAGAGGTGCAGAGGGACCTTGGTGTCCTGTGCAGGATTCCCTAAAGATTAATTTGCAGGTTGAGTCAGTGGTAAGGAACGGAAATGCAATGTTAGCATTCATTTCAAGAGCACTTCAAGAGAAATAAAAGGAAGGATGTAATGTTGAGGCTTTGTAAGGCATTGATCAGATTGCACTTGGAGTATTTTGAGCAATATTGGGCCCCCTATCTAAGAAGAGATGTGCTGGTGTTGAAGAGGGTCGGAGGAGCTTCACAGGAATGAAGTGGTTGACATATGAGAAGCATTTGATGGGTCTGGGCCTGTCCACACTGGAATTTAGAAAAATGAGAGCGGGGGGGGGGGACTCATTGAAACATTTTGAATATTGAAAGGCCTGGATAGAGAGGATATGGAGAGAATGTTTCCTATAGTGGGGGAGTCCAGGACCAGAAGGCATAAACTCAGAACTGAGGGATGTCCATTTGGAACAGAAATGAGGAGCAATTTCTTTCATAAGAGGGTGGTGAATCTACGGAATTCATTGCAGCACACAGCTGTGGAGGCCAAATCATTCAGTATATTTAAGGCTGAGGTTGATAGGGTCTTGATAAATCATAGAGTCTGTAAGATCATAAGACATAGGAGCAGAATTAAACCATTCAACCCATTGAGTCTGCTCCACCATTCTATCATGGCTGATCCCGGATCCGACTCAAGCCCATACAATGGCCTTCTCACCATATTCTTTGATGCCCTGACCGATCAGGAAACAAGTCATCTTCCACCTTGAATATATCCATGGACTTGGCCTCCACCTCCAACTAAAAATCCTGTAAATGATATCCACTACCTCTCCACTGTCCACCCTGCTTGTTACTCCCTTGAAGATCTCTAACTGATTTGACAGGCAAAATTTTTCTTGCAAATGACTTTGACTTCCTTAATCATTGGTCTGCAAGTAACACTAAACCTCATCTTTAATAATAGACTCCAACACTTCCCCAAACACTGAGGTTAGGTTAACTGGCCTTTAATTTCCTTTATTTTGCCAGCCTCTCTTCTTGAAGAGTGGAGTGACATTTGCAATCTTCCAGTCCTCTGGGACTATGCTAGAATCAAGTTTTCTTGAAAGATCATGACCAATGCATCCATTATCTTTTCAGCAACCTCCTTCAGGATTCTGGGATGTAGTCTGCCTGGGCAGGTGACTTATCCACCCTAAGACCTCCGAGTTTGCCTAGCACTCTTTTCTTTTGTAATAGCAATGGCACTCACTCCTGCTCCCTGACACTCACGGACCTCTGGCACACTGCTAGTGCCTTGCATAGTGGAGACTGATGCAAAGAATGTATTAAATTCATCTGGCATTTCTTTGTCTCCCATTACTACCTCACCTGCATCATTTTCCAGTGGTCCAATATCAATTCTCACCTACCTTTTTTTCTTTATATATCTTTATACAACTGAAAAAACTTTTAGTATCCTGCTTTATATTATTGTCTTGCTTGCTTCATGTTTTTCCTTGTTATGGCTTTTATAGTTTGGATTTTAAAACTTCCCAATCATCCAAATCCGACTCACTTTTCTACATTATATTCCTTTTCCTGGCTTTTACGCGGTCCTTAACTTCCTTTGTCAGCCACAGTTGCCTACTAGAACTACTTCTTCTGTGGGACATACCTGTCCTGCAGTTGTGAGCTATTCCCAGAAACTTCACTCAAATCTGTTCTGCCATCATTCCCGACAATATCCTTCTCCAATCTGCCTGGGCAAGCTCCTCTCTCATGCCTTTGTAATCCCCTTTATCCCACTGGAATACAAACAATGTGTCTTAAGCTTTTCCCCCTCAAATTGTAGTATGGACTCAATCATATTATGTTCACTGCCTCCTAAGGATTCCTTTACCTTCATAAAATCTGGATTATTACACAACAGCCAATCTAAGATAGCCTTTCCCTGAGTAGGCTCAAGTAGAAACTGCTCTGGAAGGCCGTCTCGTGTACATTGAACAAATTCCCTCTCTTGCGTTCCGACACCAATCTGATTTACCCAAGCCTCTTGCAGATTGTCATCACCCTTACTACATGCACTTTCCAACTCCCTTTGGAATCTCAACCTCACATCTTGGCAACCCCACATTTGGAGGACTGTATATGATTCCCATAATTGTTTTGTTTCCCTTGCAGTTTCTTAACTCCACCCACAAAAAACTGACATTCTCTGACCCATGTCACCTGCTTCTAAAGATATAATTCCATCTCTTATCAACAGAGCCACACCACTGCCTGTGCCTTCCCTCCTGTCCTTTTGATACAAAATATATCCTTTGATGTTGAGCTCCCAGCTATGATTTTCTTTTAGCCATGACTCAGTGTTGTCATATCACTGTCATATGTCATAATGTCATATCGAGCAATCTTTAATTGTGCACGAGTTCGTCCACCTTATTCTGAATACTACAGGAACTTACAGCACCTATAAAAAGTAATAACCCCCCCCAAACATTTTCATGTTTTATTGTTTTACAGTATTGAATCACACTGGATTTAATTTCTCTATTTCCATTTTGATACCAAAAAGAATTTTTTCTGTAAATCAATGTCAGAACAGATGTCTACGAAGTGCATATATTAATCACAAATATAAAACACAAAATAGTTGATTGTATAAGTATTCACCGCCATTAATATGATACACCAAATCATCACTAGTGCAGCCAATTGCTTCTCAGCTTCCTTCCTAACTCCCTGTAGTCTGCTTTCAGATGCCCCTCCCTGGATAGATGGTAGTTTGCCTGCCAGGGTCTGCAATGTTTCTGAACATGTCCACAGAATCACCTATCGGTCTCCCTGACCATAGAGTCCCCTATTACTGCTGCCATCCTCGTCTGTTTCCTACCCTTCTGAGCCACAAGGCCAGACTCTGTGCCAGAGGCACGACTGCTGATGCTTCCCCCAGGTGGCTCAACTCCCTCAAAAGTACTCAAAATGGAGTAAATTGTTACCAAAGTATATGACCATGCATTTCCCTGCACTATATTCCACCTGCCACTTCTTTGCCCATTCCCCCAATCTGTCTAAGTCCCTTTGCAGATGCCTTGCTTTCAAAGCACTAGCTGCCCCTCCCTCTAACATTGTACTTCCCACAAACCTGGCCACAAAGCCATCAATTCCTTTGTCCAAATCATTGTCGTACTGTACAGTGTGAAAAGTATCAGTCCCTGTTGCACACCCCTAGTCACCAGCAGCCAAACAGAAAAGGCCCACTTCCTTCCCACTGTTTGCCTCCTGCCAGTCGACCAACGCTCTATCCATGCTAGTACCTTTCCTGTAATACCATGAGTTCATATTTTGTTAAGTAGCCTCATGAGCAGCACCTTGTCAAAGGGCTTCTTAACATCCAAATAAATAACATCCACTGACTCTTGTTCGTCAATCTTGCCTGTTACTTTCTCAAAAAATTCCAACAGGTTTGTCAGGCAAGTCTTGCCCTTTAGAAAACCTTGCTGATTTTAGCTTATTTTATTGTGTGCCTGCAAGTTATGCATCCAGTGGCAAAGATCATCCAGTTATGGGTGAAAGTGCCTTGTTAATGAGAGAAGTCAGAGGAGAATGGCCAGACTGGTTGAAGCTGACAGGAATATGACAGTAACTCAAATAACCACAGGTTACTATGGTGGTGTGCAGAAGAGCATCTCTGAACACACAACACGCTTAACCTTGAAGTTGATGGATTACAACAGCAGAAGACCATGAACATATATTCAGCGGTCATTTTATTAGTTTCAGAAGGTACCAAGTGTAGGGGATTGCGTAAGACAAATCAATAACCAAGAGTAAATGAGAGAGAGAGTAAGAGTGAGAGAGAGACAGAGAGAGAACTAGTTCTGCCTTCTGTAGAGCAAAACAAATATATGTCATGAAGAAGGCTCTCGGAATAAAACTTCAATTCTTTATTCCCCTCCATAGATGCTGCCTGCTCCACTGAGTTGCTCCACCATTGCTCATAAATGTATGTTTGTTGGACTTTCAAATGTAATAATACTGTGGGAGCTGCTTTGTGTGCAAGGATGTCAGTAAACCTGGTGCTTGTAACCCGGGGACTGCCTGTAATGACCTGGTGACATTATGAATGCAGAGTCTGGGCAATGTTGTGAATGTAAAGAAAGCTATGTACTGTTTTATATTTCTTGTATATATATTTTATGAATAAAGTTTATTTATTATAAATGAAAATTGAGCAGAAGGCACAGGCTGAGTATGTTGTGAGCCCGTTTGCCCCCTTGTTCCACAGTAATTAATGAAAGAGGATGTGGGGCTGATGAACAGCTGAAGGCAAGAATCTGCAGCTGCCACTAACACGGCATTCAGTGCTCCTGTGCATAACTTCACACACACGGCAGCCTGCAAACCAGCCCCTCACCTGCCACGCTTTGTTCCTCTGCAATGGATCTGTTGACAAAACAGTGGAACATGCCAGTGCTAAGTATTAAACTGTTCCATCCATCATTGCGATTGCTCTCCGGTAATAAATCACTTCACACGGTCCAGCTGCAGGCTGCATCATCGTGCTTGCTTTAAAAAAATGAGGCATAGTCTGCACTGCACTGCATTGATACCACATCTAGTGGTGTGTGATATTAATTGGTTATTGATTAAGCATGTGTTGAGAGGGCTTACCGGTGGTGGAGGCTGGCTCAGTCACTGCAAAGCAGCTGCGGACAATTCCATTTATCAAGCATTTAATTCCATAATGTGCAACATAGCCTTCTGTGAGCTTTCAAATATACAACCAGGTAAAATATCAGTGGGCAATATTTCAAGAAATAAATGTTTTTGTTTTTAATTAACTATCTATTCTCTGTATTTTTTATTATTATGTTCTTCATGTTATTGTGTTTTTTTTGAGCTGCATTGGATCCCAAGTAACAATTATTTTGTTCTCCTTTACACTTATGTACTGGAAATGTCATTAAACAATCTTGAATCTTAAATCTTAATTACATCAAATGTGGAACATAGAACACTGTACAGGCCCTTCAGCCCACAATGTTGTGCCAACCTTTTATTTTTCTATCATCCATGTGCCTGTCTGAGAGTTACTTGACTGTCCTTAATGTACTTGCCTCAACCACTACCTCTGGTAGTGTGTTCCACACACCCCACACTCTCTGTATAAAATACTTATCTCTGACATCGCCCTATACATTCTTCTAATCACCTTAAAAGTATGTACCCTCATATTAGCAATTTGAGAACTTCACTCACCTCAACACTGAACTGATTTCACAGCCTATAGACTCACTGTCAAGCACACTACAACTCATGTTCTCAGTATTATTTATTATTATTAACTATTTATTATTATTATTTGGTTTTTGTATTTGCACAGTTTCTCTTCTTTTGCACATTGATTCTTTGTAGGTCTTTGTGCGTAGTTTTTCATTGATTCTATTGTTTTTCTTTGTGTGAATGCCTGCAAGAAAATGAATTTCAGGGTAGTATATGAGGATATATCGTCGTGGCTATCCCTCGAGGTCGAGGATGATGGTCTTCGTTCTGTTGATCTACTTATGGGCTCTCAAGTGGCTTATGAGTCCAATCTTGGCTCTGAAAGTTCTTCCGCATTCAGGACAGGTAGTTCCAGATGGCAGATTGGGCTTTGGTTGTTGCTGCCTCTCTTTCCATTTTCTTCTCTTTTCTTCTAATTCTGCGCGTCTGTTGGCTTCAAAAGTTGCTGTTCCTTCTCGGATGATGACTTGCCAGAGTTTCCTGTCCTTGGCAACTGTTGATGTCGATGTCACAGTCACATTTCTTCATGTTGGCTTTTAAGACACCCTGGAATCTTTTCTGTTGTCCGCCTCTTTTACGTTTGCCTTCTTTAAGCTGGGAGTAGATTTGTTTTGGCAGACGTTCGTCTTTCATCTGAACAACATGACCGCTCCATCTCAGTTGGTTCTTGATGACGTAGGCTTCAATGCTTGTTGTTTTTGCTTCATTTAGCACACTGACGTTGGTTCTTCTATCTTCCCAGCTGATATTTAAGATGTTTCGAAGACAGCATCGATGGAACTTTTCAAGTGCCTTCAGATGTCACCGGTATGTTGTCCAGGTTTCTGACGCATACAGGAGTGTTGGGATTACCACTGCTTTGTACACTAACATTTTGGTGTCTGTTCAGATGTCACGATCATGAAAGACTCTTCATATATATGTACTTTGATAATAAATTTACTTTGAACTTTTAATTTCACCCTGGAAAAAAGTCTCTGGCTGTCCGCTTGATCTATGCCTCTTATCATCTTCTAAACTCATCTCTTCCTTGCTTCATTTTCTCTTCTCTGTTAATTGAATTATCAAGCCCATTCCAGTGACCTGAGCACATAACTTTGGGGTGGCATGGTAGCATGGTGGTTAACATTGTGGTGCCAATGAGCTGTGTTCAATTCCTGATGCTGTCTGTAAGGAGTTTGTACATTCTCACCGTGACTGTGTGGGTTTCCTCCAGGTACTCCAGTTTCCTCCCACTTTCCAAAGACATCTGGGTTAGCAGGTTAGTTGGTCGTATGGGTGTAACTGGGTGCTGTGGCCTGTGACTGTGTATTTAAAAGTCAGGGTTGACATTCTACAAAAATACCAAGGAAATGTTGGATTGTCAGAGCAGGTTTTTTCGATGTGGTTCAGCCATGTCCTTTCTCAGATAAATACCCCAAAATATTTTTTTGAAATGGAGGAGTGATATCCCTCATGGCTTGACCAATTTCTGTCCCTCATTCTGAATGATTTCAACAAATGTTTTATTTACAGTGGCATGCAAAGGTTTGGGCACCCCGGTCAAAATTTCTGTTACTATGAATAGCTAAGCGAGTAAAAGATGAACTGATTTCCAAAAGGCACGAAGTTAAAGATGACACATTTCTTTAATATTTTAAGCAAGAAAACTTTTTTATTTCCATCTTTTACAGTTTCAAAATAACAAAAAAGGAAAAGGACCTGAAGCAGAAGTTTGGGCACCCTGCATGGTCAGTACTTAGTAACACCCCTTTGGCAAGTATCACAGCTTGTAAACGCCTTTTGTAGCCAGCTAAAGAGTCTTTCAATTCTTGTTTGGGGGATTTTCGCCCATTCTTCTTTGCAAAAGGCTTCTAGTTTTGTGAGATTCTTGGGCCGTCTTGCATGCACTGCTCTTTTGAGGTCTATCCACAGATTCTCGATGATGTTTATGTCAGGGGACTGTGAGGGCCATGGCAAAATCTTCAGCTTGCACCTCTCGAGATAGTCCATCGTGGATTTTGAGGTGAGCTTAGGATCATTATCTTGTTGTAGAAGCCATCCTCTTTTCATTTTCGGCTTTTTTACAGACGGTGTGATGTTTGCATCCAGAATTTGCTGGTATTTGATTGAATTCATTCTTCCCTCTACCAGTAAATGTTCCCCGTGCCACTGGCTACAACACAAGTCCAAAGCATGATCAATCCACCCCTGTGCTTAACAGTTGGAGAGGGGCTCTTTTCATGAAATTCTGCACACTTTTTTTTTACAAACATACCTTTGCTCATTGCGGCCAAAAATTTCTACTTTAACTTCATCAGTTCACAGAACCTGTTTCCAAAATGCATCAGGCTTCTTTAGACGTTCCTTTGAACTTTTTGAATAGAACTGGGCTTATGTTGCAGCCAGTGGCACGGGGAACATTTACTGGTAGAGGGAAGAACGACAGCCCAAGAATCTCACAGAACTAGAAGACTTTTGCAAGGAAGAATGGGCGAAAATCCCCCAAACAAGAATTGAAAGACTCTTAGCTGACTACAAAAAGCATTTGCAAGCTGTGATACTTGCCAAAGGAGTGTTACTAAGTATTGCCATGCAAGGTGCCAAACTTTTGCTTCAGGCCCTTTTCCTTTTTTGTTATTAAAGATGGAAATAAAAAAGTTTTCTTGCTTAAAATATTAAAATATCTCATCTTTAACTTTATGCCTTTTGGAAATCAGGTCATCTTTTACTCGCATAGTTATTCACAGTAACAGAAATTTTGACCAGGGGTGCCCAAACTTTTGCATGCCATTGCATTACCTTAATGCTGCTTTCTGGGAAGATCCTTTTTGCAAATCGGCTGCCTTTTCCCCCACATGACAACAGTGACTATAAGTGAAAAAACATCTGTAAGGTCAGAGAGTTAGAGAACACTACAGCACCGAAACACACCATTCGGCCCATCTAGTCTGTCCTGAACTACTAATCCGCCTAGTCCCATTGACCTCCATAGCCCTTGCATCCACATACCTATCCAAATTTCTCTTAAATGTTGAAATTGATCCCAGGCCCACCACTTGAGCTGGCACTTATTCTACACTCTCACAAACCTGTGAAAGAGGAAGTTCCCCCTCAATGTTTAAACATTTTGCCTTTCATCCTTAACCTATGACTTCAAGTTGTAGTCCCACCCTGCCTCAGTGGTTAAAGCCAGCTTGCATTTGCCCTATCAATACCCACATACAGGTGGTGGGGTGGAGATATGTCTCTGCCAAAGGAGATGTAAGGCACTCCTTCTTTCCGCTAGCCTTGGACAAAGCGTAGCACCTGCTTAGCCCCACCGATCAGGGTCACGTGAAGCCATGGGGGCAGGTGGGGGATGGTCGTACGAGCAGCTGGTGCACATCACAAGTCCTGGTTATGTGACCACTGACGCCAGGCAGACAATCCCTGAAGAGTATTGATAATGGCTGGGGCCACCTGTCTTTTAAAGACACTGCCCTGAAAAAGGCAATGGCAAACCACTTCTGTGGAAAAAATTGCAAAGGACAATCATGGTCAAAGACTTTGATCGTCCACGTCATACATAATGATGGTGATGATACCCCTCATAACTTTGTATACCTCTTTAAAATTTCCCTCAAAGCAGATGCTTTGAAATGTCTTGAAAGTGACAGGAAAGGTTGTATCTAAATGAGGGATTTTTATTTTAAAGGTATACACGGGAGTTTCATTATTTATCAAAATTAATTTTTGCAGAGGGATATAACAATCTGATTGGACTGTTGAACATGAACAATGGTATCCTGGCAAAATATTTGCCCTTATAAGTCACAAGAGACAAATTGTCTGACCTTTTTTTGACAGAGAATTTTGTGGGGCTTTGCTGGGTACAAGTTAGCTGCTGAAATTCCTGACCTTGCAAAATTGCTTCATTGACAGTTTTGAAAGAAATAGCAAAATAATTGCATTTGTGGCACCTTTCCTGACATCGGGACAGCTAGTGAATCATGCCTGATAGATGCTGAGAGATCCTGAAAGGTGTGATGTAAATGCAAGTGTTCTTTAATTTATCCACCAGGTCAAATGTCACACAGAGTCAAAGAACACTACAGCACAGAAACAGGGCTTTAGGCCCATCTAGTATGTGTCGAACTGTTATTCTGCCTAGTCCCATCAACCTGCCTCCGGACCATAGCCCTCCATTCCCCTCCCATCCATGTGCTTATCTAAATTTCTATTAAATATTGAAATCAACGCACATTCAATATTTTCACTGGCAGCTGTTCCGCACTTGTATCATCCTCTGAGTTAAAAAGTTCCTCTCATGTTCCCCTTTAACATTTCATCTTTTACCCTTGACTCATGGATTCTGGTTCTAGTCTCACCCAACCTCAGTGGAAAAAGCCTCCTTGCAATTACCTTATTTATACCACTCATGATTTTGTATCAAATCTCCCCTCAATCTTCTATGCTCTACGGAATAAAATTTTTCCCTATAACATCCCATCTCCTGTACTCAGTACTTTGGTCTATGAAGGCCAATGTGCCAAAATCTTTCTTTACAACCCTATCTACCCGTGACACCACTTACAATGAATTATGGACCTGTATTCCCCGATCTCTCTGTTCTACCACACTTGTCAGTGCCCTACTGGTCACCTTGTAAAACCTGCTCTGGTTTGTACTCCCAAAGTGCAACACCTTGCACATGTCTGCATTAAACTCCATCTGCCATTTTTCAGCCCATTTTTCCACTGGTCCACCAAATGAACCGATTCTTTTCAGATCCCACCAGCACTGATTCCCTTTGTCCTCACTAACTGCTGGCAAATAAGAGATGTGGCCTGGCCACCTCTAGCCCCATATAAGAACTCCAGGAAAAATGTTAATTGAAAGATTAGAAAGAGGAACAAAAGATTAGCTTTACTTGTCACATGCTCATTGCAATATCGAAATATACAGTGTAATGTGCCTTTTTTGTCTACAACCTGCACAGTCCGAGAATGTACTGGGGACAGCCCACAAGTACCACCAACATAGCAACAAAAAACTACGTTCAACAATTATAACGAGTAAAGAATTACTGTACATATAAAAATAAAGTTAGAAGCTAAAGTACAGATATGGAATAAAATGTACATAAATACCAGTATGCATTTACAATATAAATTGCATTATAAAAAGTGGTTTAAAGTGTTAATTCATATGTCTTTGTAATGTGGGAGGAAACTGGAGCACCCAGAGGAAACTCACACAGTCACCGGGAGAACATGCAAACTGCTTCCGGATAGTAGTGGGAATTGAACCTTGATTGGCGATTACTGGAACTGTAAGGCATTGTGGGAAGCACTATGCTACCGTGTCATCTAGAAATGCAAATTTTAAAAACGTGTATAGGACTGTGCCATTGTCAGACATGGAGATTTATAAAAAGCTCAGTAATTTCCTTCTAATGTTTCAATGCTAGAATGACAAAATCCTTACAGACAACTACAAGAAATGAACCCCAATCTTCCAAAGGCTGGTGCTATAAAGTGTTATGCATCCAATACTCGTCAGTCCTGCAGGTCCCATTCATTCTAGAACATAGAACGTAGAAAACCTACAGCACAATACAGGCCCTTCGGCCACAAATCTGTGCTGAACATGCCCTTACCTTAGAAATTACCTAGGGTTACCCATAGCCCCCTACTTTTCTAAGCTCTATATACCTATCCAAGAGCATCTTAAAAGACCCTATCGTATCCGCCTCCACCACCGTTGCCGGCAGCCTATTCCATGCACTCACCACTCTCTGTGTAAACAACTTACCCCTGACATCTCCTCTGTACCTACTTCCAAGCACCTTAAAACTGTGCCCTCTTGTGCCAGCCATTTCAGCCCTGGGAAAGAGCCTTGGAATATCCACATGATCAATGCCTCCTATCATCTTAAACACCTCAATCAGCCACCTGTCATCCTCCGTCGCTCCAAGGAGAAAAGGCCAAGTTCACTCAACCTGTTTTCATAAGGCATGCTCCCCAATCCAGGCAACAAACTTGTAGATCTCCTCTGCATCCTTACCATAGTTTCCACATCCTTCCTGTAGTGAGGTGACCAGAAATGAGCACAGTGTTTCAAGTGGGATCTGACCAGGGTCCTATATAAATGTTACATTACCTCTCGGCTCTTGTACTCAATCCCACAGTTGATGAAGGCCAATACACCGTAGGCCAATTCTCCAGCCAGCTAACAGGAGCCACCTGCCACCTCATTTCCAACTCATCACCTGCAGTCTATTTAAACCCAGCTCTCATCTATAGTCCTTGGTTACCCATTGAACCAGCCAGCCTTAACCTGTTGTTCCTAGCCTTCAGTTATCTTGGTGCAAACAACAGGAATTCTGCAGATGCTGGAAATTCAAGCAACATACATCAAAGTTGCTGGTGAACGCAGCAGGCCAAGCAGCATCTATAGGAAGAGGCGCAGTCGACGTTTCAGGCCGAGACCCTTCGTCAGGACTAACTGAAGGAAGAGTGAGTAAGGGATTTGAAAGCTGGAGGGGGAGGGGGAGATGCAAAATGATAGGAGAAGACAGGAGGGGGAGGGAGTTATCTTGGTATCTTTTCTCTCTTGTTTTGTGGCCCCATCGCTTGTTGTTTTGCTGTTTATTAGTAAAATATCATTTACTGTTGCTCTGCCTTTGGGTAAAACCTCCTTTACATTTCCCAACTGTACTCTATTGTTTCATTGCCTTCACCAACTGCTTGCAGCAAAAAGATCTGTCTCTAGAAATGATGCTAATTGACTGAGTTTGCCTTGTCTGCTGAGTTCATTTCCCTGCACAATAATGCAACCATTGCACATGCAAAACAATTTCTGGCTGCACCTGATGGAGACTGCAATTCTTGTCCTTTTGTGTCATACTGTGGCGAGTGGAGAGCCACAGTATGACGCAAAGGGTACATACATTGATGGTCTGTTATCCTAAATGGAGAGGAATGTTCCTACAGCAAATCTGAATCTTCTTTGACCCGCCATTAATTGGGTTTATGAGCTCTGGGATGAGGTGCAAGCATTTGGTTTACAAGTTTCCCTGTTTTCCAGGCATTGTATTGTGTTGCAGTTTTGTCCTGATTGACAGACTAGTCATATTGGCAGACCCCTGTTGCGAGACAGAACTTGCTGATAGGATGGGGGGCACATTTACTACGAGAATCTTGAAATGATTTGTTGTGCTGATATCAGAAACATCTTCAAAGTACACTTACTGATACAAATACTGTACACCTGATTTTTTAGATACAAATCTATCCATTTTTCAGCTTCTCCTGTTTGTTTGAACGTATATGTGACAAATAAAGCTAGTCTTTTCCAATTTGTGGAAACTTCAATTCCTCCTGAGCAGATACAGAATTTGATTGGTAATGTCCAGAATCTGGTTTAATGTCACTGGCATAGATCGTGAAATTTGTTATTTTGCAGCTGTACATTGCTTTAAATAATAATAAAAACTGTAAATTATAAAAATAAATATATTTGAAAAATAAATTAAATTAATAGTGAAAAAAGGAGCAAAAAAGGAAAACAAATAGTGAGGTAGTGTTCATGGGTTCACTGTCCATTCAGCAATCTGATGGCAGAGGGGGAGAAGCTGTTCCTGAATCACTGAGTGTGTGTCTTCAGGTTCCTGTGCCTTCTCCCTGATGGTAGCAATGAGAAGAGGATATGTCCTGGGTGATGGGGGTCCTTAATGATCGAAACCAACTTTTCGAGACATCGCTTTTTGAAGATGCACTCAGTGGTGGGGTGGCTATTGCCCATGTTGCAGCTTTCTACAGCTTTTCCTGACCCTGCGCAGCGACTCCTGCATACCAAATGGTGATGCAACCAGTTCAAGTGCTCTCCATGGTACACCTTAGAAAATTGCGAGCCTCATACCAAATCTCCTCAAACTCCGAATGAAATATTGCCACTGTCATGCTTTCTTTGCAATTGTATCAATTGTTAGGCCCAGGAGAGATCTTCAGAGACGTTGACAGCCTGGAACTGGAAACTGGATAAACATCCACTGCCCAACTGGCATCGGAACACATTTTGTTTCTTAACGAGCAAGTCATATCATGCACAATGCTAACCACAGAGTTCTAACTTGTTCGTCAGGATAATGTGAAACAAGTGTTTCTTCAGCAGTTATACAAGAAACCAGTAATCCTGAAGTGGAATAATCACCCATCAGCTGACATCTTCTTTGTTATTATTACAATCTGACTATACAGAGCAACTCATGTATTGACCCGACAAGTTGAGCAGATAATGAAGTGGATTTTTTGACAAGGTAATGTTTACTCTGACACAGAAATATGTTTCACTGTTCATCTGTACCATTGCATGGTATAATTTCATCATTCAACAAATTAAATAACCTGTTGCTTGTAAGTTAAGCAATGAAAGAATAAGCAGTTTTTTTATGAGGGCTTCAAGCACAGAATGCACAATGTTAAACACTGCTACAAAGAATTTTGATTAAATTCTGACATGCCTTATTTCTGGTGTCTGTGACATAAGTTAAGGGACCAGGATAATTTCTGTCATTCAGTGCGGATAGTTGCATCTATTTGTTTATGTGATGTACAGTAGGTGTTGCTGGCTTGTTTGACAAATTCAGTCTGGATTTACAGTTATGTAGACTAGGTGAGAATGGCTACTCCAAACAAGATAGGTTATATGCTTCGGTTACAATCCAATAATGTTATGGACTAGTATTTACTCAAAATTCAAAGTAACTTTATAATCAACGTATATATATGTCACCATATACAAGCCTGAGATTCATTTTTTGCGGGCATTCACAGTAAATACAAGGCAATGAAAGACCACACCCAACAGGATGGACGAACAATTGATTTTCAAAAGACTCGAAGTTGTGCATATACAAAAAGAAATAATAATAATAATAAATTATTACAAATAAATATTGAGGACATGAGAAGAGTTCTTGAAAGTGAATCCATAAGTTGTGGGAACAGTTCTGTGATGTGAAGTTGAGTGAAGTTATCCCCTTTGGTTCAACAGCCTGATGGTTGAGGGGTAACAGCTGTTCCGGAACCTGGTGGGTAGGAACTGCATGAGCAAAAAGACCCTGATGGGAATTGTATACAGACCCTCAAACAGTAGTAAGCATGTGGCCTACAAATTACAACGGGAGATTGAAAATGCATACCAAAAGGGCAGTGTTACAATAGTCATGGGGGACCTTAATATGCAGATAAATTGGGAAAATCAGGTTGACGCTGGATTACATGAGGGGGAATTTCTAGAGTGCCCATGAGATGGCTTTTTAGAGCAGCTCATAGTTGAGCCCACTAGATGATCAGCTAATCTGCATTGTATGTTGAACAATGAATGAGTATTGATTACAGAGCTTAAAGCAAAGGAACCTTTAGGGGAGGTTGAACATAATATGATTGCATTCAGCCTGAAATTTGAGAAGGAGAAATTAAAGTCTGATATATCAGTATTATAGTGGAGTAAAGATAGTTACAGACCAATGAGAGAGGAGTTGGCCAGAGTTGATTGGAAAAGAACACTGGCAGGGATGATGGCAGAGGAGCAATGGATGGAATTTCTGGAAGCAACTTGGAACTGTGGAAGTCATGAGGAGTATGGTGGAATTTCTAGGTGTCGGGGGTATGAAGTATGTGAAATTACCATAACTAGTGAGAAGGTTCTTGGGAATCTGAAGGTAGATAAGCCACCTGGATCAGAGTTCTAAACGATGTGGCTGAAGAGATCATGGAGGCATTATTAATAATGCTTCAAGAATCACCAGATTCTGGAATGGTTCCAGAAGACTGAAAAATTGCAAATGTCACTCCACTCTTCAAGAAGAGAGAGAGGCAGAAGAAAGGATGTGGATATTATAGAGAGAGTGCAGAGGAGATTTACAAGGATATTGCCTGGATTGGAAAGAATGCCTTATGAGAAAAGGTTGGGTGAACTTGGCCTTTTCTCATTGGAGTGACGGAGGATTAGAAGTGACCTGATGGAGATGTATAAGATGATGAGAGGCATCAATCATGAGGATAACCAGAGGCTTTTCCCAAAGCTGAAATGGCTAACATGAGGGGAGATAGTTTTAAGGTGGATGGAAATATGTACAAAGGGCGTGTCAGGGGTAAGCTTTTCACAGAGAGAGTGGTGGGTGCACTGCCAGCGAAGGTGTTAGAGGTGGAAACAATAGGGTCTTTTAAGAGAATCTTAGGTACACAGAGCTGAGAAAAATAGAGGGCTATGTGGTAGGGAAATTTAGGAAGCTTCTACAGTAGGTTACGTGGTTAGCACAAGATTGTGGGACAAAGGGCCTGTAATGTGTTGTAAATTTTCTATGTTTTTATGTTTCTAAAGGAAAATATTGGTCAGTTAGCCTCACCTCAGTTGATAAAATAGGCTATAGTGAGCATGGTATCCTCAAGGTAAAATCTTGCATGACAAATTGGTTGGAGTTCATTGAAGAAATAATAAGCAGGAAAGACAAAGGTGAATTGGTTGATGTTGTGAACCTGTTGTGAACAGAAGGCCTTTGACATATGACCATAAGGCATAGGAGTAGAATTAGACCATTTGGCTCATTGAGTCTACTCTGCTATTTAATCAGGGCTGATCCTTTTTTTTCTTCCTCAGCACTCTCCCCGGCTATTTCCCCGTAACCTCTGATGCCGGTGAGTACAGACCCAGAGCTATCAAACGTTCCTCGTATGAAAATCCTTTCATTCCCGGAATCATCCTTGTGAACATTCCTCTGAACCCTGTCCGTCTTTTCTGAGATAAGCAGTCTAGAACTGCTCACAATACTCAAGGTGAGGCTTCCCCAGTGTCTTATAAAGCCTCAGCATCACATCCCTGATCTTGCCCATTCTCCTAAACTGTCCCAAAACTTCTGCAGCACACCTGTTTCCTCAACACTACCTGCCTTTCCTCCAATCTTTATATCATCTGCAAATTTGGTAACATTCCATCATCTAAATCATTGATATACAGCGCATAAAAGAAGCAGTCCCAACACTGACCCCTGCAGAACACCCCTAGTCACTGGCAGCCAACCAGAAAAGGACCCTTTTATTATCACTTGCCGCCTCCTAGCAATCAGCCATACTAGTAATACCATGGGCTCTTAACTTGGTAAACAGCCTTCTGCATGGCGCCTTGTCAAAAGTCTTCTGAAAGTCCAAATATACAACAACGACTGCATACACTTTCTTTACCCAACTTGTAATCTCATGAAAGAATTCCAACAGATTTGTCAGGCAAAATGTTCCCTTAAGGAAACCTTGCTGACTTGTCCTATCTTGTTCTGTGTCAACAAGTACACCATAAACTCACCTTTAACAATTAAATCCAACATCTTCTCAACCACTGTGTTCAGGCTAACTGGTCTATAATTACCTTTCTGCTGCCTTCCTCCTTTCTTAAGCAGTCATTACTAATGCCTCCACAATCTTTACCACTACCTCTTTCAGAACCCTAGGGTGCAGTTCATCTGGTATGGCTGATTTATGTACCCTTAGGTCTTTCATCTTTTTAAGTGGGTCCTGCCTTGTAATAGTAACTGCACTCACTTCTCTACATAGAAAACCTACAGCACAATACAGGCCCTTTAGCCCGCAATGCTGTGCCGAACGTATACTTACTTTAGAAATTACCCAGGGTTACCTATAGCCCTATACTTTTATAAGCTCCATGTACCTATCCAGGAACCTCTTAAAGAACCCTCTACAATCCACCTTCACCACATCTCCGGCAGCCCATTCCATGCACTCACCACTCTCTGCATAAAAAAACTTAACGCCGACATCCTTGCAAGTCTCCTCTGCACCCTTTCTATAGTTTTCAAATCCTTTCAGTAGTGATAGAGGTGGAAAAAATAGGGTCTACCTCTTGGGTCCTAAACTCAATCCCATGGTTGATGAAGGCCAACGCGCTGTATGCCTTCTTAACCACAGAGTTAACCTACGCGGCAGCTTTGAGTGTCCTACTGGCATGGACCCCAAGATCCCTCTGATCCTTCACACTGCCAAGAGTCTCACCATTAATACTATATTCTGCCATCATATTTGACCTACCAAAATGTACCACCTCACACTTATCTGGGTTGAACTCCATCTCCCACTTCTCAGCCCAGTTTTGCATCCTATCGATGTCCCGCTGTAACCTCTGACAGCCCTCCACACTATCCACAACACCTCAACCTTTGTGTCACCAGCAAATTTACTAACCCATCCCTCCACTTCCTCCTCCAGGTCATCATGAAAATCACGAAGAGAAGGGGTCCCAGAACAGATCCCTGAGGCACACCACTAGTCACCAACCTCCATGCAGAATATGACCTGTCTATAACCACTCTTCGCCTTCTGTTGGTAAGCCAATTCTGGATCCACAAAGCAAGATCCCCTTAGATCCCATGCCTCCTTACTTTCTCAATAAGCCTTGCATGGGGTACCTTATCAAATGCCTTGCTGAAATCCATATACACTACATCTACTGCTCTTCCTTCATCAATGTGTTCAGTCACATCCTCAAAAAATTCAGTCAGGCTCGTAAGGCACAACCTGCCTTTCACAAAGCCATGCTGAGTATTCCTAATCATAGGATGCCTCTCCAAATGTTCATAAATCCTGCTTCTCAGGATCTTCTCCATCAACTAACCAACCACTGCGTTCACCAGCAACTTTGATGTATGTTGCTTGAATTTCCAGCATCTGCAGAATTCCTGTTGTTTGCGACTGAATTAAGATTCATTGGTCTATAATTTCCTAGGCTATCTCTGCTTCCTTTCTTGAATAGGAAACAACATCTGCAACCCTCCAATCCTCCAGAACCTCTCCCATCCCCACTGATGATGCAAAGATCATTGCCAAAGGCTCAGCAATCTCCTACCTCGCCTCACACAGTAGACTAGGGTATGTCTCGTCCGGTATGCGGCGGAGACGGAGGAATTTCCAACACCTCCCTCCCCTTTCTAGATCTTTCTGTCTCTGTCTCTGGAGACAGCTTATCCACTGATGTCTACTATAAGCCTACTGACTCTCACAGCTATCTGGACTAATCCTCTTCTCACCCTGTCTCTTGCAAAAACGCCATCCCCTTCTCGCAATTCCTCCGTCTCCGCCGCATCTGCTCTCAGGATGAGGCTTTTCATTCTAGGACGAGGGAGATGTCTTCCTTTTTTAAAGAAAGGGGCTTCCCTTCCTCCACTATCAACTCTGCTCTTAAACACATCTCCCCCATTTCACGTACATCTGCTCTCACTCCATCCTCCCACCACCCCACTAGGAATAGGGTTCCCCTGCTCCTCACCAACCACCCCACCAGCCTCCGGGTCCAACATATTATTCTCCGTAACTTCAGCCACCTCCAACGGGATCCCACCACTAAGCACATCTTTCCCTCCACCCCGCTCTGCATTCCGCAGGGATCGCTCCCTACGTGACTCCCTTGTCCATTATTCCCCCCAATCCTCCCCACTGATCTCCCTTCTGGCACTTATCCATGTAAGTGGAACAAGTGCTACACATGCCCTTACACTTCCTCCCTTACCACCATTCAGGGCCACAAACAGTCCTTCCAGGTGAGGCAACACTTCACCTGTGAGTCGACTGGGGTGATATACTGCGTCCGGTGCTCCCGAGGTGGCCTTTTATATATTGGTGAGACCCGACGCAGACTGGGAGACCGCTTTGCTGAACATCTACGCTCTGTCCGCCATAGAAAGCAGGATCTCCCAGTGGCCACACATTTTAATTCCGCATCCCATTCCCATTCTGACATGTCTATCCACGGCCTCCTCTACTGTAAAGATGAAGCCACACTCAGGTTGGAGGAACAACACCTTATATTCCGTCTGGGTAGCCTCCAACCTGATGGCATGAACATCGACTTCTCTAACTTCCGCTAAGGCCCCACCTCCCCCTCGTACCCATCTGTTACTTATTTTTATGCACACATTCTTTCTCTCACTCTCCTTTTTCTCCCTCTGTCCCTCTGAATATACCTCTTGCCCATCCTCTGGGTCCCCCGCCCCCCCTTGTCTTTCTTCCCGGACCTCCTGTCCCATGATCCTCTCATATCCTCTGTTGCCTATCACCTGTCCAGCTCTCGGCTCTATCCTTCCCCCTCCTGTCTTCTCCTATCATTTTGCATCTCCCCCTCCCCCTCCAACTTTCAAATCCCTTACTCACTCTTCCTTCAGTTAGTCCTGACGAAGGGTCTCGGCCTGAAACGTCGACTGTACCTCTTCCTACAGATGCTGCCTGGCCTGCTGCGTTCACCAGCAACTTTGATGTGTGTTGCTATGTAAGGAGTTTGTATGTTCTGCGCTTGAACTGAGTGCTCTGATTTCCTCCCACAGTCCAAAGACATACCAGTTGGTAGGATAATTGGCCATTGTGAGGAAGCGAGGGTTCAGTCAGTGGGTCGCTGGGCAGTGTGGCTCACCTGGCCAGAAGGGCCTGTCCCCCGAAACAAATAAATGGACAAATAAATGCTTATTTATTAATTACAGAAATATAAAATTTTCAATACATTTCATGTTTGCGTTACTTCATGAACATCTCAAATTCAACAAGTTATTCTCTGTCCAGCCTGTGGAGGATCATTCAATCACTGAGAGCGACTTTGAGATTGCTGCATTATGTGTATGAACATCCAGAGGATGCTGTCATTTGCACAAAGTAATGAGAGTGAACACTGGTAATTTCGCTGTCATTACTATCACAAAATCCCAGCCATCTATTGTCCATTTATCAATTGTTTCAGGGACAATCCTATTCAGTTGAACTCAGCAGGGGTCTATTCCAAGTTAGACTGGGTAATTCTTCTCCCAGAAATAAGGAGTAGGGAGTTTGTCAGTTGACACTGTAATGAGGCTCTGCATAATTTGAAAGACCAACATCAAAAATACATTCCTGGTTTTGGATACTGGATGGTGCATGGTCAGTGTACGAGTAAGTGGCCACTTTGAAATAACGTGCTTTGCCCTCAGTCAGTAGAACAAATGCAGGGATTCTGTTCGCTTTAAATTTAGAATGAAAACTCCGTAAAGTAGAGCAGAATAGTAGCTTTACAGCTTTTATATTTTTACATGAAGCCAGTCTCCATCGAGTGAACCTTTGTGGACCATGCCACTGTTGTGCATTTTCCACCAGCTCAATGAAAGCACAATCACAGTCAGGTTCATTATCACTGATGTATGGCGTGAAACTTGTTCTGCAGTAGCAAATTTACCATAAGTTACAATCAGAAATATATAACTAGTGCAAAAAGAGACCAAGATAGTGAAGAATGCACACAAAATGCTGGAGGAACCCAGCAGGCCTGGCAGGAGCCTTGGAGAATAACCATCAACGCTTTGGCCAGCACCCTTCATCAGGACTGGAAAGGAAGAGGAAAAAAGCCAGAATAAGAAGATGGGGGGAGCTGGAGGAGACCAAGCTGGCAGGTGGTAGGTCAGACCAGGTGAGGTAGTGATCATGGGTTCAATAACCTCTCCGGAACCTGATGAAAATAGAAATCTACAGTATATTACCGGCCCTTTGGGCCACAATGTTGTGCTGACCATGTAACCTACTCTAGAAACTGCCTAGAATTTCCCTACCGCATAGCCCTCTATTTTTCTAAGCTCCATGTACCTATTTAAGAGGCTCTTAAAAGACCCTATCATATCCGCTTCCATCACTATGTTGGCCATTTCAGTCCTGGGAAAAAGCCACTGACTATCCACATGATCAATGCCTCTCATCATCTTACACACCTCCATCAGGTCACCTCTCATCCTCCGTTGCTCCAAGGAGAAAAGGCCAAGTTCACTCAACATATTCTCATAAGGTACTCCCTCCAATTCCGGCAACATCCTTGTAAATCTCTTCTGCACTCTCTCTATAGTACCCACATCCTTCCTGTAGTGAGGTGACCGGAACTGAGCACAGTACTCCAGGTGGGTCTGACCAAGGTCTTGTATAGCTGTGACATTGCCTCACGGGTGGTAGAAGACAAGAATTTGTTCCAGAAATGATTATTGTGTACGCTCAGGCTCCCGTACCTCATTCCTGTTGGCAGTAATTAGAAGAGGGGATGTCCTGGTTGGTGCGGATCCCCGAAGCTGGGTGGGATGCCTCTTTATTGAGGTACAGCTAATGACTCCAGATGTACAGTGTCTCATTTGGTGTTAACATGGCTTCACATTCCAACGATTTAATTGCAAATACTTTGTATTAGGATGTTATCAGGCTTTCACACCATGCACAGAGCACAGGACAGGTATGCCCCAGTCAGAGGGCATTGGGAATGTTTGCTTTTATTAGTGGAGACACTGAGTTAAAAAGTCAGGTGGTTATGTTGCAGCTTTATAAAACTACTTAGGCCATATCCCGAGTATTGTTTACAGTTCATGTCTCCCCATTATAGGAAGGAAGTCGAATCTTTGGAGAGGGTCCAGAAGAACATTACTAGGATTCTTCCTGGATTAGACAGCATGTGCTGTAATGAGAGGTTGGGCAAATTTGGGTTGTTTCCTCTGGAGCGGAAGACTCTGAGGGGAGTTCTGGTAGGATTATGAGAGGCATAGAAAGAGTAGACAGGCAGTATCTTATTCCCAGGGTTGAAGTGTCAGAGGGCATGCATTTAAGGTGAGAGGGGGTAATTTCAAAGGAGCTGTGAGGGGCAAGGTATTTACACACAGAGCAGTGGGTAGCTAGAATGTACTGTCTGGGCTGGTAGTAGAGGCAGATACATAGTGATGTTGTGAGGATGGAACTGGACTCTCTGACGGTGGTGTCTGAAAAGAGGATGCTGTCCAAGTTGCATGCCATCTTGGGCAATGTCTCCCAACCACTAAATAATGTACTGGTTGGGCACAGGAGTACATTCAGCCAGAGACTCATTCCACCGAGATGCAACACAGAGCGTCATAGGAAGTCATTCCTGCCTGTGGCCATCAAACTTTACAACTCCTCCCTTGGAGGGTCAGATACCCTGAGCCAATAGGCTGGTCCTGGCCTTATTTCATAATTTACTGGCATAATTTACATATTACTATTTAACTATTTATGGTTCTATTACTATTTATTATTTATGGTGCAACTGTAACGAAAACCAATTTCCCCCGGGATCAATAAAGTATCACTATGACTATGACTATGACTATCAGGGAATTTTACGAGATATTTAGACAGGCACATGAATGTGAGGGAGATGGAAGGATATGGACACTGTGTTGGCAGAAGAGATTAGTTTAGTTGGCCGTTTGATTAATAGTTTAACTGGTTCAGCACAACATTGTGGGCTGAAGGGCCTGTTCCTGTGTGGTACTGTTCTAAAACATGATCCAGCATTTTATCAATTAACATCTACAATGTAAGAACACAATCTTAGAAGATACTCACAAGAAATACAATTTCATAATTGCAATTTAGAACCTCAATGTAGAGCAAAGGCATCAAAGTAACGTCCAGACTGATTTTTTAAAATTCCAGACTGAGCCAGGTAGATGTGGTTCAGTCCATTGCTGGAAAAGCTCTCCCCATCACTGAGCACATCTACAAGGAGCATCGCCACAGGAAAACAGCATCCATCAACAAGGACCCCACTATCCAGCCATGCTCTCCTCTCACTGCTGCATCAGGCAGGAGACACAGGAGCCTCAGGACCCACATCATCTGGTTAAGGAACAGTAACTACCCTACAAACATCAGGCTCTTGAATCAACCTACGGATTCACTTAACACACATCAAAGTTGCTGGTGAACGCAGCAGGCCAGGCAGCATTTCTAGGAAGAGGTACAGTCGACATTTCAGGCCGAGACCCTTCGTCAGGACTAACTGAAAGAAGAGCTAGTAAGAGATTTGAAAGTGGGAGGGGGAGGGGGAGATCCAAAATAATAGGAGAAGACAGGAGGGGGAGGGATGGAGCCAAGAGCTGGACAGGTGATAGGCAAAAGGGGTAAGAGAGGATCATGGGACAGGAGGCCCAGGGAGAAGGAAAAGAGGGAGGGGGGGAAAACCCAGAGGATGGGCAAGGGGTATAGTCAGAGGGACAGAGGGAGAAAAAGGAGAGAGAAAGAAAAAATGTGTGTATATAAATAAATAACGGATAGTGTATGAGGGGGAGGGGGGCATTAGCGGAAGTTAGAAGCGGAATTGGGACCTCTGCTTTTCACGTTGCTGGTCAGTAATTTAGATACTGGAAATGATGGCTCTGTGGCAAAGTTTGCAGATGATATGAAGACAGTGGAGGGGTAGGTAGTGCTGAGGAAACAATGTGATTGCAGCAGGACTTGGAAGAACGGGCAAAAACGTGGGAGATGGTATACAATGTTGGGAAAAGTGCAGACTATTATCTAAATGGGGAGAAGGTTCAAACATCAGAGGTGCAGAGGGACTTAGGAGTCCTTTTGCAAGATTCCAAGAAGGTTAATTTACAGGATGACTCTGTGATAAAGATGGCAAATGCAATGTTGGCAATTATTTCAAGGGGAGCAGAATATAAGCACAAAGAAATAATGCTGAGCCTTTATCAGACACTAGTCAGGATGCACTTGGAGCATTGTCAACAGATTTGGTCCCATATCTCAGAAAGGATGTATTGTCATTGGAGATAGTCCAAAGGAGGTTCAAGAGGATGATCCCAGGAACGAAGGGGTTAACAGATGAAGAGCGTTTGGCAGCCTTGGGCCTGTACTCACTGGAATTTAGGAGAATGCAGGGCGATCTCATTGAAACCTATGTAATGTTGAAAGGATTAGATAGAGTGGATGTGGAGAAAATGTTTCCTATCATGGGGGCATCCAGAACAAGAGGACACAGCTTCAAATTTGAGAGGTAACCTTTTAGAACAGAGGTAAGGAGGCATTTTTTTAGCCAGAGAATAGTAAATCTGTGAAATGTTCTGCCAAAGATTGCAGTGGAGTCCAGATCTATGGGTATATTAAAAGCGGAAGTTGATTATTTCCTGATCAGTCAGGGCATTCTGGATCAGCCACAATGGGATAGCAGAGCAAACTCAATGGGCAGAATGGACTAATTCTACTCCTATATCTTATGGTCTTTTGTTCTTAAAAACCAACAGAAGGCAACTAAAAAAGTAATTAAGAAGGCAAAGATGGAATATGAAAGCAAACTAGCAATAGTATTAAAGAGAATATGAAAAGTTTCTTCTGATACATAAAGTGTAAAAGAGAGGCGAGAGTTGATATCGGACCACTGGGAAACAATGACGGAGAAGTACTAATGCAGGACAATTAAATAGGGAACAATATGAAAAAGAATTTTCCATCAGTCTTCATGGTTGAAGACACTAGCAATATGGTGGAAGTTCTAGGTGTCAGGGGTCATAAAGTGAGTGAATTTACCATAACTAGAAAGAAGGCTCTTGGGAGACTGATAGTTCTGATGGCAGATAAGTCACCTGAAACAGATGGCGTACAACTCAGAGTTCTGAAAGAGGTGGCTGAAGAGATCGTAGAGGCATTAGTAATGATCTTTCCATAAGACCATAAGACATAGGAACAGAATTAGGCAATCTGGCCCATCGTGTCTGTTCCACCGTTCAGTCATGGCTGATCCCTTTTTCTATTTCCTCCTCAACCCCAGTTCCCGGTCTTCTCCTTGTAGCCTTTGATGCAATGTCGAATCAAGAACCTATCAATCTCTGCCAACGTCCTGGCCTCCACAGCTGCACGTGACAACTAATTCCACAAATTCACCACCTTTTGGCTAAAGAAATTTTTCCACATCTGTGTTTTGAAAGAGCGCTCCTCTATCCTGAGGCTGTGCCCTCTTGTCTTAGACACTCCCATCATGTTAGAGGTGTATAAGATGATGAGAGGCATTGATAGGATAGAGAGGATAGTCAGAGGCTTTTTCCCCAGGGCTGAAATGGCTGACATGAGAGGGCGCAGTTTTAAGGTGCTTGGAAGTAGGTACAGAGGAGATGTCAGGGGTAAGTTTTTTATGCAAAGAGTGGTGAATGCATGGAATGGGCTGCCAGCAACAGTGCTGGAGTTGGATACGATAGGGTCTTTAAAGAGACTCCTGGATAGGTACATGGAGCTTAGAAAAATAGAGGGCTATGGGTAACCCTAGGTAATTTCTAAAGTAAGTATACATTTGGCACAGAATTGTGGACCGAAGGGCCTGTATTGTGCTGTAGGTTTTCTCTCTTTCTATGAGAAGCAACCTTTCCACATCTACTCTGTCTAGGCCTTTCAACATTCAAAAGGTTTTGAAGATATCCCCCCTCATCGATCTGAATTCCTGCGAGTACAGACCCACAGCCATCAAACATTCTCGTATGATAACCCTTTCATTCCTGGAATCATCCTTGTGAACCTCCTCTGGACCCTCTCCAATGCCAGCACATCTTTTCTAAGATGAATGGCCCTAAACTATTCACAATACTCAAGATGAGGCCTCACCAGTGCCTTATAAAGCCTCAGCATCACATCTTTGTTTTTGTATTCCAGGCCTCTTGAAATGAATGCTAACATGGCATTTGCTTTCCTCACTACCGACTCAATCTGCAAGTTAATCTTTAGGGTGTTCTGCACAAGGACTTCTAAGTCCCTCAGCATCTCAGATTCCTCCATTTTCTCCCTGCTTAGAAAATAGTCTGCACATTTATTTCTGCTGCCAAAGTGCATGACAATGCATTTTCCAACATTGTATTTCATTTGCCACTTTCTTGCCCATTCTCCTGATCTGTCTAAGTCCTTCTGCAGCCTATCTGTTTCCTCATCATTACCTGCCCCTCCACCAATCTTCGTATCATCTGCAAACTTGGCAACAAAGCCATCTGTTCCAACATCAAAATCATTTATATACAGCATAAAAAGCAGTGGTCCCAACACCGACTCCTGCGGAATCTTTCAAGAATCACTAGATTCTGGACTGGTTCTGGAAGACTATAAAATTGCAAATGTCACTCCACCCTTCAAGGAGAAAGACAGGCAAAAGAAAGGAAACTATATGCAAGTTAGACTGACCTCAGTGGTTGGGAAGATGTTGGAGTTGATTATTAAGGATGAGTTCTCAGGGTAGTTGGAAGCACATAATAAAATAGGCCATAGTCAGCATGGTTTCCTCAAGGGAAAGTCTTTCCTGAGAAATCTGTTGGAACTTTTGGAAGAAATAACAAGCAGTTTACACAGAGGAGAATTGGTTGATGTTGTGTATTTGGATTTTAGAAAGCCCTTTGACAAGTTGCCACAAATGAGGCTGCTTAACAAGCTACGAGCCCGTGGTATTCCAGCAAAGATTCCAACAAGGATAAAGCAGTGGCTGATTGCCAGGAGGCAAAGAGTGGGAATAAAGGGAACATTTTCTGTCTGGCTGCCAGTGACTAGTGGTGTTCCACAGGGGTGTGTGATTCAACCTATTTTTTTTTACATTATATGGCAATGATTTAGATGTTTAGAAGATATGAAGATAGGTGGAGGAGCAGGTAGTTTTGTGGAAATAGATAACCTATAGAAGGACTTAGACAGATTAGAAGAATGAGCAAAGAAATGACAGATAGAATACAGTGCTGGGAATTTAATGGTAATGCACTTTGGAAGCAGTAATGAAAGTGTTGATTATTTTCTAAATGGAGAGAAGATACAAAAAACTGAGGTACAAAGGGACTTGGGAGTCATCTACAGGGTTCCCTTCAGGTTAATTTGCAGGTTAACACTGGTGAGGAAGGCAAATGCAATGTTAGTGCTCATTTCAAGAGGACTAATATATAAAAGCAAGAATGTCATGTTGAGAATTTATAGGGCACTGGTGAGGTCTCACTTGAAGTATTGTAAGCAGTTTTGGGCCTCTTATCGGAGAAAGGAAGTGCTAAAACTGCAGAGGGTTCCAAGGAGGTTCATGAAGTATTGAATGGCTTGTAGTATGAAGAGTATTTGATGGCTTTGGGCCTGTATTTGGTAGAATTCAGAAAAATGATCTGTGTCTTCATTACAACCTAACGAATGGTGAAAAGAACTTGATAGAGTAGATAGGGAGAGGATGTTTCCTATGGTGGGAGAGTGAAATACCTGTGGACACAGCCTCAGAATAGAAATTTCTTTAGCCAGAGAGTGGTGAATCTGTGTAATTCTTTGCCACAGGCAGTCTTGGAGGCCAAGTCTTTCTGAAGATTTAAGCCAGTGGTTGACAAATTCTTGATTGGTCAGGGCATAACATGATACAAGGAGAAGGGGGGAGACTGAGGCTGAGAGGAAAATTAGATCAGCCATGATGCACTGGCAGAGCAGACTCAATGAGCCTAATGGCCTAATTCTGCTTCTGTATCTACGGTTATGATCTATGGACTCATCGTTCTGATTGGTTTGGCTGTCACGCTGTCCATTAGCCTCCACTCAGTCCCAGCCAACGACTTAGATGAGTAATCTTTGCTGGCCCGTATCCGTTGTTATCAGTCGTTATGAGCGTAGGTTCCTTGGATGTCTATGGCTCACTCTCACCCTGCACGAGACACTTGTAATGTTTTATTGCTGCTGGTTCACATATTCATACAACTGTTCGTTTCAATACAATAGTGTCAGTAACATTATACTGTCTCACATAACCATACACCTCACATTTTCTGTCAACCTGTCAGTCGGCAGGCTATCCCACTCAAGGGTGTGCGATAATGTTATTTTGAACTCTTTGTGCTGGATTGTAATTAGATATACTGTGTTGACTGTATGTACAGTCTTTTAAGACCACTAGACCTGTTAAAGGTTGAATGACAATAAATGTAAAATTGAACTGGAGGATACCAGAGCACCTAGACAATGACAGGAGAATATACAAACTCCTTATAGACAGATAAACCACAAGTGACAGGAGAATATACAAACTCCTTATAGACAGATAAACCACAAGTGACAGGAGAATATACAAACTCCTTATAGACAGAGGAATCCCACACAGTGACAAGAGAATATACAAACTCCTTATAGACAGAAGCAGAAATTGAACCCTGATTGTATAGTTGGCGCTGTAAAGGGTTAGGCTACCATGCCTCTACTCTTCCTGAACTTTTGATCTTTTTTCACGATTAGAGTTTCTTATTCATGGGATCAGCTGCAACTCTGAAAAGTTGCCAACGAGCTGCCTCTTTGAAGCTCTACCTTGAATCCCAGGTAGATTGATTAGCTAGCTGCCTGCTCTCACCCCACTAAACCTAACCTCATGATGTCAGAGAACACTTGCACGGCCACAGACAGATACTATCTATTCACATATCTTCAGTGCCAAATTATTTATTATTTATGCAGAACTGCCTGATGCGCAGACACTGCAGAATGAGAAAGAAATCACGCAAATCTTCAAAAGAGCTGTACATCTTAAAAGGCCGTTTGAGGGCAATGGAAAAGAACTACAAGGCACCTTACTCATTTATTTAGTGCATCACAGATAGCGAGGTACAACTGCAAAGGTAGACTGAAAATAATAAGAGGACGGAAATAAATGTGTTCAGGACAGAGATATTCTTTTATTTGTTAATTGGTGAAGAACATACAGTAAATTAACTCCAGAGAAAAGAAAAAAAATAGAAATCCTTATTTATGAATTTTGTAAATTTTCTTACCCCCAGCCAAACAACTAAATTGCTACTTAGCATAAATTATTTATTAGCCCCTAGCTCAGAAGCATCCAGCACCAACCCCAGAGATATGGAGGATATTAAAGATTTAACACCAAGCTATGTAGTCACCGAGCCATGTTTCTTTCCAGAAGGCCCCACTTTATTTTTCTGTAAATAAATGTGGCCTGAGATGCAGGGGAGGCGAGACTGTCTCCCAGTGGCCCTGCAGAGCACAGTGCACTGGCCACTACTTTGCTTTTGCTCAACCTGTCATCATAACTCAATGAACTCTGGTGTGATGGCACAGTGCACTACACAAACCGATGACAATCTGGCCCTGCCAACGTTAACCCTTTCATTGGTAAATAGATATAATCATGTTTAACACATTCTCCTATTCATTTGCTTTAATCTACATTCACATTTATTTATCTATCCAAATGAATTATAAAAGAAATGTAACGCTGAATATATGAGGAGCATTTGATGGTTCTGGGCCTGTACTTGCTGGAGTTTAAAAGAATGAGGGGAGGATCTCATTGCAACCTGTCAAATATCGAAAGGCTGAGATAGAGTGGATGTGGAGAGAGTGTTTCCTGTGGTGGGTGATTTTAGGATTAGAGGACACAATTTCACAATAGAAAGACATCCCTTTAGAATGGAGTTGAGAGGGAGTTTCTTTAGGCAGAGGGTGGTGAATCAGTGGAATTCCTAGCCATAGGAGTTGTGGAGGCAATGTCATTGGGCATATTTAAGGCAGAGGTTAGTCAGTGTGTCAAAGGCTATTAGGTAAATGCAGCAGAATGGGGTTGAAGGGGATAATAAATCAGCCATGATGGAATGGCACAGCAGACTTGAAGAGCAAATGGCCTAGTCCTGCTCCTCGGTTTTATTGTCTTTAATCAAAGATTTAGTGTGTGAGGTGCATTTGAGGCTTCATGTCCTGAGACAGTGAGCAAGGTTTACTATAATGCATGCAACTGAATCTTCAGTTATACAGCATGCTGCACAATGATCATATCCACCCACTATCCCACCATCAAGTCCAGCCACAAGTGCTCAATTGGATTGAGGTCTGGGCTCTGACTTGGCCACTCCAGGACATTAACTTTGTTGTTTTTAAGACATTCCTGTGTGGCTTTATGCTTGGGGTCATTGTCTTGCTGGAAAACAAATTTTCTCCCAAGTTGCAGTTCTCTTGCAGACTGCATCAGGTTTTCCTCCAGGATTTCCCTGATTTTGCTGCATTCATTTTACCCTCCACCTCACAAGCCTTTTAGGGCCTGCTTCAGTGAAACATCCCCATAGCATGATGCAGCCATCACCATGCTTCAGGGTAGGGATAGTGTGTTTTTGATGATGTACAGTGTTTGGCTGATGCCAGACATAGTGTTTAGTCTGATGGCCAAAAAGTTCAATTTTGCTTTCATCAGACCATAGAAACTTCTTTCTGTTGACTTCAGAGTCTCTCACATACCTTCTGACAATCCTAGCTGAGAATGTGTTTTTCACAACAGTGGCTTTCTCTTTGCCGCTCCCCCATAAAGATGTGACTGGTGAAGTATTCCAGTAACAGTTGTATGCTTAGTCCCATCTCACTGAAGCTTGTAACTCCTCCCTCACTAGTCCCCTTCTTGCATGATCACTCAGTTTTTGAGGACGGCCTGCTCTATGCAGATTTACTGTTGTGCCATATTCTTTCCATTTCTTGATGATTGACTTAACTGTAGTCGAAGGGATATTCAGTGACTTGGACACTTTCTTGTATCCATCTCCTGACTGAAGCTTTTCAATAACCCTTTTGCATAGTTGCTTGGACTGTTTTTTGTCTTCATGGTGTAGTTTTTGCCAGGATACTGACTCACCAGCAGTTGGACCTTCCAGATACAAGTCTATTTCACTACAATCAATTGAAACACTTGGACTGCAGAAAGGTCTCCAATTATGTGACTTCTAAAAGCAATTGACTGCACCAGTGATGATTTGGTGTGTTAAATTAAAGTGTGGGGGGGTGTTGAATATTTATGCAATCAATTATTTTATGCTTTATATTTATAATTAATTTAGATCACTTTGTAGGGATCTGTTTACACATTGACACAAAAAAATCTTTTTCTGTTGATCAGTGTCATAAAAGCCAACTTAAATCCACTGTGATTCAATGTTGTAAAACAATAAAACATGAAAATATCCAAGGGGGTGAGTACTTCTTATGGGCACTGTATAGCTAGGGTGTCTTTGTCCTTTGCACAGTATCTTAGCAATGTTACTTATTGCACTGTACCGCTGCCATTCTCTATGGTGGAATGAGGGTGGGAAGCAGAAGGAAGAGGGGAATCATGTTTGGGAAAAGGAGAAGGGAGAGGGAAGGGAGCAGGATGCACGAGAGGGACGTCCTGTAATGGTCTTCTTTGGAATCAATTGGCTTTGCCTCATGTCTCAAGGCTGGGCGTGTGTGCACCCATGCCAACCTCCTGCCCCGACCCTTCCTCTCGACCACTTGTCCCACATCTCTACCATGGTGCTCCACCCTCGCCATTTCCAACATTCTTTGCTCCCACCAGATTTACAAACTCACTCTCGATATACTGTACGTGTGGTGTGTGAAAGAGAGAGAATGTGAATGTGTGTGTGAGTATGAGTGTGTGTATGAGTGTGTGTGAGTGTGAGAGTGGGTGTATGTGTGTGTGAGAGTGTGAGTATGAGTGTGTGTGTCTGAGTGTGAGTGGTATGTGTGAGTGGGTTGTGTGTGTGAGTCTAAGTGTGCGTGACTGCAAGTGTGAGTGTGAATGTGTGGGGTGTGAGTGTATGTGATTGTATGTGTGAGTGTGAGCGTGTGTGCAAGTGTGTGAGAGTTTGTGTGTGTAAGTATATGTAGGTGTGTGAGTGTGAGTGTGTGTGTATGTGCGTGTGTGTGTGGGTGTATGAGTGTGTATGAGTGTGGGTGTGCATGTGTGTGAGAATGTGTGATGCCCTGAGCTTTAATAGTGTTGCACTAGCCACTACGTAGCCGTGGTGTCCATATTTAAGAAAGAATGTGCTGACATTGGAGAACTTCACGAGAATGATTCTAAGAAAAGGGTTAATGTGTGATGAGCGATTGATGGCTCTGAGCCTGTACTCACTGGAGTTTAGAAGAATGAGGGAGGATCTCATTGGAACTATCAAATATTGAAAGGTTTAGATACAGTGGATGTGGAGAAGATGTTTTCTGTGGTGGGGGAGTCTAGGACCAAAGGGCACAGGCTCACAATAGAGGGAAGTCCATTTAGAACAGAGAATTTCTTTAGCTAGGGTGCTGTGAATCTGTAGAATTCATTGCCATGGATGGCTGTGGAGGCCAAGTCATTGGGTAAGTTTAAAGTGGAGGTTGAAAGCTTCTTGATTTATCAGGGTGTCACACGTTACGGAGAAGAGGCAGGCGAACGGGGCTCTGAGGGTTAATAAATCAGCCATGATTGAACAGAGGAGTAGGCTCAGAGGGCAAAATGGTCTTGTTCTGCTCCTATCTGTTGTGACTTACACCATTTGGATAAATTATTTGCTAAAATTACCAGATATTGTTTCCAGGATTAAAACTATGTTCCCTGGCTACTGAGCAAGAGCAGAACAATGCAGAGGCCCACCTTCCTTCATTCAGTCAGGCCAGGTCACCCACATGCCAGACAGACTGACATGAATTGTCCTTCACCTACTGAATAAGGACAATCACTTCGGTGTGCATCCAAACAAGAGGTGGAGTTTGACTACATATATTAATGATTGATAATTTAATTGTTTTACATTCTCTCATTAGAGCAGTTCAATCACATTTTGTGCTCTAACCTATTTCCTAAATTCTTAAAAATATTACAAAGTAATTGGGACTATAATCCAAAACTAGTTGCCTTTCAGGATGAAGGGAGGCCTGACGTGTAACTTCCTAAATGAAATGAAGACCTTATTGGTCATATTTATATAGTCTGTCAGCCCACAGACAGCAGCCGCTTTTATGTCAAAATGCAGCCAGTAGCAGAAATTGGACAAACACTCTGGGGACATTTTATTAGGCACCTCTTTTATCTACTAAAGTGGGCACCAAGTGTATGTTTGTGGTCAGTGTTAAGTGTGACAGTTACTTTTGTGTACACATACAGCCACTAGCAGTATCATATTCTCTCTTTCAATGACAAAATAATATTTTGGCTGACAGACTGACTGGTCTGCACTCACCAAGGAAATACATGAGGACAGACAGCTGAAGGGACAGAGAAAATCAAACATTTTCAAAGACTATGACAGGAAAAGATAGAGATAGATAGATAGATAGATAGATAGATAGATAGATAGATAGAGAGAGAGAGAGAGAGAGAGAGAGAGAATATCAAAAAGACAGGCAGGAAGGATAGGCGGTGGTGTGGCTCTGCTGATAAAAGATGGAATTACATCTTTAGAAAGAGGTGACATAGGGTCAGAGAATGTTGAAGCTTTGTGGGTGGAGTTAAGAAACTGCAAGGGTAAAAAAAACAATTTATAGGAATCATATGTAGACCTCCAAATAGTAGCCAAGGTGTGGGGTTGAGATTGCAAAGGGGGCTGGAAAAGGCATGTAATAAGTGTTGGTCAGCTTGGTATAATCGCCAGCTTGGTATCAGCTCATCCTTCTGCAATTGGACCTTGGACTTTCTGACTAACAGACCCCAATCTGTTAAGTTACACAACCTCTCCTCCTCCACTCTCACCCTGAACACCGGCGTGCCGCAAGGCTGTGTGTTGAGCCCTGGTTTGTACTCCCCTTTCACCTATGACTGCGTTCCTGTACGTGGTTCTAATTCCATAATCAGGTTTGTAGACAACACCATAGTGGTTGGCCTGATCAGAGGGGATGACGAGACGCCTACAGGGATGAGGTCCAGCACCTGGTCGCGTGGTGTGCCGACAACAACTTGGCCCTTAACACCCAGAAGACCAAGGAGATCATTGTGGACTTCAGGCATGCCAGGAGTCACACTCACGTCCCCATCTACATCAACGGAGCTGTAGTTGAGCGTGCATCAAATTTCAAATTCCTTGGTGTCCACATTTCCGATGATCTCACCTGGTCCCTGAACTCCTCCATCCTGATCAAAAAGGCGCAACAGTGCCTTTATTTCCTGCGGAGCGTGAATAAAGCTCACTTCTGTCCCAGGATACTGACGGACTTTTACCGCTGTACCATTGAGAGCATACTCACCAACTGCATCTCAGTGTGGTATGGCAATTGTCCCGTATCGGACCGCAAAGCACTCCAGCGTGCGGTGAAAACTGCCCAGCGGATTATCGGCACCCGATTGCCCACCATTGAGAACATCTACCATAAACGCTGCCTGGGCAGGGCGAAAAGCATAATCAAGGATGCATCTCACCCTAACCATGAACTTTTTACTCTCCTCCCATCCGGCAGGCGCTACAGGAGCCTCCGCTCCCGCACCAGCAGGCACAGGAAGAGCTTCTTCCCTGAGGCTGTGACCCTGCTGAACCTCACATCACAGTGCTAAGCAGTATTGCACCCATATTGTACTGTCTCAGTACTTTTATATTTGTGTGCTGTAGCACTTACTTTTTATTCACAGTTATTTTGTAAATAACACTATTCTTTGCACTTCTGATCAGAGGGTAACTGCATTTCATTGGCTTTGTATCTGTACTCGACACAATGACAATAAAGTTGAATCTAATCTAATCTAATTTGTAATGAGGGACTTCAATATGCAAGGGGATTGGGGAAATTAGGTTGGTGTTGGATCGCAAGAGAGAGAATTTGTTGAATGCCTACCAGATGGCTTTTTAAAGCAAATTGTGTTTGAGCCTACTAGGGGAAAGGTTATCTTAGATTGGGTGTTGTGTAATAACCCAGATCTTATTAGGGAGCTTGACTTAAAGAAATCCTTAAGAGACAGTGATCATAATATGATTGAATTCATACTGCAATTTGAGAGGGAGAAGCATAAGTCACATGTATCATTATCACAATGAAATAAGGTGAATTACAGAGGCATGAGAGAAGAGCTTGCCCAGGTGGATTGGAGGAGGATACTGGCAGGGATGACGGCAGAGGTGGCTAATATTTCTAAGGATAGTTCACAAGGTGCAGGTAGATATGTTCAACGGAAGACGAAGTTCTCAAATGGCAGGGGTAGGCAACTGTGGCTGACAAACGATATTAAGGACTGCATAAAAGCCAAAGAAAGGGCATTTTTCAGAAGGCATTTGATAAGGTGCCACGCATGAGGCTGCTTAACAAGATAAAATCCTTTGGCATTACAGGAAAAATACTGGCATGGATAGAGGAACAGCGGACAGACGGGGGGCAGTGAGTAGGAATAAAGGGGCCTTTTTCTGGTTGGTTGCCAGTGAATTGTGGTGTTCCTCTGTGGTTCCACATTGTTTGTCAGTGATTTAGATGATGGAATTAATGGCTTGTGGCGAATTATGTGGATGATATGAAGATAGGTGGAGGAGCAGGTAGTTTTGAGGAAGCAATGTGATTGCAGCAGGACTTAGACAAGTTGGAAGAATGGGCAAAAAGTGGGGAGAAAATTCAAACATCACTGGTGCAAAGGGAGTTAGGAGTCCTCATGCAAGAAGTTTATCTTACAGGTTGAGTCTGGAATAAAAAATGCAAATGCAACGTTGGCATTTATTTCAAGGAGATAATGATGAGGCTTTATAAGACACTAGTCAGGCTGCACTTGAAGTATTGTCAATAGTTTTATGCCTGATATCTCAGAAAGGATATATTGTCATTGGAGAGAGTCCAGAGGAGGATCACGAGGATGATTCCAGCAATGAAGGGGTTAACAGATGAGGAACGTTTGGAAGCTGTGGGCTTGTATTCACTGGAAGTTAGAAGAATTACGAGGGTTCTCTTTGAAAGCTACTGAATGTTGAATGAACTCAATAAGGTGGAGGTGGAGAGGATGTTTGCTACGGTGGTCGTATCAAGAACCAGAAGGCACAGCCTCAGAATTGAGGGGTGACCATTTTGAACCGAGGTAAGGAGGGAACTTTTCAGCCAGAGTAGTGAATCTGTGGAATGCTCTGCCGCAGACTGTGGTGGAGAACATGTCTGCGGGCATATTTAAGGCAGAAGTTAATCATTTCCCGGTTGGCCAAGGCATCAAAGCATATGGTGATAAGGAAGGTGTATGGGGTTGAGTGGGATCCGGGATCAGCCATGATGGAATGGTGGAGCAGAATCGATGGGCTGAATAGCCAAATTCTGCTCCTATGTCTTTTGGTCTTATGTTCTTATAACATAGGAGCTCAATTAGGCCATTTGGCCCATCCAGTCTTCTCTGCCTTCCATACATGGCACCCCAGCACCGGGTTCAAGAACAGTTGCTACCCTTCCGCCATCAGGCTCTTGAACAAAAAGGATAGTTAAACTCACTTAAGGATTCTGTTATTTTGTTATTTCTTTCTCGTTATTTATTGCTCTTTATTTGTATCTGTATTTGCAGTTTGTCTGCAGTTAATGGTTCCTGATGTTTACAGTTTACAGTTACTGTTCTATAAATTTGTGAAGTATGCCCACAGAAAAAGAACCTCAGTGTTGTATGTGGTGACATGTATGTACTCTGATAATAAATTTTACTTTGAACTTTGAATATTCTCTCTTCTCAGCCCCCCGTTAAACTGAAGATACAAAAGCCTGAAGGCTTGTAACACTAGGCACAAGGAATACTTCTACCCCACTGTTATCAGACCACTGAATGGTTCCATGGTACGATACGGTGAGCTCTTGACCTCACTTTCTAAGTCATTATGACCTGCACTGCACTTCCTCTGTCGCTGTTACACTTCATTCTGCCTTCTGCTTTGTTTTACTTTATTCCAGCTCAATCCACAGTGCAATGATCTGGCCCGTGTGAACAGTAGGCAATACAAGGCTTTCACTGTATCTCGGTACATGTGACGATGATAAACCAGTACCAAAAAACTGAAAATAAGCATCAAATATAAAAGTGAAGTATTTTTAAGTCTGTTGTAGCATGACATACAATGTGATTTCTGCTTAAATTGAATTTGAACTGAATTGACTTCATTTCTTACATCCTTCAAATACATGAGTAAAAATCTTAACGTTACGTCTCCATCTAAATGTGCAATGCTCAAAATAAATTTATTATCATAGTGTATCTACGTTACCATATAATAGCTTGAGATTTATTTTCTTGCAGGCATTTACAGAAAGAAAGAAGGATATACTGGCTTTGGAGACAGTACGGAGGAGGTTCAATAGGTTTCAATAGGTACATTTAATGTCAGAGAAATGTATACAATATACATCCTAAAACTTCTTTCTTCGCAAACATCCACAAAAACAGAGGAGTGCCCCAAAGAATGAAGGATGGGTAGATGTTAAAACCCCAAAGCCCCGCTCCCAGTTCACCTTCCCTCCTGTGCGTAAGTGGCAGCAAGCAATGATCCCCCTGACACCCACCTGCAAAAAGTGTCAGATGAGGAATGTGGTAGTCATAGGGGATTCCATAGTGAGGGGAACAGACAGAAGGTTCTGTCAGCCTGATAGAGATACCCGCATGGTGTGTTGCCTCCCAGGTGCCAGGGTACGGGATGTCTCGGATCAGGTGCAGAGTATTCTGAAGGGAGAGGATGAACAGCCAGAAGTCTTGGTACACTCTTTTACCCTTTTTAAGTATATAAAGGGTAAAAGAGAGTTGAGGGTAGATATAGCACCAATCGAAAATGACGCTGAAGATATTGTAATGAGAGATGCAGAGATGGCAGAGGAACTGAATGCATATTTTGCATCAGTTTTCACAGTGGAAGACATCTGCAGTATACTGGACATTCATGAATGTAAGGGATGTGAAGTATGTGCAGTGAAATTACAACAGAGAAGGTGCTCAGGAAGCTTAATGGTCTGAGGGTGGATAAATCTCCTGGACCTGATATAATGTATCCTTGGGTTCTGAAGGAAGTAGCTGGAGAGATTGCGGAGGCATTAACAATGATCTTTCAAAAATCAATGGATTCCGGCATTGTAGCAGATGACTGGAAAATTGCAAATGTTACTCCGCTATTTAAGAAGGGTGGGAGGCAGCAGAAAGGAAACTATAGAACTGTTAGCCTGACATCAGTGGTTGGGAAGTTGTTGGAATCGATTGTTAGGGACAAGATTACGGAGTACCTGGAGGCACTTGACAAGATAGGCCAAAGCCATCACGGTTTCCTGAAAGGAAAATCCTGCCTGACAAACCTACTGCAATTTTTTGAAGAAATTACAAGCAGGGTAGACAATGAAGATGCAGTAGATGTGGTGTACTTGGATTTTCAGAAGGCCTTTGACAAGGTGCTGCACATGAGGCTGCTTAGCAAGATAAGAGCCCATGAAATTACAGGGGAGTTACTGGCATGGGCTGATCAGCAGAAAACAGAGACTGGGAATAAAGGGATCCTATTCTGGCTGGCTGCTGGTTACCAGTGGAGTTTCACAGGGATTGGTTTTGGGACCACTGCTTTTTATGATGTATGTCAATGATTTGGACTATGGGATTAATGGAATTGTGGCAAAATTTGCCAATGATACAAAGATAGGTGGAGGAGTGGGTAGTGTTGAGGAAACAGACAGTCTGTAGAGAGACTGAAGTAGCTTAGGGGAATGGGCAAAGAAGTGGCAAATGAAATACAATGTTGGAAAATGGATGGTAATGCACTTTGGTGGAAGAAATAAATGGGCAGACTATTATTAGTTGGGGAGAGAATTCAAAATGCAGAGTGCAAAGGGACTTAGGAGTCCTTGTGCAGAATACCCTAAAGGTTAACCTCCAGGCTGAGTTGGTGGTGAAGAAGGTGAATGCAATGTTAGCATTCATTTCTAGAGGTATAGAATATAAGAGTAGGGATGTGATGTTGAGGTTTGATAAGGCACTCATGAGACCACACTTGGAGTATTGTGTGCAGTTCTGGGCTCCTTATTTTAGGAAGGATATACTGACATCGGAGAGGGTTCAGAGAAGATTCACGAGATTGATTCCAGGATTGAAAGGGTTACGAATGAGGAACATCTGTCAGCTCTTGGGCTGTATTCCCTGGAGTGCAGGAGAATGAAGGGGGATCTGATAGAAATATTCCGAATGTTAAAAGGCCTGAACAGATTAAATATGGCAAAGTTATTTCCCATGGTAGGGAAGTCTAAGACAAGAGGGCACGACTTCAGGATTGAAGGACATCCATTTTGAACAGAGATGTGGAGGAATTACTTTTGTAAGAGGTTGGTAAATCTGTGGAATTTGTTGCCACGAGCAGCTGTGGAGGCCAAGTCATTGGGTGCATTTAAGGCAGAGATAGATATGTTCTTGATTTATCAAGGCATCAAAGGGTGTGGGGAGAAGGCAGGGGAAATGGGGATGACTGGACGAATTGGATCAGCCCATGATTGAATGCAGGAGCAGACTCGATGGGCTGAATGGCCTACTTCTGCTCCTATATCTTATAGTCTTATAGCACCCACCATCGAACACTTAAGCATGCAGCAAAGCATCAATAAAGACACAGACTTGCAGTACCCCAAAGACTACTCGTTCACCTGGTATTCGACATACCAAAGGCTCTTGCTCTCCATAATAAAGGAAAAGGAGGTGTCCCCTTTTCATAGTTTGATTCCAGAGATGAGGGTTTTATACTATCAGGACAGATTGAGTTGCCTGGGACTGCACTCACTGGAATTCAGAAGAAGGAGAGGAGATCTTATAGAAACATAAAATTATGAAGGTGATAGATAAGATAGAGTCAGGATTGTTGATTCCACTGCTAGGTGAGACTAGAAATATGGAAAATTGCATCAGAATTCGGGGGAGTATATTTAGGACAGAGATGAGGAGGTACTGCTTTTCCCAGAGAGTAGTGAATCTATGGAATTCTCTGCCCAGTGAAGCAGTGGAGGGTTCCTCAGTAAATAGATTTTTACATAGTAGAGGAATTAATTGGATCAGCCCATGATTGAATGGTGGAGCAGATTCGATGGGCCAAATGGCCTACTTCTGCTCCCATATCTGATGGTCTTCCGGTCTAATTAAGGGTTATGGAGAAAAAGCAGGTAGCTGGAGATGAGTCCATGGCCAGATTCGCCATGATCTTTTTAAAGGGACTGCAGACCGGAAGGGCCAGATGGCCGACTCTTGCTCCTACTTCTTATGTTCTTAAATTGTGAAAAGCTATACATAGATAAAGACTGACCAAGCAGTTTTGGATTTGGAGGCATAGAACACTACAGCGCAGAAACAGGCCCTTTTGCCAGTCTAGTCTGTGCCAGATCTTCCAAATTGCATTGACCTGCACCTGGACCATATCCCTCCTTTTCATGTACCCTACCAAATTTCTCTTAAATGTTGAAATCGAACCCACATCCACTACTAATTCTGCTGGCAGAATTTCACACTCATTCCACACTCTTACACCCTCTGACAGAAGAAGTTTCCCCTCATGTTCCCCTTAAACATTAACATAGAATTCTCCAACTTCTGGTAATTCCCTCCCCCTCCCTTCCCCTATCCCTATGTCACTCTGCCCCCTCCCCCAGCAGCCTACCACCTCCCTCATGGTTCCGCCTCCTTCTACTACCCATTGTGTTTTCCCCTATTCTTTCTTCACCTTTCCTGCCTATCACCTCTCTGCCTCCCTTCCCCCACCCCTTTATCTTTCCCCTTACTGGTTTTTCACCTGGAACCTACCAGCCTTCTCCTTCCCACCCTCCCCGACCTTCTTTATAGGGCCTCTGCCCCCTCCCCCTACAGTCCTGACGTTGACTGAACTTTTCCGTGGATGTTGCCCGACCTGCTGAGTTCCTCCAGTGTGTTGTGAGTGTTCCTCTTAAACATTTCATCTTTCATCCTTAACCCATGACCTCTAGTTCAAGCACAGACCACTCATTTACAGAGTGGTCTGTGCATCTTTTTTCCAGGTTGAAATTGAAATAAAAACTACAGCTGGTATGTTTTCCAAAATATCCTCAGTATCTCAAAATACATGCCGCAGAAAGCATTTTAAAAAAAAATTTCTCAAAAGGTATATGCTCACACTGTGCTGTTTGTCTAACAAGCACATGAATGGCTCTGTTTGACAAATTTGCAACCATATCGTTTGTTCAATATGTGAGCTTTATATTGGATGAAAGGCAGGTCAGCGAGGTCCTTAACTGTGGGTGGCAATGCTTACGATGTAATCAATAGAAATCTAAATGCTACTTTATTAAAGTACTATTGCCATGCACAACTCCCCTGTCATCCGCAGCTCTTGCAGACATCAAGTAGGTAACTATCGGCTTCCAATAACAGATCTAGATTTACACAGGTCTAAAGATCTGCTACATGTGAGGCATCTGTGACTGCTACAGATTAAGTATCTCTGTTTCATCTGGCTACATACAGCATCTGTGTTTGAGCCTGCTGTACGTTAGACATCTTACTTCAGAAAGACAATTACCTGCACCTTCATAACTGCATGGTGACGATCTTTTCTATAAAGATACGAGCATGCAGAGACAAAGAATTGGCTCCACATTGATATGCTTATTTAGACTGCTACTCCATAGAAAGTTGGATATTACAAAGAACTGTACATAATTGCCAAAGAGCATTTATAAACACGTGTATATTTTACACCATACCCCGAAATTGAAAATAGATCACTTTAAGAACAAGGAGCAGAGAGCACTAAAGCACAATACAGGTACAGGCAGAAATGCTGTATGGTCTTTTAACCTACTCTCAGATGAATCTAACCCTTCCCTCCTACACAGCCTTTATTTTTCTATCATCCATGTGTTTACCTAATAATCTCTTAAATATCCTTAATGTATCTGCCTCTACCATCACTCTTGGTAGCACGTTCCTCGTGTTAGAGTGAGTTTTTTTTGGGTAGATGATTTGTTTACACTTAAATGACTTTGGCCACCAGACTTCTATTTGACAAAGTACTGTGGATTGAGTACACAACAATGCGCTTCCTAAAAGGGTGTGAATACTAGATGCTTCTGGCACCGTAGTTTGACCTGATGTTGTAGTTTCGAAGACAGTATTATCTAGACATTATAAATATTAATTGTCTTCTATGTTAGCATGTGAAATGCCAAACAAATGTATCGTGGACTTAACTTGCATTCCTAAAGGCTGTGGATACCAACCCAGACATGTTGGTGTCGGAAGGAAAGGATAGTGTGATATTTTGTATGTAGCTTCAATAGGAAACATTGTCTATGCATTGTCTATAACTTTTTAAGTAGCCATTGCCTTTGTGTTTAGCATATAAATATCGAGCCCACATTGGGCTAGCAGACCTTTCTACCGAAGGTGTCTCCGGCCGTATGATGCCTGCTGTACAGTACCTTGTTGTGTCGAATAAAGAAGCTGCTTTGTATCTACCAGTGACTCTGTCTCTCTGGTGATTTCATCCTCGCTACAACACCTCGCACCCACTATCCTCTAAGTAAAGAACTTACACGCCTATACCTTCCTCCAATAACCTTAAAATGATGTCCCCTCGTATTAGACATTTCCAGCCTGGGAAAAAGTCTCTAGATGCCCCTTATCATCTTGTACATCTCTAACAAATTACATCTCATTTCAACAATGATTTTTCTGTGATCGAATGTTAATTTACAAGGAAGTTGCCAGGATTGGAGAGCATGCCTTATGAGAATAGGATGAGTGTACTTGGCCTGTTCTTATTGGAGCGACAGAGGATGAGAGGTGACCTGATAGAGGTGTATAAGATGATGAGAGGCATTGATCGTGTGGATAGTCAGAGGCTTTTTCCTAGGGCTGAGAGGGCATAGTTTTAAGGTGCTTGGAAGTAGGTACATGGGGGATGTCAGGTATGGGGGAGACGCTACTGCACAGGACTGAGAGAAGCTGCAAAGGGTTGTAAATCTAGTCAGCTCCATCTTGGGTACTAGCCAACAAAGTACCCAGGACATCTTCAGGGAGCGACGTCTCAGAAAGGCAGTGTCCATTATTACGGACCTCCAGCACACAGGACATGCCCTTTTCTCATTTTACCAACAGGAAGGAGGTACAGAAGCCTGAAGGCACACACTCAGCGATTCAGGAACAGCTTCTTTCCCTCTGCCATCCGATTCCTAAATGGACATTGAAGCTTTGGTCACTACCTCACTTTTTTTAATATACAGTATTTCTGTTTTTGCACTTTTTAAAAAATCTATTCAATGTACATATACTGTAATTGATTTACTTATTTATTTATTTATTTTCTTTTCTAGATTATGTATTACATTGAACTGCCGCTGCTAAGTTGGCAAATTTCACGTCACATGCCAGTGATAATAAACCTGATTCTGATTCTGAAGTTTTTCACAGAGTGGTCTGCACTGCCAGTGATGAGGTTAGAGGCAGGTACAATAGAGTCTTTTATGAGCCTCTTAGATGGGTACATGGAGCTTAGCAAAATAGAGAGCTATGGGATAGGGAAATTCTAGGCCGTCTCCAGAGTAGGTTACATGGTTGGCACAACATTGTGGGCCAAAGGGCCTGTAATGTGCTGTAGATTTCTATGTTTCTATGAATGGTATCTGTAACTGCATGTAATATAATAATTTCACCTGAATTTTGAGAGTTTCCAATTGCTGGTTGTAGATTATAATACACTCAGGAGAGGGGTGGCAATGGATGGTATCTTCACCTGAGAATGCAGGGTGAGTCCGTGACAGTGACCCCCACCATCCAGGCCATGCTCTCTTCTCACTACTACCATCTGTTTATGTATAGTTTTTTTGTGAATTTCTATTGCTTTTCTTTTTTCTGCAAATGCCTGCATGAAAATGAATCTCGAGGTAGCATATGGTAAGATACGTACTTTGATAATAAATTTACTTTGATTTTGACAAATTGTATTGGAGATGCTGCAGTGACCTTCAGTAGGCACCATTACTAATTGAGAGACAGCAATGAATAAACTTCTGCATTTGTGTATAGCAGTGGGTCTTGGTGTTTCCTCTGCCGCACCGTGCGGTTCCACCTCCTCGTTGGAATGCTCATCAGGGAATGAGAACAAGGTGGCAGTAAGAGAATGGTGACAATGGATTCTTTTCTAATTTTTTGCTAAATTTCCATCTGCAGGTTCAGAATGAACTACTGTTTCAATGGCCAATGTGCTTAGTTGCCTAAAAGCATGTTCACAAAATGGTATTTTTATTCCTCATGTAATTATGAGCCTGAAGACCTACACTCAACAATTCAGGAATAGTGCCCATGAATGGTCTGGCAAAATCCAGGTGAATCCTCTACCATTCAATACAGGTCATTCCCAGGGATGGAGAAGCACAGCTCCAGGCATCTTCTGGACATGTTCGCATCCTGAACAGTGTACGGCAAGCTGTTTGATTTGCTGATCTACTCCAGGCCATCAGGCGAAGCTTTGAGCCTACGATTTCATTTTGACCATACCGGGATGAGTGGCATGCAGCTCCCCCAACACTTCACCATCAGCATGGATGGTGCAACAACTCTCAATTCACACAAAAGGCAACCTCTGTCAAGGGCAAGTTCATCCCAGCACTGGTAAAAATGGAGGACCCGGAGTTTCTGCTGCATATTTCAGCGATTTTGAGTTCCAGTGTCGACCTGAGGCAGCGTGAGGTCTCTGTTATGATAGGGAGACTTTTGATTTGTGTTCGGAGGAATACTTCAAGAGGAGTGTCCTCTTTTGTAAGTTTTTCAGGTGTTTCCTTTTCCAAGGGCAAACCGGATAATCCATCAGCATTTCTATGATTAGATGTCTTCTTGAATTCTGACTTGTAATTTTATGCTCAAAGAAACAGGGCCCCTTTCTGCATTCATGCTGCTGCTGTTAGTGGAACACCCTTCTGTGGATTGAAAATGGACACCAGTGGTTGCTGATCAGTAACGAGGGTAAACTGTCTCCCATACAGGTACTGGTTGAAATGTTTTACACATAAAACCAGACTCAAGGCCTCTCTTCTAATCTGTGCACATTTTTTTTGGCAGCAGTAAGAAAATGTGATGTAAAAGCTATGGGGTGTAGCTGATGACATGACTACACCAATACCATAAACTGAGGCTTCACAGGCAAGCTTGAATGGATGACATGGTTTATAACGTGTGAGTACAGCGTACGACATCACCAGTTCCTTTGCCTTTGGAAAGACAACTCACACTGCTTTGTCTATTGCCATTTCCTCCTGATCTGAAGTTCAACAGGTGGAGCACAGTAGCCAGCTATGGCTGGAACCTGTTATAGTAATTGATAAATCCTAAAAAGGATATTGCATCATCCAGTGCCTTTTGATTGACTCTATTACAGGGGATGTGGCACGCAAGTGGTGGCTGGATTGCTAATCAAGTTGTAGTTGTCTCAGCCAATCACTCCCTCACAATGCTAGCCCTCCTGTTTTTACCACGTACAAGCCCAATGTTGGTTGTTGTATTTTCCTGTTACAAATGTCATTTCCACAGGAATTATCTTTTCTCACGTTCAGATTCTTAGTTGGATAGCTACAGTCTTCAGTTCAGTATCTTTGAAATACCATTCAAATTCATTTTGTGAAATGACTGAAACAGCTGAACCAGTATCCAATTCCATTTTAATTAATTTGATCTTGACTTCTGGTGTAAGCCATATTGTGTACCTATTGCTAATTTTCAGATTGTAAATCTTAAGGCTACTATTCCTGTGTCACTCTTATCATTATGAGGTTTTTCATCAACAGAATGAAAATGGTGCTCTTTTTAAAACTGCAACTTGACTTTTTATCTTTTTTTTCTTCCAAGTGCAGTCCATTTATTTTTGTCTGCCCAACATCCGCTTTTACGTGTCCTACTTTGTTGCATTTTCTGTAATTTTTGCCTTTAAACCTGCATTGGTCTGGTGTGTATGAGCCAGCCCCTGCCGCAACGGTAATTCAATTTGTTCGGCCAGGCCGGTTTCTGTTTAGACATTGCAATTTTGTTCACGCCCACTCTCAATCCTGATGGCTACTCAATTGTGTCTTTGCCTACGGTTTCCATTGATACAGTGATTTTAACTGCTCTTTTAAATGTGAGTTGTGCTTCAGTTAGGATCCATTTCTGAATGCTTTCTTGTAAGGTTCCACAAACTGAACAATCTCTCCGTGCATCAAAAGGTAAAATTTGAGAGCTCAAAGCTTCTTTATGTGCCTGTCAGAATAAAACATAAAGATAACAAGTACAGGGAAGCTTGGTTTTCAAAAGATATTGAGGCCCTGGTTAAGAGAGAAAGGGAGGTGCATAGCAGGTATAGGCAAGTAGGAACAAATAAAGTGCTGATGAAGTACAAGAAATGGAAGAGAAACTAGGGAATTATAGGCTGGAGAATCTGACATCTGTTGTGTCTGTGCACAATATATACTATATGTTAAATAAAAGTATGCACATGGGAAATGGCTTTAACTGGTGTATTCACATTGCAGCGAGCGAGAGAGAGAGAGAGAGAGACAGAGCAATGTGCATGTGCAGACAACAGCAATACATAGTGTTAAGGGGCTGTGGAATCATTGCTCTAAAAGAAATAGATCTGTACATTACACTCCTTCCCCTTTTAAGTCAATGCAACATAAAACTGTATATGTACAAAACATTCAGTTTCCCTTTCATAAACCCACGTTCCAAATAAACATGCTTTCATATTTACAGTCCATAACTAGCTTCACAGTTCTAAAGATTCAGTCTTTTGGGCAGCACACTGTTTCTTTCAGGGTAGTGCCTCCGGGCCTGTGGAGTGGCATTAGGTTTGGCAGGTGTCTTATCAACGATAACCTTCTTGTTGCGACTTTGAACCTGTGGATTGCCATGAAGCTTGGTACGCGTCTTGTCTAAGACAATGTTCTCTGTTTCCTATGTCAGTGACATGATCATCATTGAGAGGTAAGTCTGGTGACTGTGATGTGTCCGTCTTGTTAGATGCAATCATAGAAACCATAGAAACTACAGCACAGAAACAGGCCTTTTGGCCCTTCTTGGCTGTGCCGAACCATTTTCTGCCTAGTCCCACTGACCTGCACACGGACCATATCCCTCCATACACCTCCCATCCATGTATCTGTCCAATTTATTCTTAAATGTTAAAAAAGAACACGCATTTACCACCTTGTCTGGCAGCTCATTCCATACTCCCACCACTCTCTGTGTGAAGAAGCCCCCCCTAATGTTCCCTTTAAACTTTTCCCCCTTCACCCTTAACCCATGTCCTCTGTTTTTTTTCTCCCCTTGCCTCATTGGAAAAAGCCTGCTTGCATTCACTCTATCTATACCCATCATAATTTTATATACCTCTATCAAATCTCCCCTCATTCTTCTACGCTCCAGGGAATAAAGTCCCAACCTATTCAACCTTTCTCTGTAACTGAATTTCTCAAGTCCCGGCAACATCCTTGTAAACCTTCTCTGCACTCTTTCAACCTTATTTATACCCTTCCTGTAATTTGGTGACCAAAACTGAACACAATACTCCAGATTCGGCCTCACCAATGCCTTATACAACCTCATCATAACATTCCAGCTCTTATACTCAATACTTTGATTAATAAAGGCCAATGTACCAAAAGCTCTTTTTACGACCCTATCTACCTGTGACGCCACTTCCAGGGAATTTTGTATCTGTATTCCCAGATCCCTCTGTTCCACTGCACTCCTCAGTGCCTTACCATTAACCCTGTATGTTCTACCTTGGTTTGTCCTTCCAACGTGCAATACCTCACACTTGTCAGTATTAAACTCCATCTGCCATTTTTCAGCCCATTTTTCCAGCTGGTCCAAGTCCCTCTGCAGGCTCTGAAAACCTTCCTCACTGTCTACTACACCTCCAATCTTTGTATCATCAGCAAACTTGCTGATCCAATTTACCATATTATCATCCAGATCATTGATATAGATGACAAATAACAATGGACCCAGCACTGATCCCTGTGGCACACCACTAGTCACAGGCCTCCACTCGGAGAAGCAATTCTCTACTACCACTCTTTGGTTTCTTCCATTGAGCCAATGTCTAATCCAATTTACCACCTCTCCATGTATACCTAGCGACTGAATCTTCCTAACTAACCTCCCATGCGGGACCTTGTCAAAGGCCTTACTGAAGTCCATGTAGACCATATCCACTACCTTCCCTTCATCCACTTTCCTGGTAACCTCCTCGAAAAACTCCAATAGATTGGTCAAACATGACCTACCACGCACAAAGCCATGTTGACTCTCCCTAATAAGTCCCTGTCTATCCAAATACTTGTAGATTCTGTCTCTTAGTACTCCCTCCAATAACTTACCTACTACCAACATTAAACTTACTGGCCTATAATTTCCCGGATTACTTTTCGATCCTTTTTTAAACAACGGAACAATATGAGTCACTCTCCAATCCTCTGGCACCTCACCTGCAGACAGCAACATTTTAAATATTTCAGCCAGGGCCCCTGCAATTTCAACACTAGTCTCCTTCAAGGTCCGAGGGAACACCCTGTCAGGTCCCGGGGATTTATCCACTTTAATTTTCCTCAAGACAGCAAGGACCCTCCTCCTTTTCGATCTGTACAGTTTCCATGATCTCACTACATGTTTCCCTTAATTCCATAGACTTCATGCCAGTTTCCTTAGTAAATACAGACGCAAAAAACCTATTTAAAATCTCCCCCATTTCCTTTGGTTCCGCACATAGCCGACCACTCTGATCTTCAAGAGGACCAATTTTATCCCTTACAATCCTTTTGCTCTTAATATACCTGTAAAAACTCTTTGGATTATCCTTCACTATGACTGCCAAGGCAACCTCATGTCTTCCTTTAGCCCTCCTGACTTCTTTCTTAAGTATTTTCTTGCACTTCTTATACTCCTCAAGCACCTTATTTACTCCCTGCTTCTTCATACAACTCCCTCTTCTTCTTTATCAGAGTTGCAACATCCCTTGAGAACCAAGGTTCCTTATTCCTATTCACCTTGCCTTTAATCCTGACAGGAACATACAAATTCTGCACTCTCAAAATTTCTGCTTTGAAGGCTTCCCACCTACCGATCACATCCATGCCAGAGAACAAACTGTCCAAATCCAAGCTTTTTAGATCCTTTCTCATTTCTTCAAATTTGGCCTTCTTCCAGTTAAGAACCTCAACCCTAGGACCAGATCTATCCTTGTCCATGATCAAATTGAAACTAATGGTGTTATGATCACTGGAACCAAAGTGCTCCCCTACACAGACTTCCGTCACTTGTCCTAATTTGTTTCCTAACAGGAGATCCAATATTGCATCTAGTTGGTCCCTCTATATATTGATTTAGAAAACTTTCCTGAACACATTTTACAAACTCTAAACCATCTAGACCCCCAACAGTATGGGAGACCCAATCAATATATGGAAAATTAAAATCCCCTACCACCACAACTTTATGTTTCCTGCAGTTGCCTGCTATCTCTCTGCAGATTTGCACTTCCAATTCTCGTTGACTATTGGGTGGTCTGTAATACAATCCCACTAATGTGGCCATACCTTTCCTGTTTCTCAGCTCCACCCATAAGGACTCAGTAGACAAGCCCTCTAATCTGTCCTGCCTGAGCACTGCTGTAATATTTTCCCTAACAAGCAATGCTACTCCCCCACCTTTCATTCCTCTGCCTCAATCACACCTGAAACATCGGAACCCTGGAATATTAAGCTGCCAGTCCTGCCCCTCCTGTAGCCACGTTTCACTAATTGCTACAATGTCATAATTCCACGTGCGTGTACTTCAATGCAAGAAGCATCAGGAACAAAGGTGATGAACTGAGAGCTTGGGTACATACATGGAATTATGATATAGTGGCCATTACAGAGACTTGGCTGGCACCAGGGCAGGAATGGATTCTCAATATTCCTGGATTTCAGTGCTTTAAAAGGGATAGAGAGGGCGGAAAAAGGGGAGGAGTGGTGGCATTACTGGTCAGGGATACTATTACAGCTACAGAAAGGGTGGGTAATGTAGCAGGATCCTCTTTTGAGTCAATATGGGTGGAAGTCAGGAACAGGAAGGGAGCAGTTACTCTGCTGGGGGTATTCTATAGGCCCCCTGGTAGCAGCAGAGATACAGAGGAGCAGATTGGGAGGCAGATTTTGGAAAGGTGCAAAAATAACAGGGTTGTTATCATGGGTGACTTTAACTTCCCTAATATTGATGGGCACCTGATTAGTTCAAAGGGTTTAGATGGGGCAGAATTTGTTAAGTGTGTCCAGGATGGTTTCCTGTCACAGTATGTGGTTGAGTATGAGCCGGGTTAGGTCACAGATCTCTCGGTGGGTGAGCATCTGGGGGACAGTGACCACCGCTCCCTGGCCTTTATAATTATCATGGAAAAGGATAGAATCAAAGAGGACAGGAAAATTTTTGATTGGGGAAAGGCAAATTATGAGGCTATAAGGCTAGAACTTGCGGATGTGAATTGGGATGATGTTTTTGCAGGGAAATATACTATGGACATGCGGTCGATGTTTAGAGATCTCTTGCGGGATGTAAGGGATAAGTTTGTCCTGGTGAGGAAGATAAAGAATGGTAGGGTGAAGGAACCATGGGTGACAAGTGAGGTGGAAAATCCAGTCAGGAGGAAGAAGGCAGCATACATGAGGTTTAGGAAGTAAGGATCAGATGGGTCTATTGAGGAATATAGGGAAGCAAGAAAGGAGCTTAAGAAGGGGCTGAGAAGAGCAAGAAGGGAGCATGAGAAGGCCTTGGCGTGTAGGGTAAAGGAAAACCCCAAGGCATTCTTCAATTATGTGAAGAAAAAAAGGATGACAGGAGTGAAGGTAGGACCGATTAGAGATAAAGGTGGGAAGATGTGCCTGGAGGCTGTGGAAGTGAGCGAGGTCCTCAATGAATACTTCTCTTCGGTATTCACCAATGAGAGGGAACTTGATGATGGTGAGGACAATATGAGTGACGTTGATGTTCTGGAGCATGCTGATATTAAGGGAGAGGAGGTGTTGGAGTTGTTAAAATACATTAGGACAGATAAGTCCCTGGGGCCTGACGGAATATTCCCCAGACTGCTCCATGAGGCGAGGGAAGAGATTGCTGAGCCTCTGGCTAGGATCTTTATGTCCTCGTTGTCCACGGGAATGGTAACGGAGGATTGGAGGGAGGCGAATGTTGTTCCCTTGTTCAAAAAAGTTAGTAGGGATAGTCCGGGTAATTATAGACCAGTGAGCCTTACGTCTGTGGTGGGAAAGCTGTTGGAAAAGATTCTTAGAGATATGATCTATAGGCATTTAGAGAATCATGGTCTGATCAGGGACAGTCAGCATGGCTTTGTGAAGGGCAGATCGTGTCTAACAAGCCTGATAGAGTTCTTTGAGGAGGTGACCAGGCATATAGATGAGGGTAGTGCAGTGCATGTGATCTATATGGACTTTAGTAAGGCATTTGACAAGGTTCCACATGGTAGGCTTATTCAGAAAGTTAGAAGGCATGGGATCCAGGGAAGTTTGGCCAGGTGGATTCAGAATTGGCTTGCCTGCAGAAGGCAGAGGGTGGTGGTGGAGGGAGTAGATTCAGATTGGAGGATTGTGACTAGTGGTGTCCCACAAGGATCTGTTCTGGGACCTCTACTTTTTGTGATTTTTATTAACGACCTGAATGTGGGGGTAGAAGGGTGGGTTGGCAAGTTTGTAGACGACACGAAGGTTCGTGGTGTTGTAGATAGTGTAGAGGATTGTCAAAGACTGCAGAGAGACATTGATAGGATGCAGAAGTGGGCTGAGAAGTGGCAGATGGAGTTCAACCCGGAGAAGAGTGAGGTTGTACACTTTGGAAGGACAAACTCCAAGGCAGAGTACAAAGTAAATGGCAGGATACTTGGTAGTGTGGAGGAGCAGAGGGATCTCGGGGTACATGTCCACAGATCCCTGAAAGTTGCCTCACAGGTGGATAGGGTAGTTAAGAAAGTTTATGGGGTGTTAGCTTTCATAAGTCCAGGGATAGAGTTTAAGAGTCGCGATGTAATGATGCAGCTCTATAAAACTCTGGTTAGGCCACACTTTGAGTATTGTGTCCAGTTCTGGTCACCTCACTATAGGAAGGATGTGGAAGCATTGGAAAGGGTACAGAGGAGATTTACCAGGATGCTGCCTGGTTTAGAAAGTATGCATTATGATCAGAGATTAAGGGAGCTAGTGCTTTACTCTTTGGAGAGAAGGAGGATGAGAGGAGACATGATAGAGGTGTACAAGATAATAAGAGGAATAGATAGAGTGGATAGCCAGCGCTTCTTCCCCAGGGCACCACTGCTCAATACAAGAGGACACGGCTTTAAGGTAAGGGGTGGGAAGTTCAAGGGGGATATTAGAGGAAGGTTGTTTACTCAGACAGTGGTTGGTGCTTGGAATGCACTGCCTGAGTCAGTGGTGGAGGCAGATACACTCGTGAAGTTTAAGAGACTTCTAGACAGGTATATGGAGGAATCTAAGGTGGGGGCTTATACAGGAGGCAGGGTTTGAGGGTCGGCACAACATTGTGGGCCGAAGGGCCTGTACTGTGCTGTACTATTCTATGTTCTATGTTCTATGTAAATCCTAAGAACTTTCTACAGGGGCACAAATGAAAGCATCCTGACTGACTGGTATGGGAACTGTAGTTTCCTTAATCACGGGATTCTGCAGAGAGTGGTGCGGACAGCCTATTGCACCTGTAGTTGTGAACTTCCCATGATTTAGAACATTTACAAAGACAGGGGTGAGAAAAGGGCCTGAAGGATCATTGGGGACCTGAGTCACCCCAACCACAATCTATTCCAGCTGCTACCATCTGGGAAACGGTACCACCGCATAAAAGCCTCACCAGGTCATCGGATTGATTAACTCACGCTGATTTGAGTGTATTTCTATGTTAAATTAACTGTCCTATTTATTATAAATTATTATAAATTACTTCGATTGCACATTGCACATTTACACAGAGATGTAAAGATTTTTACTCCTCAAGTATGTGAAGGATGTAAGAAATAAAGTCAATCAATTCAAGTTCAAATGTCCTCCTTGTTCTTTGCTTTAGTGGATTTCTTCAAGGTTTGTATAAACCTTTCAGTTAATCTATTTGTTGCTGGGTAGTGAGGAGCTGACTTGAAATGTCTGATGGCAGTTTTCTTCATGAACAGTTGGAATTCTTCTGACACGTATTGTGGTTCGTTGTCACTCACAATTTGTTTTGCTAAGCCGTTTCTTGTGAAGATAGTCCTCAGAATGGAGACAGTCTTTGCTGAGGTGGTTGACTTCATCGGTATAACCTCCGGCCACTTCAAATGAGCATCCACTGAAAACAGAAACATAGAGTCGATGAATGGCCCAGCAAAGTCAATATGTTCTCTTTGCCTTGGTGCTGACAGCCAGATGCACAGGCCTGTAGGGGTGCATTTTGAACTTCTTCGTATCTCAAACAGCTTTTGGCCAAGTCTTCAAACTGTTTATCTGTTCCTGGCCACCACGCATTGCTCCAGGCGAGACTCTTCATAATGACTGTACTAAAATGTCCTTCTTGCAGATTTTCTAACACTCTGGTGCGCAGTTTAGTGGGAACCACAACACGAGGTCCACACATCAGTGTTCTTTGACACACCGACAGTGGTCTCGTCTTGCTGAGAACTCTGGAAACATAGGGTTACCATGAGCTGGCCATCCTTGCATGCTGATTTCATAGACCCTTGACAATGTTGGGTCATTCCTTGTTTTCCTTTCTATTGACAACTGGTCTACCAATGCGATGTGGAAAAGTTCTGTTGCGTGACAGTATGAAGACTTTTCTTCTTCAGTTGCCAATAGTGCCCAACATTGTATCCAGGTAGGAGTCATCACTGGAGTTCCCTCCCTGGGATTGAAAATAGACACAAGGGGCTGATGATCTGTCACTAGTGTAAACATTTGTCTGTTGAGGTATTGGTGAAGCTTCTTTATTCCCCATACTAGATTAAGTGCCTCTCAGTTGATCTGTACATAGTTGTGTTCTGCACACGTCAGTGATCTTGAAGCAAATGCAACCAGACCTTCAGAACCATCATTCATAACGTGTGACAAAACAGCTCCAATGCCATAAGGGGATGCATCACATACCAGTCTGATGGGCAGTGATTCGTCATAATGGGTGAGCAGTTCATCGGACGTTATTAGCCTTTCTGTTTCCTAGAATACTTTTTCATATCTTTCTGACCGTTCCCACAGTGTGTTCAATGGATGCAGCACTGTTGTAATGTTTGGGAGAAACCAGTGGTAGGAGTTTACAAGGCCCAAGTAAGACCCGAGTTGCCACATATTTTCCTGTTTGGGTGACTGCAGCACTGCTTCATTCTTCTCTTGTGACTTGAGTAACCCATGTTTGTCAATGACACATCCACAATATGAGATTTCATTCTAGAAAAACTCACATTTCTCTCTCTTTGCACCCAGACCACAGTCACTCAGCCTGGTAAGCACTTTACCAGGTTTCTGGAGGTGCTCCGTCATTTTTTCCAGTCACAATGTTGTCATCGAGGTAACATTGTGATCCTGGGATATCTTGGAACACTTGGCCCATTGCTCTTTGCCAAATTGCTGGAGCTGATGCGATGCCAAAGATGAGACTATTATACTGGAACAGTCCCTTGTGATTGTTGATTGTGAGGAACTTCCTGCTTGAATCCTCAATCCCCATCAAGTAATTCATGCAGATGTATTTCCCTGGGAGACTCCAACATCTGGCATAAAGAATACATAACTGCCATTTAAACTACACTAAGTGCCCCTGATACAGTAAGGGAAAAGGGCTCTCCCTAATTCGGACATGGGTTGCCAAAATGCTCCCACATCGTACCATTTCATCCATTTTCCTAGTAACTTCCTCGAAGAACTCTATAAGATTGGTTAGACGTGACCAATCATACACAAAGCCATGCTGGTTATCAGTCCACATCTATCCAAATACCCATATAGCTGGTCTGTTAGAATACCTTCCAATAACTTACCCACAACTGAAAGGAACATCTGAATATCAGTGAAAAATGCACTGAATTTAAAGTGAAAATAATATGACGATGGCTTCAGTCGGGAACGTTGATGAACTAGATAGCACTAATGAAGGTGGGGACTCGAATATCAAGAGGGTTGAACTATATTGCAACATGAACTACGTGGATGCACAAAAGAAAGCCCCGAAACTTCGTAGCTGAATGTACAGTCTCTTAAGCAACTTCGTAACCCCTACAAAGCCAGTAAGCCAACATTCGATGAAATTGTTACAATTTTACAAAAACGCTTGAGCCCAAAACTGCTGGTAATGGCTGAGTAATTTAGATTTAACAAAAGAAACCCGTCAAAAGACGAAAGCCTTTCTGAATATATTGTAGAACCGCACAAAGTGGGATCTGGGAATACAGATACAAAATTCCCTAAAAGCGGCGTCACAAGTAGATAGGGTCGTAAAGAGAGCTTTTGGTACATTCGCCTTTATTAATCAAAGTATTGAGTATAAGAGCTGGAATGTTATGATGAGGTTGTATAAGGCATTGGTGAGGCCAAATCTGGAGTATTGTGTTCAGTTTTGGTCACCAAATTACAGGAAGGATATAAATAAGGTTGAAAGAGTGCAGAGAAGGTTTACAGGGATGTTGCCAGGACTTGAGAAACTCAGTTACAGAGAAAGGTTGAATAGGTTAGGACATTATTCCCTGGAGCGTAGAAGAATGAGGGGAGATTTGATAGAGGTATATAAAATTATGATGGGTATAGATAGAGTGAATGCAAGCAGGCTTTTTCCACTGAGGCAAGGGGAGAAAAAAAACCAGAGGACATGGGTTCAGGGTGAGGGGGGAAAAGTTTAAAGGGAACATTAGTGGGGGCTTCTTCAGACAGAGAGTGGTGGGAGTATGGAATGAGCTGCCAGACAAGGTGGTAAATGCGGGTTCTTTTTTAACATTTAAGAATAAATTGAACAGATATATGGATGGGAGATGTATGGAGGGATATGGTCCGTGTGCAGGTCAGTGGGACTAGGCAGAAAATGGTTCGGCACAGACAGAAGGGCCAAAAGGCCAGTTTCTGGGCTGTAGTTTCTATGGTTTCTATGGTTATGGTTTCTAAACTCTCCCAGTACTGTGACTTTAGAGATGGACTTTCTGATGCATTAAGGGACAGGTTTGTATGTGGCATGCATAGCCAAAGCACTCATATGAGGTTATTATCCAAAGGAGACCTAACCTTAGAATGGGCATTGACCATTGCAATATTGTTAGAAACTGCAGAAAAAGATGCAGCAGAACTACAGAAAAGGAAGTTTGAATGTGAAATGCACAAAATGTCCCTGAATGGTGCAAAAAAGCCAAAAATGTTTTCAATGTGGCAAATCCTCCCATGATGCAAATGACTGTTGGTTCAAAGAAAAAGTCTGCAGGTGTCACAGACAAAGGTCATATAGAGAGAGTGCAGAAGGCATGCAAAAAAGACAACCGAGTGAAAAGTCTAAAACACAAAACTAAGCAAATGCACGAAGTTACTGAGTGTAAAACAGAATCAGACAACATAGAGTCTGAGTAAGGTGAACTGTCATGCCTAGGACTGCATGGTATAACTGAAGCAGATCAAAAAATCATCTAGATCACAATAGATGTGTCCATTGTAAAACTGAAAATGGAGCTGGATTCAGGGTCAGCTTTGTCCATAATTCTAGATGCTGGCTACAACAGAGTGTTTTCCAAGACACTGTTACAGAAGTCCTCAGTGACACAGACAAAAAAGTGTCTCACAAAGGCAAACTGAAAGCAAATGTGACATATGGAGGCCAAACACAACAGTGAGAGCTCTATGTACTGAGAAGTGGAGGGCCAGCATTTTTCAGATGTGAATGGTTGAGACAAATCCAAGTAGACTGGCACTCAGTGAAAACTCTTAAAGTGACATCAACTGGCAACAGCAGCCCATTACTGTATGGTTGGAGGATGACTTAGACAGATTAGGAGAATGGGTATGAAGTGACAAATGAAATGCAATGCTGGAAAATGCATGGTCATGCACATTGGTAGTAGAAATAAATAAGACCATAAGATATAGGAACAGAAGTAAGCCATTTCGCCCATCAAGTCTGCTCCACCATTCAATCATGGGCAGATCCAATTCTTCCAGTAATCCCCACTCCCCTGCCTTCACCACATACCCTTTGATGCCCTGGCTAATCGAGAACCTATCTATCTCTGCCTTAAATATACCCAATGACTTGGCCTCCACAGCTGCTCATGGCAACAAATTCCACAGATTTACCACCCTCTGACTAAAGTAATTTCTCCACATCTCAGTTCTAAATGGACATCCTTCAATCCTGAAGTCATGCCCTCTTGTCCTAGAATCCCCTACCATGGGAAATAACTTTGCTATATTTAATCTGTTCAGGCCTTTTAATATTCAGAATGTTTCTATGAGATCTCCCTTCATCCTTCTGAACTCCAGGGAATATAGCCCAAGAGCTGCCAGACGACTCTCATAGGGTAACCCTTTCATTCCTGGCATTGTTCTTGTGAATTTTCTCTGAACCCTCTCCAATGTCAGTATATCCTTTCTAAAATAAGGAGCACAAAACTGCACACAATACTTCAAGAGTGGTCTCACGAGTGCCTTACAGAGCCTCAACATCACATCCCTGCTCTTATATTCTATACCTCTAGAAATGAATGCCAACATTGCATTCACCTTCTTCATAACCGACTCAACTTGGAGGTTAAACTTTCGGGTATCTTGCACGAGGACTCCCAAGTCCCTTTGCATCTCTGCATTTTGAATTCTCTGTTCATCTAAATAATAATCTGCCCGGTTATTTCTTCCATCAAAGTGCATGACCATACATTTTCTAACATTGTATTTCATTTTTCACTTCTTTGCCCATTACCCTAAACCATCTAAGTCTCTCTGCAGGCTCCTGTTTCCTCAACACTACCTGTTCCTCCACCTATCTTTGTATTGTGCCCTACCAACCTGATTGAGTACTTTGACAAGGTGACGAATGAGATTGATGAGGGTTCGGCAGTGGATATTGTCTGCGTGGATTTTAATTAGGTGTTTCATTAAGTCCACCATGGGAAGCTGATCCAGAAGCTTTGATGGATTAGATCCACGGAAAATTGGCTGATTGGATTCAGACCTGGCTTGTGCACAGAAGACAGTGCGTAGTGATTGAAAGGACTTATTCAAACCGAGGTCTGTAATTAATATAGTTCCACAGGAATCTGTGCCGGGACCTCTGCTGTTTGTAATGCATATACAGGAAATGCCCTGGATGAAAATGTAGGTGGGTGGGTTAGTAAATTTGCGGATGAAATGATTCATGCAGTCGTGGATAGTGTAGAAGACTGGCAAAGAGTGCAGCACGATATGCATCAGTTGCAGATATGGGCAACAAAATGGCAGATGGAGTTTAACCCAGATAAATGTGAGGTGTTACCCCTGGGTAGGACAAATTCAAGGAGATAGTACACCCTAAGGGCAAGATCCTTACTGGTGTTGCTGAGCAAAGAGATTTTGGGATCGAAGTTCATAGCTCCTTGAAAGTGGCTACACAGGTTGATAGGGTGGTTAAGTAGGCTTATGGAATGCTTGTTTTTATTAGTCAAGGCATTGAGTTCAAAAGTCAGGAGGTTATGTTGCAACTTTATAGAACTCTGGTTTGACAACATCTGGTATATTGCATGCTGTTCTGCTCGCCCCACTATCGCAAGGATGTTGGGGCTTTGGAGAGGGCGCAGAAGAGATTCACTAAGATGCTGTCTGATTTAGAGTGTATGTGCTATTATGAGAAGCTGGATAACCTTGGGTTGTTCTTTCGGATGCGTTGGATGGTGAGGGGAGATCAGATAGAGGTTTACAAGATTATGGGAGGCATTGATAGAGTGGGCAGTGGGTAGATCTTTCCCAATGTTGAAATGCCTAATACCAGAGGCATTTGTTCAAGGGGGATGTGAGGGGTAAGTTTTTCACTCAAAGAGTCATGGATGACTAGAATACGCTGCCTGGTCTGCGGGTAGAAGCAAATACTTTACTGACTTTTAAGAGATGTTTGACAGGCATTGAATGGAAGGAAGATGGAGAGATAAGGAGATGGCATAAGTAGGAGAGATTGGTGCTTGGGTGTTTTTGATTTGCTTCTTAGCTGATTTGGCATAACATTGTGGGCTGAATGGCCTGATCCTGTACTGTACCCTTCTATGTTCTATATATGTGCTCCCTGGTCTGGAGTAAAATTGTTTTGTCTGGCAGTGTCCATGCATATGGTTGAATGATGATAAACTTGAACTTACATTTTAAATGACTTCTGAAGATTTGACCCTGACCCATGTGACAGGACATGGGATCAATGTAAGTGAACAGAGATTCGGTGTTAAGACCTAAAGGATTTGTGGATCTGAATGTCTTATTTATTAAGTTATTGCCACACATGGATCAAATTTCCTTCTTGCTTCAGTTCTTATATGGGAAAATGCCTCAAATAATGAAGCAAGCAAAACATCCAAGAAGAACAGAAAAATAACAGTAATAAGAGATAGCTGTGTAAATAATAAGCCAGAACATGTCAGAAAGCTTGAAAATGGAAAGAAAATTACAATAATTCAAAAAATATATATTTTGGAAAGGTAAAATCTTCAACTCCCTTTGAAATGTTACAAAATGATTCAAGTCTGAAATTCTGGCAGGGCTGCCTGGATGGGAACTTTTTGGAATTTCACTCTCCTGATTTCTGGTAAGCAATTTTAATGAATGCTTCTTTTGGCTCTTTGCTGAGACAGCAGTTAAAATTCAGATACTCCGTACAGTTTTTGCTTTGCTGAATGAACAAAGAAAGCCCAGTAGTTTTGTTCAGCTGCATTACCACCACAAGTGGGTGGCCAAAATGGCTGAGACTGCAGAATGCTCTCCAAGTTAAACAGTTCAATATCACTATTGTTATATTTCCAACTATACTGGCCCCGAACTCCTGCTTGTTCATTGTTCTGCCACAAGTGAAGTCAACACTCAGTATAGTCCTAGATCATGGGGACTGGATTATTCCCTGGAGGGCAAGAGCCATTTTTACCTGGAAGGACAAGCATGCAGTTTACAACTTATCTCATAATGCACGTCAGATGTTTTATGAACACAGCACTGGAAGTCTTCCTGGACAATCCTCAGAAAAACTAATATGGTCTCTTAACAATGTAATATACTTTGAGTACTCAACACATAATGGGTCCTCTTGCTGCAGGACTAGAAAATTGCAAATGTCACTCCTCTCTTTAAGAAAGGAGGAAGGCAGCAGAAAGGAAATTATAGACCAGTTAGCCTGACCTTAGTGGTTGGGAAGATATTGGAGTCAATTGTTAAGGATGATGTTATGGAGTACTTGGTGACACAGGACAAGACAGGATAAAGTCAGCATGGTCTCCTTAAGGGAAAATTCTTGCCTGAAGAACCTGATGGAATTCTTTGAGGAGATCATAAATACGATAGATAAAGGAGATGCGGCGGATGATGTATATTTGGACTTTCAGAAGGCCTTTGACAAGGTGCCACATATGAGGCTACTTACCAAGTTAACAGCCCATAGTATTACAGGAAACTAGCATGGTTGCTAGTATTGTTCGACCACTGGCTAATTGTAGGGGCAGTGAGTGGGAATAAGATGATCCTTTTCTGGCCGGCTGCCAGTGACTGGTGGTGTTCTGCAGGAGTCGGTGTTGGGACCGCTTCTTTTTATGCTGTATTTAAATGATTTAGATGATGGAAAAGATGGCTTTGTTGATGAGTTTGCGGATGATATGAAAATTGATGGAGGGGCAGATAGTGTTGAAGAAACAGGTAGGCTGCAGAAGTTCTTAGACAGATTAGGAGAATGAGCAAGAAAGTAGCAAATGAAATACGTGTTGGAAAATACATGGTCATACACTTTGCTAGTAGAAATAAAAGTGCAGGCTATTTTCTAAACGGGGAGAAAATCCAAAAATCTGAGATGCAAAGGGAATTGGGAGTCCTTGTGAAGAACAACCTAAAGGTTAACTTGCAGTTTGAATCTGTGGTGAGGAAGGCAAATGCAATGTTAGCATTCATTTCAAGAGGCCTAGAATACAAGAGCAGGATATGATGCTGAAGCTTAATAAGGCACTGGAGAGGCCTCACCTTGAGTATTGTGAACAGTTTTGGGCCCCTCATCTTAGAAAAGATGTGCTGGCATTGGAGAGGGTTCAGAGGAGGTTCACAAGGATGATTCAAGCAATGAAAGGGTTATCATACGAGGAAGGTTTCATGGCGGTGGGTCTGTACTTGCTGGAATTTTAAATTTAAAAGCCTTTTGACTGTTGAAAGGACTAGACAGAGTAGACGTGGAAAGGATGTTTCCCATGGTTGCGGAGTCTAGGACAAGAGGGCACAGCCTCAGGATAAATGGGCATCCATCTAAAACAGAGATGCGGAGAAATTTCTTTAGCCAGAGGGTGGTGAATTGGTGGAATTTATTACCACAGGCAGCTGTGGAGGCCAGATCGATGGGTGTATTTAAGGTAGAGCTTGGTAGGTTCTTGATTAGACACAGAATCAAAGGTTACGGGGAGAAGGCTGGGGACTGGGGTTGAGGAGGAGAAAGAAGTATCAGCCATGATTGATGGAAGAGCAGACTCGATGGGCCAAATGGCCTGATTCTGTTCCTATGTCTTATGGTCTTATCAGTATTTACTTGAATGTCAGGTATTTATAAATACAGCTTTCAGATTTCAATTGAGTTTTATTTATCACATGTACTGTATATCGAAACATACGATGAAAAGCATCATTTGCATTAACAACAAACACACCCTGAGAATGTTCTGCAGGCAACTCGCAAGCGTCAACACACAGCCTTTTGCCAGCATAGCATACCCATAAGACTATAAGGCATAGGAGCAGAATTAGGCCATTAAGGACATTGAGTCTACCCCACCATTCCATCATGGCTGATTTAATAGCCCTCTCAACCCTTATCCCCTGCAACCATTGACACCCTGACTAATCAGGAACATATCAGCCTCCCCCTTAAATACACTCAATGTCTTGTGTGCAGTTTTGGTCTCCAAATTTGAGGAAGGACATTCTCGCTATTGAGGGAGTGCAGCGTAGGTTCACAGGGTTAATTCCGGGATGGCAGGACTGTCATATGTCGAAAGATTGGAGTGACTGGGCTTGTATACTCTGGAATTTAGGAGGATGAGAGGGGATCTGATTGAAACATGTAAGATTATTAAGGGATTGGACACGCTGGAGGCAGGAAGCATGTTCCTGCTGATGGGTGAGTTCAGAACCAGAGGCCACAGTTTAAGAATAAGGAGTAGGCCATTTAGAACGGAGTTGAGGAAAAACTTTTTCACCCAGAGAGTGGTGGATATGTGGAATGCTCTGCCCCAGAAGGCTGTGGAGGCCAAGTCTCTGGATGTTTTCAAGAAAGAGATGGATAGAGCTCTTAAAGATAGCGGAATCAAAAGTTACAGGGATAAGGCAGGAACTGGATACTGATTATGGATGATCAGCCATGATCACGGTGAATGGCGGTGCTGGCTCGAAGGGCCAAATGGCCTACCCCTGCATCTATTGTCTATTGTCTAATGTCTTGCCCTCCACAGCTGTCTGTGGCAATGAGTTCCACCGTATCACCACCTTTCGGCTAAAGAAATTCCTCTGATGCCAGGAAAGCCTTTCTTAAGTAAGGGGCCCAAAACAGTTCAAAATTCTCCTGTACATTATCTGAAACTACATTGAATTGCTTATGAACAGACCCTGGAAGTGCTGTTGACAGAGACCGTATCTTGGTGCCAACTTGACTGGAAGTTCAGGAGGATTTCCATGAGACCATAAGATATTGGAGCAGAATTAGTTCATTTGGTCCAGCTAGTCTGATCCGCCATTGCATCATGGCTGATCCATTGTCTTTTCAGACCCAGTCTCCTGCCTCTCCCCTTGTACCTCTTCATGCCCTGACTAATCAACAATCTATTAACTTCCGTCTTAAATATACATAAAGACTTGTCCTCCACAGCTGCCTGTGGCAAAGAATTCCACAGATCCACTGCTCTGGCTAAAGAAGTTTCATGCCTATTGTCTATTGGCATTACACCTTTAAGGCTGAAATTTGCTGGAGTAGCAGTGAGCTCCCCTTAATTCAACTTCTTGATATGAGACTGCATTATGTTCCTTCTGTTGTTATCTAGATTGAGAGCTTGGGCTAACACACAAAATGCCGGAGGAACTCAGCAGGCCAGGCTGAGCAAAATTAACAGTCGATGTTTTGGGCTGAGACCCTTCATCAGATCCCTTGTGTTTATGAGTCCTTGGGCACATTATATAAATTAATTTCTTGAAAAATAATGCCATATCTAATGATGGATTATCCTCAGTGTAGGTCCTCTGGTGAATCCTGCATCTTGAAGGCTGAACAGAAGTCCAGGCCTGATCACTGATACCCTTGGTCTGAATCCCCTGGGGAACTTGAGACCTGATCACTGACAGCCTCAGTCTGAGTCCCCTGGGGAGGTGAAAGGCCTGAACATAAGACTATAAGACCAAAATATATAGGAGCAGAGGTAGGCCATTCGACCTTTCGAGTCTGCTCCTCCATTCAATCATGGGCTGACCCAATTCTTCTAGTCATACCAACTCCCCTGCCTTCTCGCCACACCCTTTGATACCCTGGCTAATCAAGAACATATCTACCTCTGCCTCAAATGAACCCTAAGATTTGGCCTCCACAGCCGCTCATGGCAAAAAAATTCCACAGATTTACCACCCTCTGACTAAAGTAATTTTTCTACATTTCTGTTTAAAGTGGACATCCTTCAATCCTGAAGTCGTGCCCTCTTGTCTTAAACTCCCCTACCATGGGAAATAACTTTGCCATATTTAATCTGTTCAGGCCTTTTAACATTCGAAATGTTTTATGCGATCCCCCCTCATTCTCCTGAACTCCAGGGAATACAGCCCAAGAGCTGACAGACGTTCCTCATTCGTAACCCTTTCATTCCTGGAATCAATCTCATGAATCTTTTCTGAACCCTCTCTGATGTCAGTATATCCTTTCTAAAATAAGGAGCCCAGAACTGCACACAATACTCCAAGTGTGTTCTCATGAGTGCCTTATAAAGCCTCAACATCACATCCCTGCTGTTATATTCTATACCTCTAGAAATGAATGCCAACATTGCATTCACCTTCTTCACCACCGACTCAACCTGGAGGTTAACTTTTAGAGTATCCTGCACAAGGTCTCCCACATCCCTTTGCATCTTTGCATTTTGAATTCTCTCCCCAACTAAATAATAGTCTGCCTGTTTATTTCTTCCACCAAAGTGCATGACCATACCTTTTCCAACATTGTATTTCAGTTGCCACTTTTGCCCATTCCCCTAACCTATTTAAGTCTCTCTACAGTCTTTCCTCAACACTACCCACTCCTCCACCTACCTTTGTATCATCAGCAAATTTAGCCACAAATCCATTAATCCCATAGTCCAAATCATTGACATACATCATAAAAAGCAGCGGTCCCAACACTGACCCCTGTGGAACTCCACTGGTAACCGGCAGCCAGCCAGAATAGGATACCTTCATTCCCACTCTCTGTTTTCTGCAGATCAGCCAATGCTCCACGCGTGCTAGTAACTTCTCTATAATTCCATGGGCTCTTATCTTGCTAAGCAGCCTCATGTGCGGCACCTTGTCAAAAGCCTTCTGAAAATCCAAGTGCACCACATCTACTACATCCCCCTTGTCTACCTGGCTTGTAGTTTCCTCAAAAAATTGCAGTAGGTTTGTCAGGCAGGATTTTCCTTTCAGGAAACCATGATGGCTTTGGCCTATCTTGTCATGTGCCTCCAGGTACTCTGTCATCCCATCCCTAACAATCGATTCCAGCAACTTCCCAACCACTGATATCAGGCTAACAGGTCTGTAGTTTCCTTTCTGCTGCCTCCTACCCTTCTTAAATAGTGGAGTAACATTTGCAATTTTCTAGTCATCTGTACAATGCCAGAATCTATTGATTCTTGAGAGATTATTGTTAATGCCTCCGCAATCTCTCCAGCTACTTCCTTCAGAACCCGAGGGTGCATTCCATCAGGTCCGGGAGATTTATCCACCCTCAGACCATTAAGCTTCCAGAGCACCTTCTCAGTCATAATTTTCACTGTAGATACTTCACTTCCCTGACACTCTTGAATGTCCGGTATACTGCAGATGTCTTCCACTATGAAGACTGATGCAAAATATGCATGCAGTTCCTCTGCCATCTCTGTGACTCTCATAACAATATCTCAAGTGTCATTTTCTATTGGTCCTATATCTTCTCTCAACTCTCTTTTACTCTTTATATACTTAAAAAAGCTTTTAGTATCTTCTTTGATATGAGTCATCAGCTTCCTTTCATAATTCATCTTTTCCTTCCTAATGCCCTTCTTAGTTTCCTTCTGCAAGTTTTTAAAAGCTTTCCAATCCTCCATCTTCCCACTATCTTTGGCTTCCTTCTATGCCCTCTCTTTTGTTTTTACTTTGGCTCTGACTTCACTTGTCAGCCACAGTAGTGTCATTCTTCCATTCAAAAATTTTTTCTTATTTGGAATATATGTCTTGCACCTCCCTCATTTTTCACAGAAACTTCAGCCATTTCTGTTCTGTTCTCCTTCCTGCTAGTGTCCCTTTCCAGTCAACTTTGACCAGTTCCCCTCTCATGCCATTGTAATTTCCTTAATTCCACTGAAATACTGACACATTGGAATTTAGTTTCTCCTTCTCAAATTTCAATGTGAACTTGATCATATTGTGATCACTGTTCACTAAGTGTTCCCTAACCTTAAGCTCTCTTATCACCTCCAGATCATTGCACAACACCCAATCCAGCACAGCTGATCCCCTAATGGGCTCAACAACAAGCTGCTCAAAAAATTCATCACTTCGACATTCTAGACGTTCTCTCTCTTGAGGTCCAGTGCTGGCCTGGTTTTCCCAATCCACTTTCATGTTAAAATCCCCAATGATTATCATGACATTGCCCTTCTGACACGCCTTTTCTATCTCCTGCTGTAATTTGCAATCCACATCCCAGCTGCCCTCTAGACGCCTGTATACAACTGCCATTAAAGTCCTTTTACCTTTGCTATTTCTTGTAGAGCCTCTACACCTTCTGATACTATGTCATCCCTTTCTAATGATTTAATGTCATTCCTTAGACACAGGTCACACTACCCTCTCTGCCTACTAACCAATCTTTCCGATACATCGTATATCCTTGGACGTTCAGCTCCCAATGGCAGCCATCCTTTAGCCAAGTTTCAGAGAAGGCCACAACGTCATACTTGCCAATCTGTAGCTGAATTTCAAGATCGTCCATTTTATTTCTTATTCTGGTTGCATTCAAATATAACATTAACTCCCTTGGTCTGCGAGTCCCTGGGAAGTAAAAAGGCTGATTGGTGACACCCTCGGTCTGCGAGTCCACTGGGGAACTCAAGACCTGATCACTGACACCCTTGGTCTGAGAGTCCCCTGGAAAAGTCGAAGACCTGATCACTGACACCCTTGGTCTGAGAGTCCCCTGGTGAAGTAAAAGGCCTGATTGCTGAAGCCCTGGGTCTGCATGATCCCTGGAAAAAGCAAAGGCCTGATTGGCGAAACCCTCAGTCTGAGAGTCCCCTGGAGAAGTCAAAGCCTGCTGGGGAAGTCAAAGGCCTGATGTTGGCAAGCCCGACTCCGCTGGAGTTACTCTAGCCTGTCTTTGGGTTGGACGAATGACAGCATGGGTGTATGGGAGGAAAACGTTTTGATTTGCTACTTTTTGTTGCTGTTGTTCTGTTGTTCTTTTGCTGTTGTCGTTGTTATTGCTTCTGCTGAACAATGCCGCCATTGGAATATGAGGTGACAGTTGCGGGCTGCTCCAGCTTTTTACTGTATGTTTGATGTATATGTGGTAAATAAGTGAATTCTCTAACTTTTAAAATTGGAGACCATGTATTCCTATAAAAGAATACACATTGCATTTAAGTGCACTTATAACAGAATCAGAAGGAAACACTTCCAGGAGATGAAGGAACAGATACACACAGGACGACAGGTCATACATCAATGTTAGATTGACTTGATCTGCTCCTTAGAAACACTGAGAAGTCACCTTTTCCTCTGCTCAATGTTCCACATACTATCAAAAGAAGAAGTCTATATCCAGCTAGAAACGCAAATAAAAGGGAGATTACATTTGGGCATTAAAAATTTTCTTAGTTTATACTGCAGATTCTTTAGTAAATGTAATCCAAATGTAACCCACAGGTTCGGCCAGCATGTGTTTGTCTGCAGTAAGACAACTGCTGGCCCAGCCAAACTGAGAAATTACGTTTGTGTGAATGCTACGTGATGTGTTGCCCGGTTACAAATCCAAACCGCAAAATATCAGACAACACACTGTATGCAATTAAACAATTAAGCTGTATAAATCTTAATCTGACTGTAGCGTTAGTAAAGAAAATAAAAAGAAAAAGGACCCATTTGAATGAAACTGTCTAAGATGGACGTTGGAGCTCACGGTTCCGTCCATTCGTTCCCCACCGACCTCCTCCAAGCGTCGCTGACCGTTGGACCCTCATTCTGAGTCCACTCCGTCCACCAGTCTACCAACTCTTTCCATTCCTGTCTTCTCTCTTCATCTCTCACCGACAAAAGACCGCAAAATCCCTGCTCCTAGACCCACAAGAAATAATATCATGCCTCTCATTGGATTGCTCACATTCCAAAGTCTCCATTATCTCTAGTCATAACCCATAATTACTGCTACGGAGAAACCATTACCTCAGCAGTGAAACATTACAGAGAGGCCATTACCTCAGCAGTGAAATATTACAGAGAGGCCATTACCTCAGCAGTGAAACATTACAGAGAGGCCATTACATTAGCAGTGAAACATTACAGCGCGTTACACAAACATGGATAGAAACATAGAAACAGAAAAACTGCAGCATAATACAGACCCTTCAGCCCACAATGCTGTGCCGTACATGTACTTAGTTTAGAAATTACCGAGGGTTACCCATCGCCCTCTATTTTTCTAAGCTCCATGTACCTATCCAGGAGTCTCTTAAAAGACCCTATTGTATCCACCTCCACTGCCGTTGCCGGCAGCCCATTTCACGCACTGGCCACTCTCTGTGTAAAAAACTTACCCCTGACATCTCCTCTGTAGCTATTTCCAAGCACATTAAAACTGTTCCCTTTCGTGATAGCTATTTCAGCCCTGGGAAAAAGCCTCTGACTATCCACACGATCAATGCCTCTCATCATCTTATACACCTCTATCAGGTCACCTCTCATCCTCCGTCACTTCAAGGGGAAAAGGCCAAGTTCACGCAACCTATTCTCATATGGCATGCTGCATAATCCAGGCAACATCCTTGTAAATCTTTTTGCACCCTTTCTATAGTTTCCAGATTCTTCCTGTAGTGAGGTGACCAGAACTGAGCACAGTACTCCAAGTGGGGTCTGACAAGGATCCTATATAGTCCTCTTGGCTGTTAAACTCAATCCCATGGTTGATGAAGGCCAATGCACCGTACGCCTTCTTAACCACACAGCCAACATGCGCAACAGCTTTGAGTGTCCTATGGTTCAGACCCCAGGATCCCTCTGATCCTCCGCACTACCAACAGTCTTACCATTAATACTATATTCTGCCTTCATATTTGAACTACCAAAATGAACCATCTCACACTTATCTGGGTTGAACTCCATCTGCCACTTCTCAGCCCAGCTTTGCATCCTATCGATGTTGTGCTGTAACCTCTGACAGCCCTCCACACTATCCGCAACACCTCCAACTTTTGTGTCATCGGCAAACTTACAAACCATTTCCTCCACTTCCTCGTCCAGGTCATTTATAAAAATCACAAAGAGAAGGGGTTCCAGAACAAGATACATCAGAAAAATTAACAAGTGATTCCCCACCAATGAAATAATACAATTCTAGAGAAATGTAGAAAAACAGGAGCTCATGTAGGATATTTGACCCTTTAACACAAGAGATTCTGCAGATGCTGGAGATCCAGAGCAACACACACACAATGCTGGAGAAACTCAGCAGATCGGACAGCATCTATGGAGAGGAGTAAATAGTCGATGTTTCGGAATGAGACCCTTCATCAGGACTTAAGTGATTTGGCCCTTTAAGGCTGCTGTACCATTCAATATAAACATCAGTAAATTTCTGACTCAGTCCCAGATTTGGCCATTGTCAAAACAGAATACAAGATAACATGATATTCATTCCTAAAAGGATTTATTACATTTATACCTTATACCTATCAGATACCAGAACTGGGAAAGCCAAATATTGTCAGGCTGAGATGTAAGCAGCATATTCTCTGTGGAATTCAGTAACATCATTTTATTTGGACTGGCTTTCAGGTCCACTGGAAAGGCATCACTAACTGAGGTTATAATGTTGCTTGAGTAGCCATTCCACAGCGTGTCTTTGTTTCTTGGCAACATAGATACTAATGCTTGATGCTGTACATTCCTGACATGTATCGATTTGAAAGTGGCCTTGGGATTAAACCTTTACTGGTCCCACATTCATTACAGAGCCGACCTGCTGTGACATTTACAGTAACCATGTGCCTTGCATCCACTGTTCAAGTGAAGTTTGTACATCAATTGTGAGGGAATTCAAAGTCTGAGTCAAACTGCTCTATGAGACCAAAGCCCAAGACTCAGCTTGTAATTAATTTGAAAACTTCGCCACAATTGGCAGCAACACCTTCTCTTATTTGAAACACAGATTGCTTTTTATTTCTCATATGGAAAGGTGCTTGGAGAAGCTCAGGACTGACCTCAGGGTTTTGCCTGCATGTCCTATGAGGATAAGTTAAGTGAACTCTTTGGAGTGAAGGAAGATGCGAGGAGAATTGATAGAGGTGTACAAAGTGATAAGAGGCATGGATAAAATGGACAGCCAGAAACTTTTTGTCAGGGCAGAAATGGTTAAAATGAGGGCATAATTTTAATGTAATTGGTGAAAAGTATGGAGGGGACTTCTGCCATCTCCAACAGGGTCTCACCACCAAGTACATATTTCTCTCCCCACTTCTTTCTGCTTTCTGTGGGGATCGCACCCAATGTGACTCCCTTGTTTTAGAACCATAGAACAGTACACCACAGAAAACAGGCCATTCGGCCCTTCCAGTCTGTGCCAAAACATTATTCTGCTAGGCCCATTGACCTGCATCTAGTCCACAACCCTCCAGACCTCTCCCATCTATGTACCTATCCAATTTATTCTTAAAACTTAAGAGTGAGCCCGCATTTACCACATCAGATGGCAGCTCGTTCCACACTCCCACCACTCTCTGAGTGAAGAGGTTTCCCCAATGTTCCCCCCAAACCTTTCCCCTTTCACCCTAAAGCCATGTCCTCTTGTATTTATCTCTCCTAATCTAAGTGGAAGGAGCCTATTCACATTTACTCTGTCTATACCCCTCATAATTTTGTAAACCTCTATCAAATCTCCCCTCATTCTTCTACACTCCAAGGAATAAAGTCCTAACTTGTTCAATCTTTCCCTGTAACTCAACTCCTGAAGACCCGGCAACATCCTAGTAAACCTTCTCTGCACTCTTTCAATCTTACTGATATCTTTCCTATAGTTAGGTGACCAGAACTGTACACAAAGCTCCAAGTTTGGCCTCACCAATGTCTTATACAACCTCCCCAAACATCCCAACTCCTATACTCAATACTTCGATTTATGAATGCCAGGATGCCAAAAGCCTTCTTTACAACCCTGTCTACCTGTGACGCCACCTTCAGGGAATTATGTATCTGAATTCCCAGATCCCTTTGTTCCTCCGCACTCCTCAGTGCCCTACCATTTACTGTGTATGTCCTACCTTGATTTGTCCTTCTAAAATGCAACACCTCACACTTGTCTGCATTAAATTGCATCTGCCATTTTCTGGCCCATTTTTCCAGTTGGTCCAGATCTCTCTGCAAGCTTTGAAAGCCTTCCTCGCTGTCTACAATGCCTCCAATCTTAGTGTCATCAGCAAACTTGCTGATCCAATTTACCACATTATCATCTAGATCATTGATTATAGACAACAAACAACAATGGTCCCAGCACAGATCCCTGAGGAACACCACTAGTCACAAGCCTCCAGTCTGAGAAGCAATCATCCACTACCACTCTCTGTCTTCTCCCACACAGCCAATTTCAAATCCAGTTTACAACCTAGTGTCTGAACCTTCTGAACTAACCTCCCATGTGGGACCTTGTCAAAGGCCTTACTAAAGTCCATGTAGACAACATCCACAGCCTTTTTAAAAACGCAAACACGAGGCAATCTGTAGACGCTGGAATTTCAAACAACACACATAAAAATTGCTGGTGAACGCAGCAGGCCAGGCAGCATCTCTAGGAAGAGGTACAGTCGACGTTTCAGGACTAACTGAAAGAAGAGATAGTAAGAGATTTGAAAGTGGGAGGGGGAGGGGGAGATCCAAAATGATAGGAAAACACAGGAGGTGGAGGGATGAAGCTAAGAGCTGGAAAGTTGATTGGCAAAAGGGATATGAGAGGATCATGGGACGGGAGGCCTAGGGAGAAAGAAAGGGGGAAGGGGGAATCCCAGAGGATGGACAAGGGGTATAGTGAGAGGGACAGAGGGAGAAGAGAGAAAAAAAATATATAATGATAATAAGTAATAATGGATGAGGTACGAAGGGGAGATGGGGCATTAACGGAAGTCTGAGAAGTCAATGTTCATGCCATCAGGTTGGAGGCTACCCAGATGAAATATAAGGTGTTGTTCCTCCAACCTGAGTGTGGCTTCATCTTTACAGTAGAAGAGGCCGTGGATAGACATATCAGAATGGGAATGGGATGTGGAATTAAAATGTGTGGCCACTGGGAGATCCTGCTTTCTCTGGTGGACAGAGTGTAGGTGTTCAGCAAAAAAATCTCCCAGTCTGCGTCGGGTCTCACCAATATATAGAATTTTTTAAACAATGGAATAACATGAGCTACCCTCCAATCCTCCAGCACCACACCCGTGGCTAAGGACATTTTAAATATTTCTGCCAGGGCCCCTGCAATTTCAATTCTAGTCTCTCTCAAAGTCTGAGGAAATATCATGTCAGGCCCGGGAGATTTGTCTACCTTTATTCGCTGTAAGGCAGCAAGCACCTCCTCCTCTTTAATTACTATATGTTCCATGACACTGCTGCTTGTTTCCCTTCCTTCCATATACGCTATGCCAGTTTCCTGAGTAAATACTGATGAAAAAAAATTGTTACTCTCAATAATAAAGGCATCCGTTAGTCTTGCGAGACCATAGATCCGTGCCTGGAAAGTCTTCACTCTCCAGGGCGCAGGCCTGGTCAAGGTTGTATGGAAGACCGGCAGTTGCCCATGCTGCAAGTCTCCCCTCTCCACAACACTGATGTTGTCCAAGGGAAGGACAAGGGACGATACAGCTTGGCACCAGTGTCGTCACAGAGCACTGTGTGATTAAGTGCCTTGCTTAAAGACACAACACGCTGCCTCGGTTGGGTCTCGAACTCATGACCTTCAGGTCGCTAGTCGAATGCCTTAACCACTTGGCCATGTGCCCACACTCTCAATATACTTATAGGAACTCTTCAGGTTTACCTTCACATTATCTGCCAAAGCAACCTCATGTCTTCTTTTTGCCTTCCTGATTTCCTTCTTTAGTATTTTCTTACATTTGTACCTCAAGTACCTAATTTTTTCCTTGTTGCCTATACCTGCTATACACCTCTCTCTTTTTCTTAACCAGGTCACCAGTATCCCTTGAAAACCAAGGTTCCCTGTGCCTGTTAACTTTGCCTTTAATCCTGGCAGGAACATGCAAACTCTGCACTCTCAAAATATAGCCACTTACTGAACACATCCTTGCCAGAAAAACTTATCCCAATCCACTCTTCCTAGATCCTTTCTCATTTCCTCAAAATTGGTTCTTCTCCAATTTAGAACCTTAACTCGAGGACCAGACCTATCCTTATCCATAATTAACTTGAAACTAATGACATTATGGTCACTGGACCCAAAATGTTAGCCTACACATACTTCTGTCACCTGATCTGTTTGGTTCCCTAATAGGAGATCAAGTATTGCATCCTCTCTCGTTTGTTCCTCTATAGGAGGAGGAGGAGAAGATGGCGGCGCGACACACCGCGCGAGGCTTCTCCAGTGAATGATATCTGTAATCTGTCAAGTAGGGTACCATGCATAATTCTGATTTGATGGAGACAGACGTGAGAGTACAGAGGAACATCTGGAGAAACTTCTGAAATGCCCGCTTCACTGCCGCTGCTACTGTGTGGTAACCGGAATCTCCGGAGCAGAAGGCCCTGAATCCTTGGCTTTTCTTGTTGCAGTGGCCGGGGTGAGGTCGAAGGAGCTCAGCAGAGGATGGTGCTCAGGAAGGTGTATTGGAGGGGCTGGTCGGAGGCTCGAAGTTTTCCGATGGACGGACTCAGTGTCGGCTGTGGTCGGGTGCTTCCAAGGCCTCGGCAGTTGTCGATGCCTGGAGGTTTATGGCAGGGAGATTCTCGCTTTTGCTGCCTGATTTTGGGGACTCGGGTGTCGATCGGGACTTGAGACTTTTTTTTTTACCGTGCCCATGGTTTGTTCTTTATCAAATTACGGTATTACTTTGCACTGCTGTAACTATATGTTATAATTATGTGGTTCTGTCAGTGTTAGTCTTTGGTTTGTCCTGTTTTTCTGTTATATCACTCTGGAGGAACATTGTATCATTTCTTAATGCATGTATGCATTTCTAAATGACAATAAAAGAGGACTGAGTGTTCTCATAATCTAATCTAATCTAATACTGTATATTGATTTAGAAAACTTTCCTGAACACATTTGACAAACTCCAGGCCATCTAACCCTTTCACAGTGTGGGAGTTCCAGTCAATATGTGGAAAGTTAAAATCCCCTACTATTACAACTTTCCTTTTCTTACATTGGTCTGCTATCTCTCTACAGATTTGTCCATTTTTTCCTTCCCCATTGATCTCCCTCCTGGCAAGCACAACAAGTGCCTTACCTGCCCCTACACCTCCTCCCTCACTACCATTCCAGGGCCTAAACAGACCTTCCAGGTGAGGTGACACTTCACCTGTGAGTCTGTTGGGGTCATCTTCTGTTTTCGGAGCTCCCAGTGTGACCTCCTGTATATTGGTGAGACCTAACGTAGATTGGGAGACCGCTACACCGAGCATCTATGCTCTGTCTGCCAGAACAAGCAGGTTCTCCCAGTGGCCACCAATTTTATTCCACTTCCCATTCCCATTCCAACGAATCCACGTACAGAGTGGAGGTACAGAACTTAGTGAGCTGGTGCTCAGAGAACAGCCTGTCTCTTAATACAGCAAAGACAAAGGAGCTAATTATCCATTTTGGAAAGTCATGGGATGACGAGTACGCTCCAGTCTACATTAATGGAGACATAGTGGAGAGAGTGTCCAGTTTCAGGTTCTGGGAATGCACATCTCAGAAGGCCTTACATGGTCCACTAACACCACTACAATAGTTAAGAAAGCACAGCAATGCTTGTTTTTCCTCAGGACGCTGAAGAAAGCTGGTCTCCCTGAACAGATACCTGAACCGCTGCACCATAGAGAGCATCTTAACATACTGCATCTCTGTGTGGTATCTCAGTTGTACAGGAGCTGATAGGAAAGCACTTCAGCGGGTCGTCTCTAGCGCACAGAAGATCATCGGGACACAGCTCCCAGCCCTGGAGGACACCTACAGCTCTCGCTGCCTGAGGAAAGCTACAAGCATCTGTAAGGACAATACACACCCATGCAATCATCTGTTTGAACTTCTTCCATCTGGCAGACGTTATAAGATGTTCTATGCCTGCACTTCCAGATGGTAAAATGGCTTTTTCCCCAGAGCTATAATTGCTCTGAACCAATCGATCAGGCATCATCCATAAATGTGTTATATTGCTACTTTAATACTGGTTTTATGGCTGTCATGCATCTGAGTTGTGCTTTTGTACTGCTGGACATTGCTTATACTGGCTGGTTACCTGATTTTATTTATTGTTTATTTATTTTATTTGTTGTTTTATGGCATTCAGTATGAGAGTTGCAAACCCATTTTCGCTGTATTGGTGCATGATAAATTGTACTATGCTTCCTCTACTGTTACAATGAGGCCACGCTCAGGTTGGAGGAACAACACCTTATATTCTGTTTGAGTAGCCTCCAACCTGATGGCATGAACATTGATTTCTTGAATTTCTGGCAGTGAACCCCCTTCCCCACTTCTCCTTCACCTTTCCCCATTCTTGTTTCCCTCTCTTATCTTATCTCCTCACCTGCCTTCACTTCTCTCTGGTGCTCCTCCCCCTTTTCTTTATTATGTGGCTTTTTGTCCTCTCCTATCAGACTCCCACTTCTCCAGCCCTGTATCTCTTTCACCAATCAACTTCCCAGCTCTTTACTTCATCCCTCCCCTCAGCACGGTTTCACCTACTACCTTGTGTTTCTTCCTCTCTTCCCCACATTCTAACAACACACATCAACATTGCTGGTGAACGCAGCAGGCCAGGCAGCATCTCTAGGAAGAGGTAGGGTCAGGACTCACGAAGGGTCTCGGCCTGAAACGTCGACTGTACCTCTTCCTAGAGATGCTGCCTGGCCTGCTGCGTTCACCAGCAACTTTGATGTGTGATGCTTGAAATTCCAGCATCTGCAGATTTCTTCGTGTTTGCCCCACATTCTAACTCTGATTTCTCATCTTTTTTCTCCAGTCCTGATGAAGGGTCTCGGCCTGAAACATCGACTGTTTATTCTCCTCCATAGATGCTGCCTGACCTGCTGAGTTCCTCCAACATTTTGTGTGTGTTGCTTGGATTTCCAGCATCTGCAGATTTTCTTTTGTTTGTGAAGTGACATTAGAATTTTTTATCCAGTGGGAGTGTGTGGAGTTTCAGGGGTGGTAGAGATATGTAATGCCCTGTCATGGGTGGAGGTGTAGGTTTGCAATGCTCTATCTGAATTCATGGTAGAGAAATGTAATGCCCTGTCATGGGTGGAGGTGTAGATATGTAATGCTCTGTCTGGGGACGTGGTAGAGATATGTAATGCCCTGTCATGGGTGGAGGTGTAGATATGTAATGCTCTATCTGAAGTCATGGTAGAGAAATGTAATGTCCTGCCGTGGGTTCTGCCACTTGTCATCCCTCACACCTCACTCAAGGAACAGTGTATCTACTGAATGAAATTTATGATAATTAAACCAAGAGCCTGTAAAAACTCGCAAAAATGACAGTTGTGGATTGGTGAAATATCCCAAGAATGTTCATTCAGCTTGGAAAAGAACACAGTTGTAAATAGTAACACTTGAGATTCTGCAGATGTTGGAAATCCAGAGCAACACACACAAAATGTTGGAAGAACTCAGCGGGTCAGTCAGCATCTATGGAAATGAATAAACAGTCGGCGGTTTGGGTTGAGACCCTTCATTAGGATTAGAAAGGAAGGGGGCAGAAGCCATAATAAGAAGGTGAGGGGAGCGGAAGTATCCCCTTCTCACTCCATCTCCTCGCTTCACCTGCCCATCACCTTCCCATGATGCCTCTTCTCCTTCCCTTTCTTCCATGGCCCACTGCACTGTCCTATCAGATTCCTTGTTCTTTGGCCCTTTCCTTCTTCCACCTATTACCTTCCAGCTTCTTACTTCATCCACTCTCCCTGATCCACCTACGTTTCCCTTCACCTGGTCCCACCTTCTTACCCTGGCTTCCTCCCCCTTCCTTTCCATCCCTGATGAAGGGTCTCAGCCCAAAACATCAACTGTATATTAACTTCCAAAGATGTTTCCTGATCTGCTGAGTTCCTCCAGTATCTTATGTGTGTTACTGTTATAAACAGAAATAGTTATTTAAAAAAACGCAAAAAGTTAATGCCATTCAAGAAACAGCATAACAATTGTATTCAGGCAATCCTTTATCAGAATGAATTTTCAAAATAATTTCAATCAGTCACAAAATAATATTAATGAACCTTAACCTTTCAAATTTGACTAATTTTTATTTGACCTGCAAGTCTTCTTGTATTATGGACAGGCTAGATGCAGGAAGATTGTTCCCGATGTTGGGGAAGTCCAGAACGAGGGGCCACAGTTTGAGGATAGAAGGGAAGCCTTTTAGGACCGAGATTAGGAAAAACTTCTTCACACAGAGAGTGGTGAATCTGTGGAATTATCTGCCACAGGAAACAGTTGAGGCCAGTTCATTGGCTATATTTAAGAGGGAGTTAGATATGGCCCTTGTGGCTATGGGGGTCAGCGGGTATGGAGGAAAGGCTGGGGTGGGGTTCTGAGTTGGATGATCAGCCATGATCATAATAAATGGCGGTGCAGGCTCGAAGGGCCGAATGGCCTACTCCTGCACCTATTTTCTATGTTTCTATGTTTCTATATAATTAATAATGACTAATATTTTGAAACTGTTCCGATTCTGTTATTCAATGACTTGATCAACCACAGAATATGAATCATTCCTTTAATTAGCTCTTGCTCTTTAGTACCACACAAAAGCTAAGGGCATAAAGCAATTGGCATAAAAGTTTTCTTAATTAATTTATCTTTTCATTTGAGTAACCAAGAGCGCAGTCCAGGGATCATTTATAACTCCAGGAAGTCTATTTTAAAAATACAGTATTGTCAAGGGGAATTAATAATAGTGAGTGTTAGTCTCCACAGCCAAGTACAAAATTGTATTGTTTCAAATAAGAACTAAACCCTCAATAATAACGGGCTCTGCATTAAATCTGATTGCAATAAAATGCTTTATTGACCCAAATCATTTTCATCACACTCTCTGGAGAGATTTCAAAAGCTCTTTTGCCATTTACTTTGCTTTAGTTTCCAACAGTAATCAAGCATTTCTTTAAGGATTGGCCCATAGTGATGAATTGTTAGAGCTTACAACCATTGGAAAAACGTTTGCTTCTTCAAGATGATAACGAAAGCGAGCATGTGGGGACAGGGATCAGCAATGTGAAGTGCTGCTGAAGAATATTAATCTTTAGTTGATGAGAAGCCAAGGTCGTGGAATTGAGATTTAAAAATTATGCAATTAGTTCAGTAATACTATAGTTAAGTTCAGGTTCAAGTTCAGCTGTCATTCAACCATCCACATGAATAGAGACATATGAAACAGTGTTCCCCTGGAGCCAAGCTGCAAAACACAGTCACACACAGCACACGGCACAAATAGCATGTATAATCACGACAGCAGAAAAGCAAAAGTCCCTGAGTGTCTAGGCCTGTAGATTGATGGTGCATGGGGCATGTGATTTGGCCAGAAACCACGTTTCTGTAAGAACAAGTAGTGCTCTTCATGGTCTCGAATGGCATGGTGAAAAATAATGATCAGAGGACCGTGTAGGCAGGAGGCATGAGGGCCAGTGACATTCATAAGTCAGCAAGTCCTGGGATCAGAGGTCCATGTGAGTCCGTGATTCGAGGCCTGGAGTTCAAGATCCCATGATCGATGAGTCTCGCGTCAAAACCAAAGATTGAAAACCAGAGTTGGCAAGTCTGCACGTCTAGTTCCAATGGTCAAAACCCTGGAATTGGCAAGTCTGCACGTCCAGTTCCAATGGTCAAAACCCTGGAATTGGCAAGTCTGCACGTCCAGTTCCAATGGTCAAAACCCTGGAATTGGCAAGTCTGCACGTCCAGTTCCAATGGTCAAAACCCTGGAATTGGCAAGTCTGCATGTATAGGTCCAAGGGTCAAAACCCCAAAGTTGGTGAGTCTGCAAGTCTAGGTTCAATGGTCAAAACCTCGGAGTTGGGGAGTCTGGATGTCAGAGGGCTAATGCCTCCAGGTCTTGGCCAGGGACTGGAGGTTGGAGGCCCAGAGGCAGACTGTCCTGCCTGTGTGAGAGTGGGTGAGAGGGAGGAACTGGGCTTGTTTTGCTGTTGATGTTTTTTGTACTGTTGTTTGCATTGTTCTGTGAAACAATGTGGCCATGCTATATTGGCGGCAGAATGTGTAGGTGAAACTTACAGGCTTCCCACACAACATCCTTAAACTTCAAAGTTCAATGTAAATATATTATCAAAATACATACATGTCACCATTTACATCCCAGAGATTTATTTTCCTGTGGGCATTCAGGGTAGAACAAAGAAATACAGTAGAATCAGTGAAAAACTACACGCAAAGACTGGTAAACAACTAACGTGCCAAAGACAAATTGTGTAAAAGGAGACAATCTGTGAAAGCACAAAAATAATTCAATCAATCAATCAATCAATAAATAAATAAATAAATTACAATTGAGAATCCTTAAAAGTGAGCCCTTAGGTTGTGAAATCAGTTCACTGTTGAGGTGAATGAAGTTATCCACTCTGGTTTAGGAGCCTGATTGTTAAGGAATAATAACTCTTCCTGAACCTGGTGGTGTGGGTCCTGAGGCTCCTGTATCTCCTTCCCAATGGCAGAAGTGAGAAGAGAGCATGGCCTGGGTGGGTCTTGATGATGGATGCTGCTTCCCTGTGACAGAGCTCCATGCAGATGTGCTCAGTAGTGGGAGGGTTTTGCCTGTGATGGACTGGGCTGTCTCCACTACTTTCTGTTAGCTTTTTCATTCCTGGGCTTTGGTGTCTCCATAGCAGGCCAAGAAACAACCAATCTGGATACACTGAGCATCTTCAGAGGCTGAGGTCCTTTATCAGATTTGAGAAGGACGTCAGCCCAAAATGTTGACAGTCTATTCCGCTCCAGAGATTAGATTAGATTAGATTCAACTTTATTGTCATTGTGCTGAGTACAGATATAAAGCCGATGAAATGCAGGTAGCATCTGACCAGAAATGCAAAGAATAATGTTATTTACAAAACAACTGCGAATAAAAAGTAAGTGCTTCAGCACACAAATATAAAAGTACTGAGACAGTACAATATGGGTGCAATACTGCTTAGCGCTGTGATGAGAGGTTCAGCAGGGTCACAGCCTCAGGGAAGAAGTTCTTCCTGTGCCTGCTGATGTGGGAGCAGAGGCTCCTAAAGCACTTACCGGATGGGAGGAGAGTAAAAAGTCCATGGTTAGGGTGAGATGCATCCCAGATAATGCTTTTCGCCCTGCCCAGGCAGCATTTATGGTAGATGTTCTCAATGGTGGGCAATGGTTAGATGCTATATGACCTGCTGAGTTCCTCCAGAATTTTATGTGTGTTGCTCTGGCCAGTAGACCAGAGGGTACATACTGTATGTCAAGCCTGGTCACAGTCTGTCGAAAGGTATTGAGGGAGGGCAATTGTCACAGTTTTTAAGATACAACTGGACAGGAACTTGAATTGCCAAGTAGTAGGTGAATGACCAAGTACTGAAAAATGGGATGAGATGACCCATATAAACATGATGGAGTAAAGACCCTGTTTTAGGGTTCTATCACCTTATGAGTCTAATGTGACTGTAGAATGGAATGCATTACCCACAAAATGCAAGAGAAACTCAGCGGGCCAGGTGGCATTTATAGCAGAAAACAGTCAACTTTTCTGACTCATCACCAAGATCCGATTCCTGATGAAGGGTCTTCACTTGAAATATCAACTGTTCATTTCCGTCCATAGGCACTGCTTGACCTGTTGAATTCCGCTGGCCTATAGACCAGAAGGGATGACAAAATGAATACACTTGAAGGGGACTGGAATATAAAAGTAAGGATATGATGCTGAAGCATTATAATCCATTAGTCAGATCGCACTTGGAGTATTGTGAGAACTTTTAGGCGCCTTATCTAAGAAAGTATGTGCTGGTATCAGAGAGTGTTGAGATTCTAGAGGAAGTTCACAAAAATTAAGGGTTAATGTAAAAGGGTTAATGTATGAGGAGCATGTGATGGCACTGTACCTTTGGTCGCTGGCATTTAGAAGAATGAGGGGGATCTTACTGAAACCTTTCGAATGTTGGAAGGCCTGCATAGAGTGGATGTGGAAAGGATGTTTGTATAGTGGACGAGTCTAGGACCAGAGACCACAGCCTCAGAACAGAGGGATGTCCATTTAGAACAGAGATAAAGAGGAATTTCTTTAGCCAGAGACCATAAGACCATGAGATATCAGAGCAGATTTGGGCATTAGGCCCATCAAGTTTGCTCCACTATTTCTTCGTGGCTGATCCAATTTTCCTCTCTGCCCCAATCTCCTGCCTCCTCTCTGTACCCTTCATGTCCTGAGCAGAGGGCAGTGAATCTATGGAATTGTTTGCAACATATAGCCGTGGAGGCCAACTCATTGGGTATATTTAAAGTGGAGGCTGATAGGTTCTTTATTCGTAAGGGTATTAAAGGTTACAGGGAGAAGGTCGGAGAATGGGGTTGAGAGGGATAATAAGTTAGCCATGATGGAATGGACTGACTGACCAAATTCTGCTCCTATGGATTATGGTCTTGTGTTCACTCAACCAGTGATGACTGGGAAGAATGGATGTTGATTACCCACCTCTTCAGCATTCTTGTGATACTGGTGCAGAATTTTGAACAAGGACTGAAAGTAAAGAAGTGTGCTCTTGGGCCAAACAAGTGATTCAGGGATCCTCCAGAAACTGGAGAAGTTTTGTCCTGAGGCCACTGAAATACTTTGTCCAGTGAAATTCCTGAGGATTTTAGAATTGATTATAAAGTTCTCTTACTTGTCCTTAAAGCTCTCATTGGTCTGGGACCAGAATACGTCACAGAATCACTTTTGTTTTATAATCCTGCTCGAGTTCTATGGTCTTCTCCAGCCAGTCTCTTAAATTTAAACAATCTCCCTCAAAAGATAATTGACAGGTCAGCTTTTTGAATTATGCTCCTAAACTGTGGAATTCAATACCTAACACTATAGAGGATACAAACTCAGTTGACACATTTGATAACCAGCTCAAAACCTATTTATTTAATTTTGCTTCTAACTGACATCTTTTTTGTCTTTTATTTTCATGTTTGCAATTTATCCCTTTGTAGAGCACTTTGAACTACAATGTGTGTGTGAAAAGTGCTTCATAAATTAGTTGTTGTTATTATTTTTATTTTTTCTCGATATGTTGGGACCGGGATAGATCCTCAGAGATCTTGACGCCCAGGAACTTGAAACTGCTCACTCTCTCCACTTCTGATCCCTTTATGAGGATTGGTATGTGTTCCTTTGTCTTACCTTTCCTAAAGTCCACAATCAGCTCTTTCGTCTTACTGACGTTGAGTGCCAGGTTGTTGCTGCGACACCACTCCCCTAGTTGGCATATCTCCTGTATGCCCTCTCGTCACCACCTGAGACTCTACCAACAATGGTTGTATCATGAGCAAATTTATAGATGGTATTTGAGCTATGCCTATCCACATAGTCATGTGTATATAGAGAGTAGAGCAATGGGCTAAGCACACACCCCTGATATGCACCAATGTTGATCATCAGTGAGGTGGAAATATTATCACCAATCCGCACAGATTGTGGTCTTCCGGTTAGGAAGTTGAGGATCCAATTGCAGAGAGAGGTACAGAGACCCAGGTTCTGCAACTTCTCAATCAGGATTGTGGGAAACCTAATTATTATTTTTTTTTCTCCATTGCTGGTGTTGCTTTAAAAATGAAGTAGTTCTGTTGTTTTTATTGCTGCAGTTGATTACCCACTGAAGTTCCAGAGATTTTTGTTGACTGTCAACAAAAATGAATCTCAAGATTGTATACGGATACATACTTTGACAATAAATTTACCTTGAACTTTGAACCCTCAAGTTCCAGAGGAACATGCATGGAGAGATCTCAACACGGTTTCACTTTGTTCATTATATTACTGTTCAGTAGAGTTCAAAGACAGTATTTACAATTACAAATGTGGCTTGATGGATTGTGAAAGGCATCCTGAAACTTACATCAAATACATTTTATGAACTGTGAAGCAACCAGACGAGTACGAGATTTACCTGCACAAAATGACAATGGAGAGTTCTCTTAAAAAACTGCTTGACAAGATGGAAAATTGCCCTAGAATGACCTTGATTCTGGCAAAGGAGAGGTTTGCTGACAACTACACAAAATTTAGTTTCAATTACACCCCCTCAACAAATAAAGCCGCACATGCTTGCATGAGGTAAAGCCGGGATGGTATTCAGACACGGGCAAGTAAGTGACAAGTAGAAGATGTGAGGCACATAAAAGCATAAGGCAATGACCACCTCCAAGGAGAGGACCATGGGTATCTTTTCCACCACCTCCAAAGAGAGGACCTCTGCTGAGGGGACCATCAGTCCCTCCTCCAACCATGAAAGATATTCATCTAGGGCACTGCGGACGTAGGGACTTAGCATTGACAGTGATCTTCCTATCTGTTCAACAATCTCTTTGAAGCCCCTGTCATCATGCAGGAGGTACTACAGCAAGAGGGCAAGGACTGATAGTATGGGAAACAGCTTCTTCTCCTAGGCCATAAGACTACTGAACTGCTTGCCACCATCCAGGTCACTTCGCATATGAAGCACCTATAGCTTTATACTGTTAGTTTTCGACTTGTGTCATAGATGCAGTGAATTATTTGTTAATTTCTTTGTGGTAACATTACTCTTTGTGTTATAAGACCATAAGGTATAGGAGCAGAATTAGGCCTTTTAGCTCATCGTGTCTGCTCTGCAATTTCATCAATGCTGATCCATTTTCCTCTCAGCCCCAATCTCCTGCCTTCGCCATCTAACCCAGTCATGCCCTAACCAATCAAGAATCTATCAGCCTTTGCCTTATGTAAGCATAAAGACAACCTCCATAGCTGCTTGTGGCAAAGAATTCCACAGATTCACCACCCTCTGGCTTAAGACACTTCTCCTCATTTCCATTCTAAAAGAACGCCCCTCTCTTCCGAGTCTGTGTCCTCTGATCTTAAACACTTCCACATCCACTTTGGCAAGGCCTTTCACCATTCAATAGGTTTCAATGAAGTTACCCTAATTCTTCTGAATTCCAGTGAATACAGGCCGAGCCTTCAGAAGCTCTTCAGATGACAAGCCAGTCAATCTGGATCATTTTTGTGAACTTCCTTTGAAGCATCTCCAGTTTCAGTAAAATAAGGGGCCTAAAACGGCTCACATTACTCCAAGTGAGGCCACACCAGTGCTTTATAAAGTTTTAACGCTCCATCTTTGCTTTTATATTCTAGTCCTCTTCAAGATGATTGCCAGCATTACCTTTGCCTTCCTCACCAAAGTCTCAACCTGCAATTTAACCTCAGGAAATCCTGCACAGAGACTCCAAAGTACCTTTGCATCTCATTTTTTTTTGTCTTTTCTCACCATTCAGAAAATAGTCAACCCTTTCATTTTCTCTAGCAAAGTGCACGACTATACATGTCCTGACATTGTATTCCATCTGCCATTGCTTTGCCCATTTTCCTAATCTGACTAAGTTCATCTGTAGCTTCTCTACTTCCTCAAAACTACCTGCACCTCCAGCTATCTTCATATCATAGTCATAGTCATACGTTATTGATCCCGGGGGAAATTGGTTAAATATCATCTGCAAAACTTTGTAACAAAGCCAACAATTCCATCATCCAAATCATTGACATATAATGTAAAAAAATTAATCCCAAAAAAGAGCGCAGTAGAACACCACTAATCACACGGTCAGAAAAAGCTCCCTTTACTTCACTCTTTGCCTCCTGCCAATCAGCCACTGCTTTATCCATGCTAGAATCTTTCTTGTAAACCCATGGGCTCCAAGATTGTTATGTAGCCTCATTGTCAACGGCTGAAAATCCATGTATACAAGATCAACCAATTCTTCATTGTCTATCCTGCTTGTTGTTTTTAGAAATAATTCCAATAGATTTATCAGGCAAGATTTACCCTTGAGGAAACCATGTTGACCACAGTCTATTTTATCATGTTCCTCCAAATTTACAAGGATGTTGCCTGGATTTGGGGAGCATGTCTTCTGAGAATAGGTTGAGTGAACTCGGCCTTTTCTGCTTGGATCGACGGAGGAGGAGAGGTGACCTGATAGAGGTGTACAAAATAATGAGAAGCATTGATCATAGAGATAGTCAGAGGCTTTTCCCCAGTGCTGAAATGGCTAGCACGAGAGGGCATAGTTTTAAGGTGCTTGGAAGAAGGTACAGGGGAAATGTCAGGGGTACGTTTTTTACACAGACAGTGGTGAGTGCGTGGAATGGGCTGTCAGCGGTGGTGGTGGAGGTGGAAACGATAGGGTCTTTTAAGAGACTCCTGGATAGCTACATGGAGTTTAGAAGAATAGAGGACTATGGGTAAAGCTGAGGTAGTTCTAAGGTAGGGACATGTTCTGCACAGCTTTGTGGGCCTAAGGGCCTGTATTGCGCTGTAGGTTTTCTAAGTTTCTAAATATTCTGAGACCTCATCCTTAATAATCAACTTCAACACCTTGACTAACTCTGATTAACTGGGCTCCATCATTTTGTGTGTGTTGCTGGGATTTCCAGCATCTGCAGACTTTCTCTTGTTTGTGATTATCCTATAGTTTCCTTTCTTCTGCCCTTTTCCCTTTTTGAAGTGTGGAGTGACATTTGCAACTTCTATTCTTCCGAACTATTCCAGAATCTGGTGATCTGAAAAAACTTTTGGTATCCTCTTTAATTTATTGGCTAGCTTACTTTTGTATTCCACTTTGCTTTTTTAATGACTTTTTTAGCTGCCTTCTGTTCCCAATCCTCTAAATTCCCACTAATCTTTGCTCTATTATGTGCCCACTCTTTGGCATTCATGTTAGCTTTGACTTCTATTGTATCTTTCCTTTAGAATACCTTTTCCTCTTTGGGATGTAGATATCCATTGCCTTCTGAATTGCTTCCAGAAATTCAAACCGTTGCTGCTCTGCTGTCATCCCTGCCAGTGTTCTAGAAACATAGAAAACCTACAGCACAATACAGGCCATTTGGCCCACAAAGCTGTGCCGAACATGTACTTACTTTAGAAATTACCTAAGGTTACCCATAGCCCTCTATTTTTCTGAGCTCCATGTACCTCTCCAGGAGCCTCTTAAAAGACCATAACGTGTCTGCCTCCACCACAGTTGCTGGCAGCCCATTCCACATACTCACCACCTTCTGCGTAAAAAACATACCCCTGACGTCCCCTCTGTACCTACTTCTAAGCACCTTAAAACTCCCCTCTCATGTTAGCCAATTCACCCTGGTTAAAAGCTATCTACAATGCCTCTCATCATCTTATACACCTCTGTCAGGTCACCTCTCATCCTCCATTGCTCCAAGGAGAAAGGCCAAGTTCACTCAACCTATTCTCATAAGGCATGCTCCCCAATTCAGGCAACATCCTTGTAAATCTCCTCTGCACCCTTTCTATGGTTTCCACATCCTTCCTGTAGTGAGGCGACCAGAATTGAGCACAGTACTCCAAGTGGGGTCTGACTAGGGTCCTAGCTGCAACATTACCTTGCGGCTTTTAAACTCAATCCCACGGTTGATGAAGGCCAATGCACTATATACCTTCTTAACCACAGAGTCAACCTGCGCAGCAGCTTTGAGTGTCCTATGGGCACGGACCCTAAGATCCCTCTGATTCTCCACACTGCCAAGAGTCTTACCATTAATACTATACTCTGCCATCATATTTGACCTACCAAAGTGAACCACCTTACACTTATCTGGGTTGAACTCCATCTGCCACTTCTCAGCCCAGTTTTGCATCCTATCTATGTCCCGCTGTATCCTCTGACAGCCTCCCACACTAACCACAACACCCCCAATCTTTGTGTCATCAGCAAATTTACAAACCCATCTCTTCACTTCCTCATCCAGGTAATTTATAAAAATCACAAAGAGAAGGGGTCCCAGAACAGATGCCTGAGGCACACAACTGGTTCGCCAACCTCCATGCAGAATATGACCCATTTACAACCACTCTTTGCCTTCTGTGGGCAAGCCAGTTCTGGATCCACAAAGCAATGTCTCTTTGTATCCCATGCCTCCTTACTTTATCAAAAAGTCTTGCATGGGGTACCTGATCAGATACCTTGCTGAAATCAACATACACTACATCTACTGCTTGACCTTCATCAACGTGTTTAGTCACATCCTCAAAAAATCCAATCAGGCTAGTAAGGCATGACATGCCTTTGACTATTCCTAGTCATTCCTAGGCTCAGTAACCACCTCCCTCACCTCCCACACCTCCCACAGTAGCCTGGGGTATATCGCGTCTGGTCCCATTGACTTATCCAACTAGATGCTTTCCAAAAGCTCCAGCACTTCCTTTTTCTTAACCCTTACATACTGTTCGGGTCAAGTTTGACCCATTTTGACATTTAACAGCAGTAAAAACACCCTAAATGTCATTTTTTTTAGCTGAAATTTGATGACTTTTCCTAAAGTAACCCAAAATTCACAAAACTGAAAATATTTAAAAGTTTTATACTTTTGTACGGGTGCTACAAATTTTTGTACATTGAGGCTGTGACCTGTATCTATTGAAATGAATTTTAGATCTCTGAAACATTGATTATGGATTAATCACCCATTTATTAATGTCAGATAGGCTATTTATACATTCTAAATAGATCTGTGGTTCAAAATTTGGTACAGACACTTGTTATGAGGGGATTCTTGAACCGGATCAAAATTGACCCGGACCATACTGTGAAGGTATAGAATATGAACAGGTTGCCTGGGTTAATGTCTGTATTCTCAAGCTTTTCAGTCCGCTGTAAGTCATTCCTACAATCACCAAGATCCTTTTCCATAGTGAATACTGAAGCAAAGTATTCATTAAGTACCTCTGCTGTATTCTCCAGTTCCATACACACTTTTCCACTGTCACACTTGATTGGTCCTATACTCTTACGTCTTATCCTCTTGCTCTTCACATAATTGTAGAATGCCTTGGGTTTTTTCTTAATCCTGCTCACCAAGGCCAACTCATGGCCCCTTCAGGCTCTCCTAATTTCATTCTTAATCTCCTTCCTGCTAGCCTTATAGTTTTCTCGATCTTTATTATTACCTAGTTTTTTTGAACCTTCATAAGCTTTTCTTTTCTTCTTGACTAGATTTTCAACAGCCTTTGTACACCACAGTTCCTGTACCCTACCACCTTTCCCTGTCTCACTGGAATATACCTATGCAGAACACCATGCATATATCCGCTGATAATGAACCTTAACCTTTCAAAATTGACTAATTCGTCAGGTAGCAATCCTGAGATCACAACCCTGGAGGTCCTGCACTTTAACTAAGTACCTAACTCCCTGAACTCCCTATGATTAAACTTGTCACTTGTCCTACCCATGTCATTGGTACCTACGTGGACCATAACTTCTGGTTGTTCACCCTCCCACTTGAGAATGTTGAGGACTCGATCCTAGATATCCTGGACTCTGGCACCCGGGAGGCAACATACCATCCAGGAATCTTGTTCTTGCCACAGAACCTCCTATCTGTTCCCCTAACTAAAGAATCCCTCTATCACTATATTGTGCCTCTTCCCATCTGCAACACAGAGGCAGACCCTGCCAGAGACCTGACCTCCGTGACTTTCCTCTGTTAGATCATCTGCCCCGACTGTATCCAAAGTGATATGCCCATAGTTGAGGGGAATGGCCACAGGGGTACTCTGCACTGGCTCCACCCCTTTACCCTTTCTGACTGTCACCCAGTTTCCTGTATCCTGCACCTTAGGTGTAACCAGTTCTCTCTGTGTCTTCACAAACAAGAGAAAATCTGCAGATGCTGGAAATCCGAGCAACACAAGAAATGCTGACGGAATTCAGCGGGCCAGGCAGCACCTATGGATAAGTACAGTGGGGCCGAAACCCTTTGACAGGACACTCCATATGTCCTATCCATCACCCCTTCAGCCTCCTGAATGATCTGGAGTTCATCCAGTTCCAGCTCTAACTCCTTAATACAGTTTGTTAGAAGCTGCAGCTGGATGTACTTCTCACAGTTGTAGTTGTCAGGGGTACTGGAGGTCTCCCTGCCTTCCCACATCCCACAAGAGGAACATGAACATCTTTACCTGTCATCTTTACCTAGCTGAGCAGCTATAAAGAGAAGAAAAAAACGTCAGCTTTGCTTTCTCTGAGTGAAACCTCCTTTTGCTGAAGCCTCAAAGAGCTAAAGCCTGAAGATGGCCTTTCTGACTATACCCACTCCAATGAGGGCTGTGCAATGATGACCCGTTGCGACTGATATGTTATGTATGAGTTATATGTACTTGGTCCAGAGGAAGTTGTTTCGTTTGGCGGTATACATGTGAATGGTTGAATGACAATAAATTGTACTTGGTCCGGGGGAACATTGTTTCATTTAGCTGCATACATGTGTATATGGTTGAATGACAATAAATGTCCATTTAGAATGGAGATGAGGATGAATTTCTTTAGCCAGATGGGGTTGAATCTGTGAAATTCATTGCCACAGACAGCTGTGGTGGCAAAGTCTATGGATATATTTAAGGTGGAAGTTGATAGGTTCTTGATTAATTAGGGCGTCAAAGATTATGTGGAGGAGGCAGGAGAATGGGTTGAGAGGGATAATAAATCAGCCATGATGGAATGGCGGAACAGACTTGATGGTCTAAATGATCTAATTCTGATTCTATGTCTTATGGTATTCTAGTCTAAGTGTAGAGCGAGATGCCTCAAAGTCTGTCACCCAGTAGCATTCACATCTGTTATAACAAAGTGTCTCAAGTGCTTGCTCATGAATCGAGTTAACTCCTTCCTGAGCAAGGAGCTGTGTCTATTGCATTTTAAGCATTCTGAATGGTTCTATCACAGTCTGGTTTGGAGACCACAATGCACAGGTTCACAAGAGACTACAGAGGTTTGTAGACTCAGCTTCCTCATGGACACAACAAACCCTGCTGTTGAGGACATCTTCAAGATCATATGACATAGGTGCAGAGTTTTGGTCATTCAGCCCATTGAATCTGCTGTGACATTCGATCATGGCTGATTTATCCACTATTAAAGACCCTCACCATCTGGGACATGTGCTCCTCGTGTTATTACCATTGGGGAGGAGGGACAGGAGCCCGAAGACTCGCACACAATGATTCAGAAATGACATCTTCCCCTTCTCCATCAGATTTCTGAACGGTCCATGGACATTACCTCATTATTTTTTGTACTACTTATTTTGTAATTTTTTGTGATTTTATGTCGTTGCACTGTAGTGATAACTCATCATAAGACAGTGGTGTCACTGCCAACGAACATGACATCGACTGTTTACTCCTCTGCGTGAACTGCTGAGTTCCTCCAGCATTTGGTGTGTGTTATAATTAAGATTTCCAACCATCTGCAGAATCTCTTGTGTTTGGAAATACTTTGCCTGTTCTCCTTTGCCACTGGAGTTTGCTATGCAAAGGCATTATGTGAGGACTTCTGGCAGAATATCTGCAGTGGTTCAGGGCAATATCACTGTGTGAAGACTTTCATCAGAAGGTCTGTCATGATTCAGGGCAATATCACTGCGAGAGGATCTTCGTCAGAAGATCTCCCATGGTTCGAGGCAATATCACTGTGGGAGGACCTCCATCAAAAGCTCTGCGTGGTTAAGGGTAATAACAATGTGGGAGGTCCCTCGTCAGAAGGTCTGTGTGGTCCGAGGCAATATCACTGTAGGAGGATTTTTGTCAGAAGGTCAAGCAAGTATCTCACTGCTATCTCTCAAGAGCCATTATGGATGGGAAAACAGTTACTTGATACATAAATACTGATCTGGCTATATTGTGTAAAAAAAAGTGCAATAAAATGGCACTATTTTTGCTTTTTATCCTATTGCTCGTTGGTTGTGTGCCGTGCCATAGGATGTGGGTGATCATGATCTTTCCATAATTGTTCTTGGCAAATATTTCTACAGAAGTGGTTTGCCATTGCCTTCTTCTGGGCAGTGTCTTTCAAGATGGGTGACCCCAGCCATTATCAATCATTTTCAGAGATCGTCTTCAGAGAAACTTGAGGGGTATTATCAGTGCTTTACAGAGTCTGTCTGGTGTCAGTGGTCGCATAACCAGGCCTTGTGATACGCACCAGCTGCTCATACGACCATCCACCACCTGCTGCCATGTCTGCATGTGACCGTGAAGAGGGGCTTAGCAGGTGCTACACCTTGCACAACTGTTACCTGCAGGCTAGCAGAGGAAAGGAGCACCTTACACCTCTTTTGGTAGAGACATATCTCCCCCCTGCCACCCAGTCATATAGTCCTATTAATTAATCAATAACTTTATTTTGCAGTGATCGTTTTTCATGAATCACAGAAACAAATAGCCGTCAGTCCATAGACGTTAATGAGGTAGTTTTTCATTTTCCTCTGTGGTCTGACAGCTGCAATATCAATTCCTGTAGCGTTTCTCCCACTCACCCACTGTAAGCTCAGCAGAAGAGACATCTAAGCATTGTTTTTCCTTCATGATGAGATGCAGAGGATGATTAAGGACACACATAATTATCAGTGTCACCCAGTTTGGAGGGACATTTTAAATAGATTCAGAATCACACGGGGTTACAGCACATGACGAGACCACCAAGTCTGACGTGCCTCTAGCTGGCACTTGCAGGCTACCCCCAGCATGTCCTCAGGTTGTGATGGTTGCTAATGAAAGTGACTCATTTCACTGTGTGTTTCAATGTATGTGTGATAAATAAACTTAATCTGAATCTTGAATCCAATGTCCTCTCCCCATAACCCTCTATTTTACTCTTCCTCTATTCTGACTGGGTCTACCCCCCACACCCACTTGTACCACAGCCACTCTCACACCTCCTGAAAGTATACTTCAGGGCGGTGGTGGAAGCAGGCACATTAGGGACATTTAACAAACTCTTAGATGGGCACATGGATGATAGAAAAACGGAGGGTTATGTAGGGAGGATAGTTAGATTGATCTTCAAGTAGGTTAAAAGGTTGGCACAACATCATAGGACAGAATTAGGCCATTCAGTCTATTGAGTTGCCCTGTCATTCGATCATGGATTGTGTGTTCTGGTGCCAACGGATCATGCCCACCAGGTTCAGGAGAACAACATAAACATCAACAATTACCAAACAGAATAAGACAACAACAGTAAAACAAGCCCCTTTCACCCTGACACCCACCCACTCACACAACCAGGCAGGTCACTTGATAGCTACCACTTGAGGCCTATCTGAGCTATTGTTTGCTTTGTGGTTGGAGTCTTGGTTAAGAGGAGAAAGCTCAGCTCGCCCTCCCTATCGAGATTAGGTTAGTGTGACAAGCTGAAATCATGCGTCAGTGTGGAGGCTCTTATCCAGTTCAATTTGACTCTTCTGTGTCTTGGAGCTAATACTGTGGACCTCATTGCTTAATAGCAATGTAGGAATATACTTTTCCTCAGCAGCTGTGGCAGGTTAACTTCACAGTAGTATAGTGGTTAGCACATCAGTTTGCAGTGCTTGCGATCAGTGATCAGGGTTCAATTCCCACTGCTGCCTGTAAAGAGTTTGTATGTTTTCCCCATGATTGTGCTCCCACAGTTAGGGCTGTGAGTTGTGGGCATGCTATGTTGGTACCAGATACTGTACGTGCTGACCCCAGCACATCCACAGCGATCTGAACATTGTGGAAACGTGATGTTGGTGCTGGAAGTGTGGCCACTCTTGTATTTGTCCCCAGAACAATCCTCAGTGATTTGATTTGACACAAACACCACGATAATGTAGTGGTTAGCATGATGCTATTACAGTTTGGGGCACTGGAGTTTGTATTGCAATTCCCCCTCCATCTGTAAGGAGGTATTTGCAGCAGTTTCCTCCCATGGACCATAGACCTATGGGTTAATAAGTCAGTGTAAACTATCCTGTGATTAGGCTACGGTGAGTAGGTGGGGTGCTGGGCAGTGCTGCTCTTTCGGCCATGAGGTCGTGTACAGCATATCAAAATAAATAATTGTGCTGGTCAGTAACATCCACATTCAGTGAACGTTTTAAGAACATCTGCAGCTTTGCTATTTTTGCTGGGTCCTGGACTGAATGGGGACAAGGGGCCAGTTAGATGTTGCAGAGCCTATAGTTGCATAGCCCCAGACTCTCTAAAGCCATTTTCCATTATCTGTACCAAACAATCTCTTACAGCCTGAAGGTCAATAGTCAATGCTTTGACTTCATACATTCCACAAAATTTCCCCAAATTTAACATTGTCCTGCTAATAATGCCTGCATGAAATTTGTGTGGGTTATCTATGAGTTGTTTGCTAAATAACTACCAACCACAGCTCTTGTATTAAGCCATAGTTTATGAGTGTGTGAATGACTCAGTATGTAAGTATATTGCAATCTGTATAGTATCTCGATCTGTGATTGCTACTGAATTAGAGTGGGTGCGGAACATATCAGTATAACTGACACTTGTCTGCTTAATATATGTATAAGAGGCATATACTCTTGACACAAATGAATGTTGTAGGTGTGAGTCAGAATGGTGTTCTTCTTACAAACATTTAACCATTGTACTCTAATGCATCTAGTGCATTTCAGGTGCTTATTGCACCAGGCGGAAAATAAATCCACCCACAAAGCACTAAATGCAAGCTCCTAGCAATTTAAAATGAACACCACATTTTACCAAGGGTCATTTTTATAAAGAGGTGAACTTTGTCTGTTGTTCTCTGCCAAAAAAAGGTACATTTTTCTTGGTCTTTCAATATTCTTTATTTTGCTGAATTAACATGGAAGACCAGAATGTAAAAGCTGAGATGTAATGCAAAGGCTTAATAATGCATTGGTCAGACTGCATTTGGAGTATTGTGAGCAGCTTTGGGTCACTTCTCGAAGAAAGGATGTGCTGGCATTGGAGAGGATTCAGATGAAGTTCACAAGAATGATACCAGTACTACGAGGATTAATGCACGAAGAGTGTTTGATGGCTCTGGACCTGTATTTGCTGGAGGTTAGAAGAATGGGGAGGAAACTCATTGAAACCTATCAAATACTGAAAGCTTAGAAAGAGTGGATGTGATGAGGATGTTTCCATTAGTGGGTGAGTCTAGGGCCATAGGGCATAGCCTCAGAATGCAAGGATGTTCTTTAGAACAGAGAGCAGGAGGAATTTGTTTAGTCAGACCGTGCCAAATCTGTGGAGTTCATTGTCACAGACAGCTTTGCATTTCAAGCTGATGGGTACTCTTAAAATGGAGATTGACAGGTTCTTGATTAGTCAGGGCATCAAAAGTTATGGGGAGAAGGCAGGCGAACCGGGTTGAGAGGAAGAATAAATCAGCCATGATGGAATGCTGAAGCAGACTTGATGGTCTGAATGGTGTAATTCTGGTCCAGTGTCTTATGGTCTTCGGGTTCTGTTCAAAATGATTAAGGAGCATCCAGTCTGCTTTGGAAAATTGATCTCCAAAGTTGCTCTTCAAGTTGTCAGATGCATTGAAAAGTCCCTGTGAGTTTTTTAAACAAATTCTGTGGTTAACTGGACATTTATTAAAACATTTGTACATTTGTCTGAAGATGGTTTGAATAAAATCCTGTTATGTCTTATAACCTAACTAAATATCAGATCAATCAGGGCTCCTCAGAAGTTTACAGAGATTCAGCATGTCATCTAAAAGTTTGAAAAGCTTCTATAGATGTGTGTTGGAGAGCCTGGTGTGGAAACATCAATGCCCTTGAATGGAAAATCCTACAAAAAGTAGTGGACATGGCCCAATCCATCACAAGTAAATCCTCCCAACCATTAAGCACTTTTTTTGCATCTGTCTTCACTGTAGAGGACACAAGCAGTGTACCAGAGGCCCATAAGTGTCAGGCAGCAGGAGTGAGTGCCACTGCTATTACAAAAGAAAAGAGTGCTAGGCAAACTCAGAGGTCTTAAAGTGGATGAGTCACCTGGACCAGAGGGACTAGATCCCAGAATCCTAAGAGAAGTTGTTGAAGAAATAACGGATGCATTGGTCATGATCTTTCAAGAATCACTTGATTCTGGCATGGTCCAGAGGACTGGACAATTGCAAATGTCACTCCACTCCTTAAGAAGGGAGGAAGGCAAAAGAAAGGAAATTATCGGCCAGTTAGCCTAACCTCAGTGGTTGGGAAAGTGTTGGAGCCTATTATTAAGGATGAGGTTTCGGAGTACTTGAAGACTAATGATAAATAAGTCCAACTCAGCCTGGTTTCTGTGAAGGGAAATCTTGCCTGACAAATCTGTTAGAATTCTTTGATGAAGTAACAAGTAGGGTGGACAAAGGGGAGGCAGTGGATATTATTTATTCAGATTTTTAGAAGGCATTTTATAATGTGCCACACATGAAACTGCTTAACAAGATAAAATCCTATGTTGTTACAGGAAATACACTGGCATGGATAGCGGATTGGCTGACAGGCAGGAGGCAGAGAGGGGGAATAAAAGGGGCCTTTTCTGGTTGGCTGCCACTGACTAGTGGTGTTCCTCAGGGGTCAGTTTTGGGACCACTACTTCTCACAGAGTTTGTCAATGACTTGGATAATGGAATGAATAGCTTTGTGGCAAAGTTTTCAGATCATTCATAGATATGTGGAAGAGTAGGTAGTGGTGAGGGAGCAATATGATTGCAGCAGGAATTGGAAAAATGGGCAAAACATGGCAGGTGGAATACAGTGTTGGGAAAAGTGTGGACTGTTATCTAAATGGGGAGAAGGTTCAAACATCAGAGGAGCAGAGGGACTTGGGAGTCCTTGTGCAAGGCTCGCAGAATGTTAATTTACAGGTTGAGTCTGTGGTAAAGACGCCAAATGCAATGTTGCCATTTATTTCCAGGGGAACAGAATATAAAAACAAGGAGATAATGCTGAGCCTTTATAAGACACTAGTCAGGCTGCACTTGGTGTATTGTCAACAGTTTTGGGCCCCATATCTCAGAAAGGATGTGTTGTTATTGGAGAAGGTATGGAGGAGGTTCACGAGGATGATTCCAGGAATGAAAGGGTTAACATATGAGGAGCGATGACAGCTTTGGGGCTGTACTCATTGGAATTTAGAAGAATGTGGGGGGATCGCATTGAAACCTACTGCATGTGGAAAGAACTAGAGAGGGTGGATGTGGAGAGGATGTTACCTATCGTGGGGGGTATCCAAAACTAGAGGGCACAGCCTCAAAAGTAAGGGGCAACCTTTTTAGAATGAAGGTAAGGAGGAATTCTTTTTATCCAGAGAGGAGTGAATCTGTGGAATCCCCTGCCACAGACTGGAATGGAGACCAAGTCCATGGATATATTTAATGTGGAAGTTGATTGTTTCCTGATTGGTCAGGGCATCAAAAGATATGGCAAGAAGTCAGGTGTATGGGGTTGAGTTGGATCTGTGATTAGCCATGATGAAATGGCAGAGCAGACTCGATGGGCTGAATGCCCTAATTCTACTCCTATATCTTATGGTCCTAACAACATGGAACACTGTTGCAGAAAGCAACATTCATTATCAGGGAAACCCACCATCCGGGCTGTAGTCTCCACTTGCTGCTGCTATGAGGAAGAAGGTACCGGAGCCTCAGGAATCACACCACCAGGTCCAGGAGCAGTCATTACTCCTCAACCAGAAGGCTCTTGAACCAAAGGCTTCACTCAACTTCACTGAATTGTTTCCACAACCTATAGATTTACTTTCATGAACTCTTCATCTCAAGTTCTTGATATTTATTGCTTATTTATTTATTATTCTTATTGTTTTTCATTATTTTAGTATTTGCACATTTTGTAGTCTTTTGCGCACTGTCCGCCCTGTTGCCTGCGTTCTTTCATTGAATCTATTATGGTTCTTGGAATTACTGAGTACGCCTGCAAGAAAATGAATCTCAGGGTAGTATGTTGTAACATATATGAGCTTTGAAAATAAATTTACATTAAACTTTAAACTTTACATCCTATTTTGGCATTGGAAGCATGGTGACAATTAAATGAAGTTAATCTAATCTGAAGAAAGTGCTTTCCCAACTCTCCCCCAGGCTTCCAGCAAGGTACAGGTATTGATTTTAACTGATGTTTCAATGACAAACTCCACCATTTTTATTAGGGATAATGCCTGGCTATGTCTAGTCCAGTGGTATCGATACTGCTATCATTCATCTCTCCTGATTGCTCTAAGAACTGGAATTCATTTGTGAGCAAGTTGGCACAATAGAAACCTAATTGGATGAGGACTATCGACTCAGGAGGGATGGGCAACAGGGAGTGGTGGGCTATATATAATCACCAGACTAGACATGCCCAGGTATTATCCCTGATGAAGATAGCAGAGTTTGCAATCGAACCATTGGCTAAACTAACTACCTGTACCTGGCTGGAAGCCTGAGAAGAGTTAAACTTCAAACAACTTAACATCAGGACATCTAATTACAAAGAACAGTTGCAAGAAGCCCCAAAAAATTCTTCTTATTTATTTTCTCATTTATATTTTCCTTTCTTCAAATCCATAACAAGCTTTGCTTGTTTTCCTTCCTCTCTCTCCCTTTACACTTCATCTGAACTTGATAAAAAAACCTGCTTAATTCTACCTATTCACACTTTCAGAGGAAGGGGCAGCATTAATTCTAATTTTCTCTTCACCATTATAAAGAAGTTCCAACAAATGGAACATTTTGTTTTCTAAAGTTCATGCAGTGGGCAGGCTCAGCTTCCGTGGACACTTCGGCTGGCATTGCCAGTCGATTTGCCTTGTCCACTGGGAAGGAACAACCAGTGCCTTTCTCCGTTGGGAGAACGTTGAGGAACCAGCAGTGGAAAGGGTAAGCACCTTCAAATTCCTGTGCATCAACATCTATCCTAGGCGATTATGATGAAGACACACCAGTGGCTAAACTTCATTAAGAGTTTGAGGACATTGGAGGCCTGTGCTGGAGTTGGAAGGTATCCGTGTGCATTTGGATAGGAGGAAGAAAAGGTTGTTGCTATTTCATTCCTTATTGTGCTTGGTGTTGCTCCTTTCTGCGTTGTGCAGCCGAGCATTATGGGCACACTTTGATCAGGCGGGAATATATGGCAACTTTTAGGGGTTAACTCCAGAGCATCCTTACGTTGCATTGATTGCTAACGCAAATGATGCATTTCACTGTATGTCGCAATGTTCATATGATAAACCTGAATTATGGTCAGATGAAACTTGGGGTATTATGTTCCAATCTGTTTGCCTCACTATAGAAAGGATATGAAAGCTTTAGAGAGAGTGCAGAGGAGATTTACCAGGATGCTGCCTGGATTACAGATGAGGATAGGTTGAATGATCTAGGGCTTTTCTCTTTGATACAAAGGAGGATGAGAGGTGATTTACTAGAGGTTTACAACATGATAAGAATATAGATGGAGTGGATAGCCAGAGTTTTTTCCCCTAGGTTGGAACTGACTAATGTTGGGGACATACTTTTAAGGTGATTGGAGAAAAGCATGGGGAATGTCAGAGTGATGTTTTTTTACACAAGAAAGTGGTGGTAGAGGTAGATAAATTAGGAACATTTAGGAGGCTCACAAATAAGCTGTACATGGATGACAGAAAAATGAAGGGCCATGTGTCAGGGAAGGTTAGACTGTTGTTGGAGTAAGTTAAAAGATCGGCACATCCAAAGGGCCTGCACTGTTCAATGCTCTATGCTGTATAAGATGTGAACATGCTTTGGAGCTACACGTTAGTTATGTACAGTATAAACCTCTAACTTTGAGGAGCTTACGGCTGAAGCAGACGGAGTGCACACTGAGAACATCTTTGGACAGCAGCCCACGGATGTCCATGGAAGGTGTAACCTCAATAAATCGTAAACGCACAGACCAATTGGAAATAGATTTTACGTGTACCTGAAGTCATGAATTTTCAGGGAATGCATAATGATCAGAATTATTGGGGGATAAAATAAAGTTCAGAATTTACAAGGATGTTGTCAGGACTTGAGGACCTGAGTTTTAAGGAAAGGTTGAATGGGTTAGAACTTTATTCCCTAGAACATAGAATATAGAGGGAAGGTTTGATAGAGGTATACAAAATTATGAGGGGTACAGATAGGGTAAATGCAAGCAGGCATTTTCTACTGAGGTTGGGTGAGACTACAACTAGAGGTCATGGGTTAAGGGTAAAAGGTGAAATCTTTAAAGGGAACATTTATGAAAGGGGTAGATAAGATTGAGACAGGGAAGTTGTTTCCACTGGTAGGTGAGACTAGACCTAGGGGACATAGCCTTGAGAACTGGGTGAGTAGAGTTAGGACAGAGATGAGGAGGAAATGCTTTTCCCAGAGATTGGTGAATCTGTGGAATTCTCTGCCCAATGAAGCAGTGGAGGCTACCTCAGTAAATATATTTAAGACAAGGTTGGATAGATTTTTGCATAGTAGGGGAATTAAAGGTTTTGGCAAAAAGCAGGTCAGTGGAGATGAGTCCAAGGCCAGATCAGCCATGATCTTATTGAATGGCGGAGCAAGCTCGACAGGCCAGATGACCTACACCTAATCCTATTTCT